>NC_046681.1:23830000-24142584 GCF_009870125.1 Drosophila pseudoobscura | reverse complement strand
AATGCTCACGATTTCTTTTTGATTGGTTGATTTTTGCAGCTTCTGCTTTGCCTCTCATCGCTAATGTCTGCTGCCGCGGTCATTGCGCTGGCCCTGTTCAAGCAGTTTGGTAAAGACTGGATGTTGGGTGCGTGTTGTGAGCGTTACCTGCCCATTTTCCTGTTGGCCATCCAGCTATTGTTTGTCAGCTTCGGCCTGTACCCACTGGCGGCGGTTGTCAGCAGTGAAGTGTTGCCCACAAAGGTAGGTCCTGCCGTAAAGGCACACACTCCAGAAAGCCTAAACATCTCGTATCCTTCGCACAGCTTCATGATGTGCTCTACTCGCTGGCCTCTGCGTTCTCCTGGCTGCTGCTTTTCGGCATGATTGAGGTACGTTCAATTCTGGTAGCCGCAGCAACGTTGCCACATGCATACGACTACAAATTGATTTTGGTCAATATTTCTTGCAGGCATTCAATGCGGTCAAGACGTCGATTGCTCCTGGCCTGGTCCTGTACCTGTGGGTCTTTGCCGGTGCCTCCATATTTGTGGGCTTAATATCGTTGCCCCTGCTCCCGGAAACACGCAACCGACGGGCATCCGCCGTGCAACGTGAGCTCGGCTATGTGGACGATGGGGGAGTGGCCAAGGGCTCGGCTATAACCAATGGCCACATTGCCACACACATTTGAGGCATGCACCTGCTAGCTCACATACCAACGATAGTATTAATATAATAAATGTAGATTAGTTTCGATTTAACGAAGGACAGTAACATATGCAACGAATTCTCTTATTGCATACCGACATGAAATACCTTCTAAGTTCTTACTCATCCGCTCAGAAATGATTCTGGTAAAGGGGGGGCGGGAACCTCGTCTTATCTGTACTCCACTCTGTGGTACTCTTTCCCTTCTCCGAAGATCATATAAATCTTATCTCGCACGGGGTGGGTTCTGCCCAGAAATTACCCAAGATAAAAGTCGCTGGAATTGCTTTTTAATTAATGATTAGCCAAAAAAACGTCTAGAACGTTGTTAGTATTACGAAATGTTGGGACACGCGTTTCATATCTTTCAAACTGCTTCAAATCTACACTGAAAAAAGTTTCAAAGACAAATTGAAGTTTAATCAGAAACACTAGAGACAGAATATCTTTACGATTGGCCATCATATTTGGCTTTCCTTTTCTTTCGAGGCGCATGCTCTTAGCACGCCTTGTGGCCCCCATATCATCCTCATGATCACACAACCAGCTCCGGCACGAGTACTTTCGCTTGGCGAACAAACAGAGACAAGACCCTAAGCTGGCCAAAGAGTAATCCAAATTTACGCCTTTAATGGGGAATAATTCGGACGGACGTCTGTTTGCCGCGGGTATCTGTATCTGGGGACAGTGGCAAATATTTGCGCATTATTAGTATGTAATTTACAATCGCAATGCCTAATCTTTCTCTCTCTCTCTCTCCTGCTCGCTCTCTTTGTTGCCCCTCTCTCTCTCTCTCATTACAGCTGCTGTTTCGAACGGCTATCAAATCAGGGAAATGGGCAATAATTCAAAAGCATTGGGCACTGCAATTATAATTGTAAATAATCCCTCGGGGGTTAGCAACAACAAATATGCATTCACACCCTGAGGCAGTAATATATTAGTTTTCGTTTAGTTGATAGTTCTGCCCGTTCTCTTACGAGTTCTCTATGAGCATAATGAGGTGCGGTGATAACGCCGTACCATATACGAGCAGTAGTTCCCCTAATCTACAGAGTTTGCGCTCCCTGTCGCGCATTCTCTTTACAACTTGGCTCCCTCGCTGGCTCTCTGGCGGTTTCGTGTTCATTTACGATCTAATGCAATGTATAAATATTATCTTCCAGCCACTGGTTTCGCTTAGTTAAGCGTGAAAACTTAGTGGCAAACAACGCCCATCGAGCATTCGAGGATTCGCTGTCGTCGGGCAATGCATTTTAGATGAATATACATACTGTATACACTAGTTTAATCAGTGGAAAAATCACATTAACATCATGAGTTCTTCGGGTAGTACTAAATATCAGTACCTGGCTGCCATAAGTGGTTAGTAAACCTCAAGTGAGAGTGCTGCAAAGATGTGTATTATAGTGGATATTCTACTAAAACAAGTTTAAAATCGGAATACTTAAGATATCCATTCAATATAGCATACGTTTGGGGGAAAATCAGGGTATTAAATATCTATCTTACCCTTCTCCGCAGTAAACATTGTGTCCATATCGTATGGAGCATTTTGTGGCTGGCCCTCGGCCAGTTTTCTGGAACTGGGCGGCGAGGATAGTCCCCTGGAAACGGGACCATTAAGCACTCAGGATCAGGGCTGGGTGGCATCCACCATTTGCATAGGCGGTCTTTTCGGAGGCATTCTGTTTGCCTGGCTGGCGGAGAAAATCGGCCGGCGGTGGTCCCTCCTATGGATGGCGCTGCCAAATCTGGTATGAACCATGAACCTGCGTCGCATCGATTAGTTGAAACTAAAGTTCCATATTGTACGTAGATTGGCTGGATTATAATACCATTTGCCAGCACTCCAACGCACTTGATTATTGCTCGATTCATTGGCGGCGTAGCGGGAGGCGGCTGCTTTTCGGTGATACCCATTTATATAGCAGAGCTGGCATCGGACAGGTGAGATTTCTTCGTTGATAATGTGTGCCATTGATTGATTCCTTTTGTTGCTTAGTGTTCGAGGTGTTTTGGGCACATTCCTGGTGCTGACATGCAATGGTGGAGTTGTCCTGGCGTTCGTTTTGGGCTACTACTTTGACTATGCCACAGTGTCGTGGATTGTCTCTACCTTATCCTTTTTGTTTGTGGGCTGCTTCTGGTTTATGCCGGACACACCGGAGTACCTGGCCAAGCACAATCGAGTGGAGGAGGCTAAGCTATCTCTGCGCTACTATCGAAATATTCAGTACAGTCCCGCCAAGGAACTCAGTGAAGATCTCAAACTGGAGCTGGAAAAACTGAAGCCCACAGAAAAGACAGATCTCGATGGGAATGACAATGATGGCGATGAACATGCCGTAACCTGTGCTGACTTTGGTGAGTAATTCAGAGAAAAATACGCTGCCATTGAGGTGCTAAAGAGCTCCCTTCTTGTTTCCAGCTGATGTCAAGACGAGAAAGGCCTTCTTCATTGGTCTGGGCCTCGTGATGTTCAATCAGTTGTGCGGCTGCTTCGCGATGGTCAACTACACGGCTGTGATTTTCGAGCAGGCCGGCGCCAGTCTGGCACCCACTGTGTCGGCCATTATTGTCGGCTCGATTCAGTTGCTCGGTTGCTACGCGTCCACGGTTCTGGTGGAGCGAGCGGGTCGCAAGATCCTGCTGCTCGTGTCCGCCGTGGGCATTGGTCTGGGTCAGAGCGCCATGGGCAGCTATAGCTATCTCAAGGTCTTGGGCTACGACGTCAGCTCCTTCGGTTGGGTGCCCGTGGCTGGCTTCTCGTTTATGCTGCTCCTGGCCGCCAGCGGTCTGCTGACGTTACCCTTTCTGGTCATAGCGGAGATCCTGCCGCCCAAAGTACGCAGCACAGCGAATATGATACTCATGTCAGTGCTTTGGGTGATTGCCACAGCCGCAATCAAGGTGGGTCCGAGTCAACCCTCCTGGTGGCATTATAACTCTGCTATAATTCTTTATCTTTTCCCGCAGTTGATGCCCCTGTTCACAGAATCACTGGGTATGCATGGGACCGTCTTTATGTTCGCCAGCATGTCCTTCAGCGCAGCTCTGTTCATAGCCATATTTGTTCCCGAAACCAAGGGCAAGACGACGGAAGCCATCTTGGCCAACCTCTAGTATTACAACTAATTTTAAATGATTTGTTAATGTTTTTATTAAAATCTCAAAACGCCTGAATTCGCCATTTATTGCATATTGATGGGAAAGCACAGCTGCCATCATTGTCTTCAAGTGTTGAAGCCTTAATCTTTCACAGCTTTCGCCCACACATCTGTGGAATATATTTTTGATTAGATAAGAACACGTGCGATAAGGACCAACCACATGGCGAATAATTGTCTCTGGGCAATAAAGAAATCTTTTGGGATGATAAAGATGCTCTTTATAGCCAGTTATACGGGTACTTGACTGTACGAGTCGTTTTTCTTATCGCCCATCAGCAAACGAGACGATTCCTCATTCATGAGTTTCATTATTTTACCTCAACATCTGCAGCGCAGATATTTACAAAACTTCATCAATTAAAGAGAACTGTAAGACCTTTCACAGGACTTTGCAACCCAAAGTGTAAGGTTTTCACCATTTGTATTGTTTCTTCCACTTTGATATTTTGTTGTCTTATTTGTGGACGTGAGTTCTTTAGTGGCATTAGTTCTCCACAAAATTAGCTACTCATCATTAAAATGTTCCAAAAAATCAATCCCTTTTACCCCATACGAAATTGAGCCTAAGGCTATAACAAGTCGTATAAAAAGTTTTTTGATGTAAATTTTTCGACAAAATACCGGAAACCCGACTAAATTTTTTTCCGGATTTTTGTAACAAATTGTGTGCACAATTTCGTTCTCGGAAAAACTGTCAAAATTTAATAATAAACCATTTTGTGAGGTCCTAAGGCCATTTACTGAACTTTCAGAGGAAAAATTACTAATTTCTGTGGGTGAATGGGACCTTTATTTGTAGGTTTATGTAAATAAAAGCTACCATATATATAAAAGACTTGCACTCTGCTTTAATCCTGTAAAGCACAAGTTTATCTCACATTTTTAGAAAAGCTCAAAAAGGTAAATGCTTACACTTACATCAGAAATACGGCAGATATGCATTCAATATTAAATGTAGCCTACTAATAGGAGACACAGTTAAGGGAAATACTATTCACAGGTAATAAAATTGTGTAAGGAAGTTCTCAGTCCGAGGTACAGTTTTTCGGTCTGTCCAGGGCCCGGTCCCTGCCCACAGCAAAATTTGTGTGTGAGGACCTAAGGGAGGACTTGCTCCTGACCCTATTCCCAATCTATCTCCCCAGAGCTCCGCAGAGACCCTTGTTGGTTCAAGGTATCCTACTGCGGTTGGTGCTCGCTGAATTGGCATCGTAGCCAATGAATGAGGTCTCTTATAGGTCTCTTATAGTCTTTGAGATCTAGGCACTTTTCAAGACGGACGGACAGACTGTACTTTTTATATGGGTACGGAACCGTTTCCTCCTGGATGTTACAGTTACACACATCCACTTCCACCACAAAACTAATATACACGAGAAAGGCTCCAATTTCCTGAGGGAGTGACGCGTTGTTGTTCTTGCCGAGGGATGGGGGTTTATTTTCTTGTAGGTTTTTTTTCTTTGAAATGTGGTTCTTTTCCTTACTATACATGACTTATACTTTAACAGACTAGAAGGTTGGTGATATCGACTATATGGCAAAAGCAGACAAATCAAATCATTTCTTTGGCACTACAGGAGGAAGGGGCCTTGTTTTGGTTGGGGAACATTGTTTCTTTTGCAGAAAGAGAGATAGCCAAGGGTTTTCCCATAACTGGTGTAAGTATTCTTGTAGGAAATGATTTGTATTTTCAATCGAGATTATTTTCCGATAGTCGTATTCGACTTGCCTGTGTCGGGTCTTGGTTATGATTTGCACTGGTTTCATCCTTCTATTGATGTGGGCCCAACTCTCAAGTGCCCTCTAGCTCCCAGACAATCATTGGCCGCGTTCACCAGCACAACTTGCTCAGCCTCAGTAATGGATTTCATACAATAGTGCCGATGATTAGAGATTTCCATGAATACGTTCAAGCTTTAAATGCTTTCGAGCGAAACGTATATGTATTAATACTATATAGAATTCTGATTAGAAGGAGAAAAATCGTTGCGGAGGTTAAAGTACACTCCGAGAGAGAAGGAATACTGAGGATAAAGTACGCTCCGATAGAAAAGGGATACGAAGGATAGAACAGGAAGGTGATCGCCAGAGCTGTTGGCGAATCCCTCTACCACAGTAGTCAATACATACCCCTTGACTGTCCGGGGACGAACTAGTTCCGATGGCTCTGCCGGAGCTGCTTTTATACACAAAAATCAGCTGTTGTGCCCTTCCGCGTTCATAGCACGTTTTTCTCGATCAGCTGTCAACCAGCTCTAAGATACATATCTTCTTTAAAGGGTTAGTAAGAACTGCAATTCTGTTTTTATCTTGTGAAATGTCTCCCACTCGCAAGCTTAAGATTTATTATTCGCTTGGCAACAGAGCTGTCATACATGAGATTTTGCTGTTTACCGGATCCCATAAAAAGGCGGACTGGCATTTAAGATGAGACACTACCAGAAAACATTCAGACTGAACGAAATGACAAGAGTATTTCAGAATTCTCTACTGCAGGCCAAAACGCGTTATCAACTGTTGGCTACAGTGATCGGTGAGTGCAGGAATCAAATCCTTTGAAAGATTCGTTAATGGACTTTGTGTAAAGTGAACATCATTACCTTTGGACATGGCGTTGGTGTGGGTTGGCTGTCGCCGACTTTAACGAGGATCCAAGCCCCCGATTCACCCCTCGACTTTGCAGTCAACATCGACGAGATATCCTGGCTGGGTTCAATGATCGGACTTGGAAACTTAGCTGGAAATCTGGCCATTGCCTTTCTTTTGGAACGGACGGGGAGAAAGTTTTGCATTTATCTTCTGGCCGGACCATATGCAGTGCGTATCATCATGGTTGTATTTTTGTTCTCTAAGGAAGACATTTGATTTTGCAGTGTCTGTGGATTCTCGTATACTGCGCCTCCAACGTGGGCTATCTCTATACAGCGCGATTCCTGTGCGGGTTCACTGGAGGCGCATTGTATATAGTAGTTCCCATTTTCATCAGTGAAGTCGCCGATCCCAGGTTAGTTGATAAACTAAGTCATGCAAATAAATCCTTCTTTTTTATATATTTGACTACTCCAAAGCATTCGAGGAGCTCTAAGTTCCGTGATGATGATGTATTTCAACTTTGGAGTATTGGCTGGCTATACAATGAGCACGTACCTGCCATATCATGTCGTACCCATCGTGGGTATTATGCTGCCGATTGCCTATTTTTTCGCAAGTCTTATGCTCCCTGAAACGGCGCCATATCTCCTGAAGCGGAGCCAATTGAATGCAGCTGAGAAATCCTTCAGATATTATACAAATCAACAGGGAGGAGTAACGTCCAAGGCACAATTTGAAGATCTTCGATCAGCGGTCCTTCTTCAGCAGTCGCAGTCCACATCTCATCTGAGTTATAAAGACTTGAGTAAGTGATCATTTTATTAGAGTAAAACGTATTTCACTAATGTGTTTCTTCTAGTTACCAAGCCTGCCCTCAAGGCGTTTGGTGCCGCTGCTGTCCTGTGCGCGGGACTTGAGCTCAGTAACGTTTATAGCTTCATCAACTACATGTCTGATATTTTCACCTCATCTGGATCGCTGCTGGACGTCAACACCTGTACGATCATCATCGGAGTAGTGCAAATTATTGGAGTCTATACCTCTACAATATTCGTGGACATCGTTGGACGACGGTTCCTTATGCTGATCTCTACCCTAGGCGTGGGCATAGGATGCATCGCCTTTGGGTGCTTTACCTACTTTGCAGAGCACTACGATCTCAGCCAGTTTAATTGGCTTCCACTGGCCCTAATGATTCTCATAATTTACTTTGCCAACATTGGGATAAATTCGCTATTTTGCCTTGTGATGGTGGAACTCTTTCCATCGAAGGTAAGAAGGGAGAGTTCCGAAGAGTCTCATCAGTGAACTGACGATCCTCTTTTCAGATACGCTCTTTGGCTACCTCGATGTCATTGATATGGATGAGTCTCTTGATCTTTTGCACTTTGAAGTTGTTTCCTTATTTGATGCACAACTGGGGCATATCGATTACCATGTGGTTCTCAGCCACTTGGAGCCTGCTGACTTTTATTTATTTCTTGCTGTTCTTGCCGGAAACTAAGGGAAAATCCATGATTGAAGATTAAAATTTGAGCCGGAATAACTTGGTGCTTTATTTTTGACTAACTATTCAGAGAGTAGAGGTGTACATTAGGTATATTCATGCAGATCTCCCAGAAGAGCATTCACCTATATTTTTTATAACATAGCTTCTATCAGAAGCTAATGTACATATATCCACAATGAATGGAGTATCACATATCTCGTTGCCGACGCACTCGTCTAAAGCGTTCTCTCTTACTCTTATATCATCAATTAGTTTATTTTTTTAAGTGGGATAGTTATAAAGAATCACAGTTTTAGTTTCCTATTTGAGCAATGTCTTCCAAACCTTATTCGCTCGCGCCATTGTTTACGATCTGTTGACATAATATTATAAGCATTATCATCTAGACGGTTCTAAAGCTGAGATAAGTGTTCTCTAAAGGAACAGTGTCCAACACACTTTGGGGAATTAAATAAATGTATTTAGTAATGTAAATATTAGCTATAATATAACTAATAGCGAAATAGAGTAACGAATTAAGAGTAAAGAGTAACGAGACCTGACACCTGAATATTTATACAAATAAAATTAGTACCTAGAATTATTCCCAAGTAGAATTATTAAATAAACTAGTTTTATTTGTAAATAGAGGCTTATACGTTTGCCTGGTGGACAGATGACCTTGCAATACTCTGTTTTAAGGTATTGAAAGGATAGCCTACTTATAGGAGACCAAAACCATTTCCTTGTTGAAGTATTCTCTTACTTTTACTGCCATAGACAAGCCTCTTTTTTTGAGATACGACAAGAGTTTTCGTTTCGTGAAATCGCAATTCATTGTTTGACTTGTGAAATGCCTGTCGTATGGCCACACGGCCGGCATTTAATCTATTTGTTTGGTGACAGAACTCCGAGTATTTGTTCTCAAATACGATGCTCTCATCTGATACCAGACGAACCGAAAACAAAATCCAAATTCACAGATTTAGGCACCACCAGATGTAAGCGTACGTCTTCTATAAACTCGAATACAACGGACTATAAAGTTTACTGTCGAAATATTCCGTGAGCTTTTGCTTTTTGTGGAATATCATAAGTACGCCGTTCGGCATTTGCGTATAGATACTCTCGAGTGGAAGACATTTCGACTGCAAAAATGACAAACATCTGCCAGAATTCCCTACTGCAGCCCAAGACACGGTTTCAGCTGTTGGCCACAGTGATCGGTAAGAGTCAGGAAGAGATCTCGGTTTGGAAACCATGAATTGTAATCATTTTGGTGGACAGTGAACATCATTATGTTTGGTCATGGCGTTGGTGTGGGTTGGCTGTCGCCCACTTTAACGAAGATCCAAACACCCGATTCGCCCCTGGACTTTGCAGTGAACATCGACGAGATATCCTGGCTGGGTTCAATGCTCGGTCTGGGCAGCTTGTGCGGTAATCTGACGATGGCTCTGTTGCTGGAACGAGCTGGGAGAAAGTTTTGCATTTATCTAATTGCCGGACCTAATGTGGTTCGTAAACTATTTTTGAAGAGTTGTTGGTTCCATTAGCAGAAGAATCTGTTGCCTTTACAGTGTCTGTGGATTCTCATCTACTGCGCCTCGAATGTGGGATATCTGTATGCAGCGCGATTCCTGTGTGGATTTACTGGAGGCGCTGGTTATGTAGTAATTCCCATTTTCATCAGTGAAGTGGCCGATTCCAGGTGCGTAGATACCACACACGTTATTTCGATCGCAATAAAACAGTATCTTTTAGCATTCGAGGTGCCCTGAGCTCTATGCTGATGTTATCTGTCAATCTGGGAATACTGGCTGGCTATATATTGAGCACATATCTGGCATACCACATCGTTCCCTATTTGGGAATATTGTTGCCCATTTCGTACTTTTTGGCCAATTTTTTGCTACCCGAAACACCACCATATCTTCTCAAAAGGAGCCAACTGAGTGCAGCCGAGCAATCGTTCAGATACTATAGAAATCAACAAACAGGAGAAACGTCTAAGGCACAATTTGAAGAGCTGCGAACAGCCATACTGGCCCAGCAGGTCCAGAACAAAACATCCTTGAGTTACAGGGATTTGAGTGAGCTAACATTTATACGATTTCTTATAGCAAATGTAATCTTACCTTCCATTAGCTACCAGGCCCGCTCTGAAGGCTTTCGGTGCAGCGGCTGTCCTGTGCATGGGATACCAGTTCAGTGGCGTCTTCAGTTTCATCAACTACATGTCTGATATATTCGCCTCATCTGGATCGGTGCTGGACGTCAACACCTGTACGATCATCATCGGAGTAGTGCAAATATTCGGAGTCTATACTTCGACTATATTCGTGGACATCGTTGGACGACGGCTGCTCATGCTGATGTCTACCCTCGGCGTGGGCATAGTATGCATCGCCTTTGGCTGCTTCACCCACTTCGCGCAGATCTACGATCTCAGCGAGTTCAACTGGCTGCCACTGGCATTGATGATTCTCATTGTGTACCTGGCCAACATCGGGCTTATTGGGATCTTCTTCCTCGTGTTGGTGGAACTCTTTCCATCTAAGGTAGGAAACTCTCTTCCGAAGAGTCTCATCAGTAAAGTAACCCAAACGGTTCTCATTTCAGATACGCTCTCTGGCTACTTCCATATCGGTGATATTCCTGAGTATCCTGGTCTTCTGTACCTTGAAGTTATTTCCCCTGTTCCTTCACTTTTGGGGCATATCGATTACGATGTGGTTCTCGGCCATTTCGGCATTGCTTACTTTTGTTTATTTTTTGTTGTTCTTGTCCGAAACCAAGGGAAAATCTATGATTGAAGATTAAAACTTTATCTAAGTGTTTTTTGTGTTCATCTGTCAGACAGAGACGTTTACAGAGACTAAGAGCTGTAGTAAATGGCTTCGAGTTTATCTGTAGATAAGCGGGCAGCGCGGATTTAATGGGGAAGATCAGGTATTAAGTGAGGCTCTCATTCAGTCCGGCAATGGTAACGCAGCCATGACGTTTAATTTGCGGTTGGCTCCGCTCTTTGACGATCCCAGTTGTCTCCTGAGTGCCAGGAATCGATATCAGTTTCTGGTTACCCTGCTGGGTAAGAATTCATCGGCTCGGCCTGAGGATCCAGTATTCCAATATTCCGTTCCGCAGTGAACATTGCCACCTTCTCGCATGGCCTGGGCGTGGGCTGGATGTCCCCGGTGATGAGGGATCTGCAAACCTCACAGTCTCCTCTCGACTTTGCCGTACTTGTGCAGGAGATATCATGGATTGGCTCGCTCGTGGGCATTGGCAGTGTCATGGGCAACCTTCTGGCGGGCACTCTACAAGATCGCATCGGTCGGAAGATGGTCATGTTCGGCATTGCCATTCCCTACTCGGTAAGAAGGACGATCCAGAATTATTTCACCATGTAGATGGGGGATCTCTGATACTTCCAGATCTTCTGGTGTCTGATCTACTTCGTGCAAAGTGTGGAGTACCTGTATGTGGGTCGTCTGATGGCCGGAATGACTGGCGGCGCCTGCTACGTTGTTCTGCCCACATTCATTAGCGAGATTGCGGATACCCAGTGAGTCTTTCAAGCGGACTACACCATCAATGCCTTCTCAATATAATCTCCCACAGCATTCGCGGGCGTCTGGGGTCCATGATTTTGCTGTCCGTCAATACGGGCGTTCTCACGGGCTACATCGTATCCACGACAGTTAGCTACTTCACGGCGCCCCCGTTTATTATTGCCCTTCCGGTCTGTTACTTCATCTGCAATTTCCTGTTCCCGGAAACCCCGCATCATCTCATACGTAAGGGGAAATTCGCGGCAGCCGAGAAATCCTTCAGGTTCTATAAGAACATCAAAAGCGAGGACATCAAGGCTGTCAGGGAGTTTGAGGAACTAAAGTCTGCCTTGACCAAGGCGCAAGCTGAAAGCGATATGTCCTTCAACTACAGGGATTTCAGTGAGTAGCAGCTCCATATCCCAGTGAAACCCAGGACTTGCAACTTTTCCCATTGTGTAGTCACCAGGCCCGCTTTCAAGGCCTATGCCTCGGCGCTGACTCTACTCATTTGCAACCAGTTCAGCGGCAGTTTCTGCATCACCACCTATTTGTCGGACATTTTCGCCGCCTCGCACACCACCCTGGACGTGGGCATGTGCACCATCGTGATTGGCGTACTGCAAATCGTGGGCAACTATGTGACCACTTTGCTGTGCGACAAGTACGGACGCAGGATCCTGATGCTGATCTCCACATCGGGTGCGGCTGTCTGTTTGGCCACCTTTGGGTGCTTCACCTTCTTTGCCAGCAGAAACGATCTATCGGTGGTGGGTTGGCTGCCCCTCGTCATCCTCTCCTTCTATGTGTTTCTCTGTAACATTGGAATGGTGGGGTGCCTGTTTGTGGTGCTCGTTGAGCTGTTTCCAGCAAAGGTAGGTCTTGGGATCATCATCCAAATGCCAAGTATTTCAAGTATGTATTGAATCTTTTTCAGATTCGATCGGCGTGCGTATCCACCTTTGTGGTCATCCTCAGCTCCACAGTTTTTCTGACACTCAAGATCTTCCCGATCTGTGTGGCCGTCTGGGGGATTTCCGTGACCATGTGGTGCTGCAGTGTGATTACGTTCTCCTGCTTTCTCTACTTTAGCTTCTATTTGGAGGAGACCAGAGGCAAATCGCTACTGGAGGCTTAGGTGATTTACTGCAAAGATAACTAGAACTTATCAAAAAGACATCGCACCCGTGCGATTAGCCTAAGCCCAGAATTTATCTTTATATGGCCATAGGATACCCGGCCAGATACAGATACTTAAGTTGATTGTTCCCTTCGAACGACATTTCAGTGAACAAAGACACCTTGACAATGCGACAGCAACGAGCAAAAGGCTAATAAAGAACTAGGAATTACATCAAAAAACCCGAACCTCTAGTTACTTTTTTCCACTTACCAAAATGCTTGGCAGACTCTTTGCACGGCCCAATTGCCTGTTGAATCGCCGCAATCGATACCAATTACTGACCACTCTGATAAGTGAGTATTTTCCCGGACACTTGACGGCTGCAATATCGATCATTCCAGATCCTGGTTAACCATTTCCGCAGTCAATTTGATATCTGTTTCGCATGGCATTGGCATTGGCTGGCTGTCGCCCACACTGCGGAAGCTCCAGTCGAACTCCCCCATTGGCTTTGAGGTGAAATCCGAGTTCGAAATCTCCTGGGTGGGCTCCATGCTGGGCATGGGCTCAGTGACTGGCAATATACTGATTGGAACGCACCTCGGGCGCTTGGGCAGCAAACGATGCCTGCTGTTCTTGGCCATTCCGCATTCGGTAAAATTCATGCAACAAAAACACAGAATACTCTCGGAGATGGTGCCTCATTGTGTCGTGTGCGTGTGTTCTTTTAGTGCTTGTGGTTCCTGGTCTACTTTGCCCAGAGCGTGGAGTACCTCTATGTGGGCAGGCTATTGGCTGGCATCACGGGCGGCGGCATGTACATTGTTCATCCCATTTTCCTCAGTGAAATCTCAGACGCAAAGTAAGTAGCCGATGATTTATTGTCACAGCCAAGGGCTTTTGCAATGACAAAGATAAGCCTAAGGCTGCAATGTCACGGCACAAGGAACTAATCGAAAATTAATCACTTACAGCATCCGTGGAACCTTCTCGGCGATGGTCATGCTATCGGTGAATGTCGGCGTGCTGGGGGGCTACATTGTGGGCACTCATCTGGCCTATTACGACATACCCTGGATGGTGTTGGTTCTTCCGCTGTGCTACTTCATTTCCGTCCTGCTGTTCATACGAGAGTCGCCCATGCATCTGATACGCATCGGGAAATATGCGGCAGCCGAAAGATCCTTCCGTTACTACAAGAACATCAAGGATGGGGACAACATTAATGATCAGAACCGTTCCATGGAGGAGTTCGAGCACATGAAGATTGCCCTGACCAAAGGCGATGATAAGAAAGACGTCGTCACATTCAAGGACTTTGGTAGGTTCAACATTTTGAGGGGATCTCTTAACAACTATGAATCGTTTCAGTATCGCGTCCTGCACTCAGGGCATATGGTCCGGCCCTTGTTCTGCTGATTGCCAACCAGTTCAGCGGTCTCTTCACCATGGTCAACTATATGTCCGATATATTTTCGAAATCGGGCAGCACCATGGATCCGGACACCTCCACAATCATTATCGGAGCGGTACAGATCATGGGCAGTTATGTTACCACCCTGCTCTGCGATATCTGTGGCCGCAAGCTGCTCATGCTCGTGTCCACCGCCGGCGTTGCCATCAGCCTAATATCCTTTGGGTTTTTCACAAAGTACGCCCAGTCGTACGACCTGAGCGAATGGAGCTGGGTGCCGCTGGTCCTCATGTCGATGGACATCTTTCTGGGCAACATTGGTCTCGTGGGCTGCTTCTTTGTCTGCCTCGTCGAAATCTTTCCCCTTAAGGTAGGGAATATCTCTGCTAAAATGTTTTTTTGTTTAAATTGTTTTGTTTTTCCAGATACGTGCCAAAGCTGCTTCGATAGCAATTGTTGTTTGCAGCAGTTTTGTCTTTCTAATGCTGAATATTTTCCCACTTTGCATGCGACATTGGGGCATATCGGCCACCATGTGGTCGTGTGGTGGCGTCTCGGCGTTTAGTTTTATTTTCTTTGCATATTTCCTGAAAGAAACCAAGGGCAAGTCAATGCTAGAAGACTGAGGAACAAATATGGAAAGCATTCAAAGTGTAAACCGACTCAAAGACAGCTGAATGTTAAATAAATATATTACCTATTCCTTTAGTTTTTGTATTTCTTTTGAAATAATACCTATGCGTGTATACCCGCACAGCACATTCTGGAACAGCACCAATAGCTGTGTCAATATGGCTTATTTTTCAATGTCCCTATTTTTTTTTTGCATCTGAGACCTTAAGACCTTTCACATTTTTCCGCTGCACGCGGAATATACATAAGTCGAAAAGCTGCTTCAAGCGATGGTTTTAAGGCAGGGTTCGGCAGGGCCCTATCTTATGTGCATAGGGAAGTGCACAGCGGCTCTGCGTAATCGGCACCAATACAAGAACACTTTTTGTTCCGTTTTGTTTGCTGTCGTGTGTGTTCGTGTCGACCTCTAGAAAAATAAAAACAAAATGAAAAAAATCAGTGAGGGTCTTGCTATAGGTCCTGCATTTCCAACAGAAGTTTGACATCAGATTGAAGACTATTTTTGGTGACTGCTGAACGTCCATTGTGGCCGAAACGGAAATTAATTTCAGTCTGGGAAACACCTTCGCCGATGTTGATTCGGATTTTTCACTCTGTGGGCAGCCAGAACAAAAAAATAATAAAAATAAAATAAACAAATTTATAAATATTTTTCTTACATCCACTTCAGTGAAATAAAATATAACACCGACGGATATGAGGGCCGCCGTATCCTTTCTTTTAACACCCATCAACGTCAAGGATGTAAAGAATTAAATCCAGTTACAACTGGCTGGAAGGGGTCTCCTCAGGACCGAGACACCTCGGAGACACCTGCGCATCTGACACACACAATGTACATACCAACACCTACTGCCCCGTATGACATGGCCGAGCTGCGAGCTGAAGGCCCTAGCATCTAAAGCTCGTTGAACTATTATAAAGATGTAAATTGTCAACTATTTTTAATTTGTTGAAATAAAAAGATTAATAAATATAATACACATTTGTTTTTCGCAAATCGAAGCCCTCGACAGTGCCGTAATTATTGTAGTGAAAATATTGTTTGACGGGATTTCTGCTTACATTTGCATGTACAGTATGTGTATATTTAAATAAATTTAATTACATATAATTAGTTAATATAAACAAAATACAATTTATACCATAATTTCATACAATTGGTTGATTATGCGATTAGGTTGTTTTTTTTTTGCTGTTGCTTTTTCATTTTTCCATTTCTAATATGTGCCTCCGACACATTCAATTTTGCTTGGCAGCATTCAATTTAAAACTAA
Organism: Drosophila pseudoobscura; assembly: GCF_009870125.1. Classification (NCBI taxonomy): domain Eukaryota; kingdom Metazoa; phylum Arthropoda; class Insecta; order Diptera; family Drosophilidae; genus Drosophila; species Drosophila pseudoobscura. The sequence continues at coordinate 24,126,639 of NC_046681.1, read as the reverse complement.
TTAAAAAACTAGCAGACTAAATCACAGTGTTTTTTCCCAAGCGAAAAAAAATTTGCAAAAATTCTACAAAATTACTAGCGGTTTTTTTCATATTAAATTAACAATTTATATAAATTTACATATACTCGTATGTGTGTGTGTGTTTTTTTTTGTGGAAAATTGGCCTGACATACGGTGGCGTGGGGCGGGGGGTTACTTTAAAACGTGCATTAAAACATACTCTTTCCACTCATCTCTCTCTCTTGATTCTGCAGCAAAAAACATAGCGAATAATAATTTAAACGGCTAACAATTAAAATGCATAAAACAAAACAAAGATTTCCGTTTACAGATCTCGACCTCTCCCGCGGCCAACACTTCTCCTAGATATCCTAGACACTACAATGATAATAGTAATAGTAATAGTTGGGGCTAATAATAATAGTAGGTAATAATAAATGGTGTGTGTGTGTGTGTGGCTTGAAAAGTAAACTGAATCACAAAATTGGCGCACTTTAGCAAAAATTTGTTCCGAGTTAAATGGTCTAGCATTTGACGTATGTATCACTGGTATAGTCCTCGTTCCTCGTGCTCTCGGATAGATATGTATACGTTTTTGGGGAAAGTCCTTCGTGTGGATATCACGTCTTTTTGGGGCATCGCAAGTAGCGCAGCACCGCGTAGCCCAGGCAGCGGAACACCAGAAAGAACATCATTAGGATGAGCGTGTTCAGCCAGAGCGGTGATGTCGAATTTTGTGCTTTGAGTATTTCCTCATATGGAATGAATTCGGTTGTCTGCTGTTTGCATATCTCATAGCTACTAGGCGAGCCGCACCTGCAGGAATCAGAGGTCAGACTCACAGATCAAAGAGTAGCTAAGTCAAAAGCTCACCTAACAGCCGGACCCTCGCGAAACTCCAGTATCTGCATATTCTGATAGGCGTAGTGGATCATGGACGTGTAGCGTATCCAGCTCAGGCCCTCCGGAATGCGTGACGACAGATAGCCGCCAAAGAGCTGGGTGGCCAGCGTGTATAGGGCACTGAGCGTGATGCTCACGTTCATGTCCATGCAGCAGGCTCCTATAAAGAAGCCCACGCTCTGCGCCACAATGGTATTGATGAGCAGGAAGATGAGCATCAGGAAGAACAGTTTTAGGCTGTAAAGTGGTGTCTGAGATTAGCTGCTATAAAATAGGTAAATGTAAAACACTTGCCTTGTGCAGCCCAGCATGGGATAGCTTATCATGAGGTAGACAGTGGGCAGCGTGACCACCAGGGGCAGTTCGGCACACATCTTGGCCAGATAATAGGCGGACAGGCGGTAGGCGCCCGAACGACGCTCCTTGCTAATGACCTCACGCTCAGAGGGGACTGTCCGAAAATAGAAAAGGATTAAACATGCAAAAGACATTCACAGCATCACACCACAACTCACATGAATTAAGAGCACCGAACAGAGCAAAGAGCATCCAATAGGTCTGCGAGAAGAACATCCAGCCTTGCAGGTCGTGCAGGAACTCCTCGGTGCGGGGCAGCTGGAACCAAATGGCGCCTGCCATCAGAGCCAGACCGATTGTCTGGAACCAATTGAGCTTGGAGAGCATACGGGGCTTGGCCTCCTTGAAGTTGCGGCTAGACAGGACACAGAACTGAGTGTGAAAGCTTGTGGGATACGACAGCCAGTCCTCATCCCCGGTATGGCTCGGTCCGCCGCTGCCGGCACTGTACGAGTGGCAGTCACTGGAGGCACAGGAACTGAAGTTTGACTGCGAGTCGGCACCGCACCAGACCAAGTGTTGGGCTGCCTCTTCGTCCTCCTCCACCTGGCAGCCACTGCTTGTGTGATGTAGGTTTTCGTACTGGTGATGGTGATGATGATGGTGATGGTGGGGCTGGTGGAGATGGTGATGCGTGCTGTGGTGATGCTGGTTGTAGTAGTTGTTGATTATGTCGTCGATTAGGATGCTGTCCGTCTGCTTCTTGACCTTGGACTCTCCACACGGATGGTGGCTGCTGGTGATGCAATTGCGGTTCAAATAGTTGCCATGAGATTCCTTGGCGGCTACGAACAGCTTCTCGCGAATATCCGGATGGGACTTCAATTGCTCCACTGTTGATTGATAGAATGGAACATTTGGTTAGATTTTTCTTTGCATTTGTAAAATCTTAGGCTTACTTACAGACAAAGTCAGCGGGATTGTAGTGCGGCTTGATGGTGACACCGATATCCTCAAAGTGCCTGTAAATGTTGTGCACGTCCCCAAAGTAGGCGGTGCGGCCCTGATGGAGCAGTAGCAGCTTGTCGAACATATGGAACATCTGCGACGAGGGCTGGTGCACGCTTATCACAATCGTCTTCTGCTCCAGCTGGGCGTACCTCTTGAGCACCTTCATCAGCGAAATGGCCGAGTGGCTGTCCAGCCCAGAGGTGGGCTCCTAGGGAGAAGGAGAAGCGTTCAGTTACAGAACGATAGACAGATTTGCAGAGTACTTACATCTAAGAGCATAAGCAAAGGATTCGTCAGCAGCTCGCAGGCTATGTTGGCCCGCTTCTTTTCGCCCCCGGAAAGACCCCGATTGAGATAGTCCCCGAAGCGTGTCTGCTGACAGCAGCCCAACTCCAGGGCCTCAAGTATGTGATCCACTTGTCGCATCTTCTCCGCCCGCGGCATGGACTCGGGCAGACGCAGCAGCGCTGTGTAGACCACCGTCTCTCTGAGCGTTAGCTGCGGGAAAAAGATCTCCTCCTGCAGGACATAGCCGATCCGGCGGCGCCACTTCTTCGAGAGCGGCTCCCGGTTGAGGAAGACGCTGCCGCTGTCAATGTGCCGCTGTCCGCTGAGGCAGTCCAGAAGCGTGGTCTTGCCGCTGCCCGAGGGCCCCATCACGGCTAGCACCTCGCAGGGACTGCAACGATAGGGAGAAAGGGGGGGAGCGAGAGAGCCAAAGAGGAGAAGCATGCGAGCATGAGAGATTATGGTTAGTTTATTGGTTCACTGGTTCACTGGGGCTCTGGATCTTGTTCTGGTTTTTATACCCTTGCTGGATGGACTATACTTTGAGTTCCTGCAGATGTTTGGCACACGCCACACGGAAATAATCATCTCAAACGGATAGTGAGCGAGAAAAAAAAACCGAAATTTTCGGATCCAACACAGTAAAAATGACGACAACTGTTCGAGGCTCGAGCATTTTGGTGGAATTTAAAAGCTAAGACGCAGATTCTAACTGACCAAACACAGCAAATAGCGAGTCCCACCGAATGGATTCGATTTCCTGTTTATGCAGGACTCTAATAAACATAAACTCTCTGTACATAAACACGTAATTGTGGTAATCATTAATAGATATCGCGATCTAGGAGGTCCGTCTGTAAAAAGTCTTCCTCTGAATATCACATCATCTTATAGGTTCCCTAGAAATATCTATATTCTAATGATTTCTAATGAACATAAGTTCCAAATTGTATCAAACACCAAATGACTTTTGCCCCATCCATTGGTATCCCTTCCATCTTCTTCCCGTTCGTGCAAGGGTATACAAACTTCGGCTTAGCCGGTAGTTAGCTTTTCCAGTTTATTGTAGAGTGTGCGTTTACTTGATGGCTCGCTCTTGTTTCTGTTACCTGACAAATCCACTCACATCGGAAAGTATTTTGCGTTCGTTGTGCAAGACATTCAGATTCTGAAAGGTTAGCTGTAGCGTGGGTGGGGTTGCTGGCTGATGTGGTGGCTGCTGTTGTGGCGCCCCGGCTGTTGGGGCAATCGGTGTCGGGCCACTCAGGAAAGGATACGCCAAAGATGCTGGCGTGCCACTGAAACGGAAATCCAAGAAAATTGTCAAGTTATTGAGGTGGAGAATAATATAAATACAAAGGATATGTTTCCATCATAAACAGATTTGTGTGACAACAATTATCTTATCCTTATCGTTCAATTGCCGTATTTTGGGAACTTTTCCGCAAGAATAAAAATCTTTTGTGCGTGTCCGTACAAAAGTCAACGTACCCTGCCCCGGCAGACAGGCAAAAGTAAAATCAATGCAACAAAAATTACCCCCTCCCCCCTTTCGGAGAAGTGGATGGCAGCACAATACACTGTCTCGGCTCAGGTCCCCAGTGCCCCTCCTCCACCCCTCCGCTAACAGCAAGAACCAAGCCAGAGTCTCACTGTCAACTGTTATCGGAAATATCATATGTGTGGCGGTCGCATTATCACTCTCCCTCGCACACACACGCACACGCACCAACACTCGGAGGCGCGTAAAGAGAGCGTGATCTTAGAGTGGGAGTGGGAGTGGGAGTGGGAAGCGGGAGCGGGAGCTGTGCGTGCTCTCTGATTGTACCCTGCACAGTGTAAACGAGAAAAACAAAGGCATATTTCTATCGTTCAAATTTATGTGACAGCGAAGAGGAAATGTTTCCTATGAGAGGACTATTTGCTGTTGCATTACAATTTGCATACGGATAAGACAATTTTGAACATTTGTGTCCACATATGGTAGGCCTATATCTACCGATATAGGGACTTGATTTGTATAGTTTGCACCCTTTCCACTTTGCGTGCTTCCACATCCGATTAGAGGGTATATTCTGGTCGATACGTTGACCATTCGATCTTTCTTGTTTCCCTTTTGCCCTGACTCTCGGTCAATGATTCGACTTCACTCCTACTACACACACACACAAGCACACACGCACACACGATGGTACGGACTGCGAGGGAGACGCAGCAGCGCGGCCGAGCTGCGGCGGCAGAGTCAATAGCCTCTGCGGACGGGCGGGGACTTGCATGGTGCGCCAGTTCTCTCTTCTTTTCTCTTGCCAGCCTGCCAGCCTGCCTGCCAGCTACTGCTGCTGCTGCTGTTTCTGTTGTTTCGGTTGTTTGTGTACCCATCAAATTTATTTAAATATTTTCTTTGGCTGGAAAGCACTCCGAGTAGCCAGAGAGAGACTATAGATAACACCGTTATAGTTATAACATCTATTTCTGGATTCGAAATCCCATCCGAAACAGCAGCCGCACAGCAGAATCCGCAGTAGCAGAAGGCAGCATCATCAAAATTATTCCAAAAACAAATTTAATTTACAAATTATGCAGATATGTAAATTTTGTGATTGACTCCTCCGTCGCGTCGGGCGGTAGGCGCCGAAAGTAAATAGAGAGCCGCGTCGGGTGCATTGAACCGCACTGTGCGTGAGTGCGAGGGAGAGCCGGTTACAGCAGCAGCAACAACAGCGCCAGCGACAGCGACAGCGCCAGAGAATGAGAATAAGAATGAGAAAGAGACGTCATGCCCAAGTGGGGGTCAATGCAGTCAGCGTCGTCGGGAGAGAGAAAATGACAACAACGCCAAACAAAGCCAATGCGCACACACACACACACACACACACACACAGTTACGCACACAGGCGGCATGCAAAGTATGCGAGGAATACGTTTTATTATACCCTGCACGCGTACAGGGCACAAGGGTATACTTTTCATCTGTCATCCGGAGGCTGGAGGGAGCAGTTCCGGCCAATATCCTTATCCAATATCTACAGTTCCAACCAGGAAACCAGTACGATTGAATAATAAATACATCACCGATAGGAAAGAAAAAGTGGACAGGTTAAGTTTTTGATTATGTTGACGGCATTTCAAATAAATTTCACCTTGATAGACGGTTTCTCTTGTCTATATTCAAATTGGACCTTATCGATCATAGCGCCCCGACACGACATCTTCACTAGTGGGTATCCTTAAAGTCTGAATGGCGACTGTAAGGTTCTTTCTTGATTTTATTTTATTTTTCCTGTCCCTGTTGCTGCCGGCAGCTGCCTGTCTCACTGTCCGGCTGCCAATGTCCGGGTTCGATAGGTAGCCGGGAAAGAATTTATTAGAAATTTCTCCAGACGGCTAGCATAAAGAACTATGCAAAAGATGAGAATAAATGCAAGGGAAATGCCACCAGCTTCAATAGCGTTCTGTGAATTTAAAATTCACTAAAATAGGGAAAAAATATTATAAAATATGAAAAAATAATCTCTAAAATAGTACTAGATATGGAAATATGCAACAAGCATTTCAAATGATTGATTTTTAGATCATTAATATTTATATTTCATGTGAAATATTTACATAAATATTTTGAAAGATATATTGAACATTTTTCGATGGCAAAATTTATTCAACACAATCAAAATAGCCCAAAAATTTGTTTTGATTTTTGGTTAATTTTGACTGCCATTTTTGTTGCTGTTCATAGAGTTTTCTAGTCGTATTTTGTTTTGTTTCGCGATGTCCAAAGTTGAATACTTTCGCTCGTGGACCGGACGCCTGACGTAGATGCAAAACAAAAAGAAATCTAAGCATCAAACTAACTTTCCAAAGTCTAATGGAAAATGTCTTCAAAATTTCGAATGTATGCCCAAAGCCCAGGACCGCAAAAAAGATTTCCCTCGGGCACTTTCCATCCTCCGCTTTTCTGGGAAAAATATTTGAACTTTAGCTGGGTCAAAGCGTTCTGCTTTCCCACACTCTGGTTTTCAATACGATTCTTACTCATACTCGTACCGACTAGTATGCCCCATTGTTCCAAGCTTGACCCATTTCGGTAATGGCCCTCACATGGCACAAATCCCCCAATTGAATGTGAATACTATATTTCGCAAAGAACAACGAATTTTTGTACCTCAGCTGGCGGAACACGTGACATCACTGGGGGGGTCATTTCACATGAACTCTTCGGCACATTCGTGGCTTTTGTGTGGGGGAGAAACTGTTTTCAGTAAAGCATGTTGTGTCTTCTCTGGGAAAAGCATTTTAATTTCTTTGGTTTCTTTTCCTCCCACAATTTGACTTTCTTTTAATTTGGAAACGACATTTGAGGCGCACCCAAAACGCTGGATTGTGTGCCAAAGAGCACGTAGGCATGGTCTCATCGTAAGATTGTCCTAAATAGTGGAGGCCCCTGGGAGATTTGTGTAAAAGAAAGAATTCTACTTGGGTGTTTTGTTAAAGAGCCCTGAGCTGCCTCTTCCTCTTTCGTATTTCTTCGACAAGAACACGCGATGACCCCCCCTCCCCCTCCTACCACAAAAGTTTTCGGCCAGCATCCGAATTTACGTAATTAGCGTACTCTGACCGAATGATCTCCACTTTTTGGGGCCAAGAACCCTTGCTGACCAAGTAACCGGCTATCCACTTAACCCAACTATGATGCCATTTCTCCTCTTTTTTTCTCGACTCTTGATTAAGGCCAACAACCACAACAACAATCAAATCGGAGAAGAAACTAACTTTGAATTAAGTTTTTTTGTTTTTTTTTGGGTTTGTTGTTGTTGCCGGCTGGGGTTTCTTTTGGGGGAACGCTTCGTGGAGGAACTGGAACTGGCTTCTTGAATACGCGAAAAGGTTATTGACTTTTACAACAAGCAAAACAGACGCCAAAAAAAAAAATAATATAATTCACACACACTGCGCGAGTGGGACAGGGACGGGCAGAGAGCGAGTGTGTGGAGCGAGGGAGGGGGAGAAAGAGTGTGAAAGAGAAAGGTAGATGGCTATGGGATAAGGAAAGAAACAACGCAAAAATTACGTGAAAGTTTGGCATTGCATACAGAGAGAGAGAGACCCTGTGCCCCCACCGTGTGTGTGTGTATGTGTGTGTTTTTGTGATTATTATACCCTTGAAGTGGGTATTATCACACTGGGAAGGCATTTAAGCAGGAAGTATTTCCAACCGAAACCTCAAGAACTTCTACCTTTATATGTATGATTTTTTTCTTGAATTATTTTTCTGCAAGAGTATCTAAAGCTTCGGTTGCCGTTTGTCTGTGGTTCGTGTGGCACGCAATCAAAAGAAACATTTTTGAAATTCTTATCTCGTCTGTTTTTGTTTCGTATTAAATATTTCTGCTCTGCGGCAGCCGTTGTTGTGGAATTCATTGACCGATATTAAACAAGTTGCCAAATAAAACAGATGATCGTATGTACAAATGTATGTTTATAACGTGTGTCTGCTTATATCGTATATGGGGGATATCGTAAGGGCCGGGCCTGAAGAGTTCATTGACGCTGCTGGTGCTGCTGCTGGTGCCCCTGGCCCCGCCCTACCGACGACGCCAGCGCCGCCTGTCCCTCCTCAGAGCCGTGTTGTTCTTCAAGAAATTCGCATTCAAATTTCAATATAAATAGAAGATGAATAGAAAACAAAATCATTTAAAAGAATTGGGTCACGAAATTTGTGCAATTTATTTGATGTTCTGTTTTTAATTAATTTTTTGTTGCTTTTGTTTGAACTTCCTCCTAAAACGTTTGTCAACAAATTCCTGCTGCCCTGATGCTCCCGTTGTCGCGTCATTGTTTCGGCACCCTGTACTCAGGGTCTACAGGGGTATGTTGGGTCCCAAGTGTGTACCCTCGGTTGGGTCAAGTTTTAGTCTTAGATTTAATGATGGCTTAAACTAAATATTGCTACCAGAATAAAGCCAATCGGTATTCTTTTAGCAACTTTTTTGTAACCAGTTCTGCCATCACTTTCCTCTCACTCGCGAAATTACATGCAATTAGAGGGTATCCTGTGCTCGTAACCTGTTATTTTTGTTTTTGTTTTCTAGCTATGACCACGCTCAATTGACTTTTTTGCTTTTTATTTGCGTGCTTTGTTTTTGCTTTTCTTTCTCTCTGGCTCCTCTCTCCATCCCCTTTCCCTGCCGATCCACTGCTTCTTTTCCTACAGTTGTTGTTGTTGTTGCTGTGCGGCTGCCTGCTCCTTCTTCTTCTTCTTCTTATCTTTCTCTTGCGTTTCGTGTGTGCGACGGTGCGCCTCTGCCTCTGCTGCTTCGCCTTCTTTTTTTTTGGCGTGTTACTGACCCAATTCTTTGGCAGCATTTTTTTCGTTGTTTTTGGAGTCTTCTTTGGCTGGGTTTTATTCGTGATTTTTTTTTGTGTTTTTTGGTCATTTCTTTTTGATTTGTTATTTATTGCTGCCTTAATTTGTTGCCTGCTGCTGAAGGAGTGGCGGGGAGGGAGAACTATTCAAATTTGCTTGTCATTTTTTGCTGATACCCTTGAAGAGGGTATTAGGACTTGGATTTTATATGATTTCTATAAATATCTATCATTTTTCGAACTATGGGGAGACGCTGGAATTAGTAATTTAGATATGTTCCAGAGATATGTTTAGATATGTTCCATCGAGGATACTGAGAGCTATTACCGGGGCACCATGGTACAAACGGAATCAAAATATTCATAAAGATCTAAGTGTAGGATCTGTTAGCCAAACACGACTTCGGCGAAGAGACCTCCCCACCCAGAAATAATAGTAAGGATCGTACTCCAAAAATTAATTGTAATTAATTAAATAAATATATTAGATTACAATTTGTCTACTTGTCGTTAGTCTCCAGAAAAGATTCAGCACAAGCTGTATAATAAATATTTTTAAATGTTGGAGAAATATAATATAATATAATGCTTCAACAGGGTATCAAACTATTCGGCCTCCACATCTATTCAAAATTCTTGTTATTTATTTGTGGTTTTTTTTGTCGTTGTGAATGTTTGACAAATGTGCCAAGGCTTTTGAGCATAGAACCTCGTCGGGTTTTGGACTCTCTTTCGATCTTGGACTGGAAGCGCGAGGCTTGGCTTGGAAATGCAGGTCAGGCTGTGGGGATAGCGGGCAAGGTGGTGACGGGGGGCAGTTAACTAACTGGCACCAAAACAACATGTCGTATACGTAATTTATGCATGCATATCAAGCATATTTATATCATGTGTCCGAAGGCGACCAGTTCTCTCTCTCTCTCTCTGTCTCTCTCTCTCTCTCTTCCCATCTCTGTGCACTGCCTTGTGTGTGGGTGTTTCTCTCCATCCTCTGCCAAAAGGCCAAATTGAATTGGAAAGGCGGCAGCAAGAGGCAGGAGGCGAGAGCGCCAAGAGCCAAGATGTCGATAGAAAGCAGAACTTCAACTGAACCAAAACTACTTTCAGAGTTGACCAACTTTGGTTATGGTCAAGTCCAGGCAAGGCTAAGACTATGGACTAGTGTGGTATCCTGTAACTGTAGTTGACTTCAAAAGGACATTCGATTGGTTTCTTGGGCAAAGAACTCCCAAAAGTATGCTAACTTCTCGTTGATCGAATGTTTTGAAGAATTTTTAGATGATTTCAAGAATGGTTTGGGCTTTCAAATGGCTCTGAGTGCATTAATTATGTTTTATTATAAGCCTTTAAAAAATAGTTTCAATCTGCCCAATAGATGGGATTGTAAGCTATCTATAGTTATCGTTTCACTGCACTTTCTCGATCATTTATCTATGCTCAACGATGTTAATGTTCTTAATACGATAGAAAGTGAAGCGATTATATTGTTTCGAATTTCGCTCAAGCTTCCCCTTTGACCAATTGATCTGGTCTTCCCCCTCATAGCTGCTTACCATTTCCTCTGATGGCTAAGGCCTTAATCCACCGACCCTTAAAGTTCAAAAGGCACTTTCTGCATAACCCTTGAAACTGGCTTTGAAAAGCCATACCCCCAGTCAGCCATCAAATGCAAAGCCGAAGCTCTATGGCTCTTCGTACGAGCACGCCCGAAAACGTACGCCCAATATGCCAATGGCCAACAACCTTAAACGGCCTTCCCCATCGACCTGGGGGCTGGGGTCTGGGGGCTGGGGGTTGGGGCCTGGCATTACATAACTTTACTTGCGGCGTACTCGTAATTGAAATGTGGGGTCAAAACCATTCCGAAGCGGCCAACAAGAGAGAAAGAAATAACCACAACAAAAAGGCAGCAGCAACAAGTAGTACGAAAGACGAGAGACACAACGACGAACCGACGAGAAACGACGAAGCCAAGTCGAGTCAAGTGGCACTTGTTGCTTTGCGGCAGTGGCACAGCCCGATGCCACTTTGGGGGCAGGAAGCAAATATCGCGCATACGCCCGGGTGTTGTGTTGTGTCTTGGGTCTTGTGTGTGGTGTGTTGTGTGTTGTGTGTGTGCCCGAGTGGTTCAAGTTGCAATAAAGATTCAAAACGCAGATGAAATTGTTGTTTTGTGTCGTGACTTTTCATGAGATGAGAGACAGAAAGAGACAAAGATATATTGCAAATGAAACAAGAAAGCGCTTTCTTCTTTCGGCATGGGCCTGGGCCACAGCTCCACAGCCGCAGCCCCCACCGTATTTACGAGTGGATACTTATAGCTTCGACTGCGGTTTCACGAACTTTCACGTCATTGTGTGGTAATTAGTTGAGCTGGGAATTATGCTTCCTAGTTAGCAATTGATTGGCATCCATCTGGGGCGTCGTCTCCACTTCATGCCACTCCGTGGCACTCCATGGATGGGGATAATGGAGAGGATGGGGAGGGGTTGTTGGCTCCCATACTGGTGTATAATTTAGCATATTAATTGACACAGTTTCTAGTGTTTTCCTTTTTGTCTTTTGCTCTTACGCACTTTCTCTCAATGCTTCAAGAAACTTTATGAACTATGTAAAAATTATAAAAATGCTGTTGAAATTGCATTGCCAGAGGAAAAAAAAAACACAGAGGAAAAAGGAAAAATAACACAAGAAAGCAAAAAGCCGGCAAAGTGAAAGAAAATACTAAATGCAATTTATTGGCTGAAAGTGTCACTGCAATTGGGTCAACGCAATCAGTTGAGAATGCCAATACCCCCAACAACCTGGCTCTAGGCTTTGTGTCTCTGTGCCTCTGCGTCTCTGTCTGGCCTGGCCTGGTCTCCGTTGGCCTGGCCAGTCATTGCATCACCTCATCTAACAGTTAAATATCCCCAGATATGGACACACTATATATACCCATATACCCAGTACTAAAACAAAAGAGATACAAAACAAAAAATATGTGTGAATTAGTTGTGCAAATATTGAATATGCAGTTGAGTGCACCTCTTTTGTTTTTGTTTTTGTTTTTTGCTTTTGTTGTTGCTGAAACGGAAATCAACAGCTGAAACGCCAGGGCTGGTGGATGGAACAATGCCCATTCATGACTGCCTAAAAGATTAAGGAATTCAATTTGAGTTTATTGTGGAGAAAACGCATTGTTTGGAAATCACTAGGCATAGCGATATATTTATTAAATAACCATTTAATATTCATTTTACTGAAACACAGAGAAGGCAAAGCTGGAGATGGTATTGGGCGATACAGGGATGGAACACTGGGAAGGCGCTGAAGAGGAAATAGCAGAACGATAGAACTGGAGATTAACAGCGAATGAAGGAATAAAGTTCCATTCCAAAAACTCAGAGAAAACCTCGAGTCGAGCATCAATGAGCATCATTAACAGGGGCTCCCTTTTGCAGCATTCGCTTGTGGGTTAGAATCGAGCATCAATGAGGCCACCCCTGATTTAATATAATTTAATCAACAATTATTAAATTTAAATATAATATTTAAAGTTTAGATAATGAAGAGTATGGATTGATAAAAGAACATTGTTCTCATCCATGTTATTAAAGCCTTCAGTAAATATTTATCGATTGATGATAGAAGACAGGCGGATAAAATATACAATTGGATGTGTGTATCGTAAAAAGAATTGCAGGCCAAGAGCGATTGTTGAGAACCCAGGAGCTCAAGAGATTGACAGGCGATGATCCCTCTCCGTGTTTCTGTGACTCTGTGCTGGAAGCACCTCCAGTGGCAACCCACACCAAACACAACACAGGGGAAGGGGAGCCACGGGAAAGGGGGGGGCAAGACAGAAAAGAAAACCAAGTGAAACTTGGGGGAAAAAGTCGACACAAAAATGTCTTTGAGTGCGGAAAATGAGGCAGCAAAATGTCATAAACAATGCAACCGGCGAAAGGCGGAGAAAAGTCTAAAGTTTTTGCAACTACGTGCACAGACACACACACACACTCACACACATACATGCATGCACTCGTATGCATGTATCTTTGGGATGTATCTTCCCTGCCCCCAAAAATACAATCTTTTTTGGTACATTTCTGGCGTGGCCTTGCAGCTGTCAAAAACGTATCTTCCTCCCAGACACCCGGAGCTCATTTGGCATCTGACAGATGCGGACAGCCCATGCGGGGAGAGTTGAGCCAATTTTCACTGCCAGATGAAACAATTATCTGATCATTGAACTTTGCTTTGGTTGACATTCGTCTAGCTTTTTGCATTGTATTTTTTTTTTTTTTTTTTTTGGGAGAAACTTTCATTTAGAATTGCTCGGCTTTTGTTCAAAATTGTATTCAAATTGGTTTGTTTTATGGGTATTTAGGTCATGTGTGTACAGGCCGTTTCAGCATTGTAAGGCAGATTTATCAAGTATGGTTATCGAAAGCGATCTTTCGGAACATCAAAGTAGTTATTAAAAAGGGCTATTTATCGATATCTTTCCTATTTAGATCGATAGTCGATTATTGTTACCGAGTAACGTTAAGAACTCTATTACTATCACACGCGAATAATTTCACAACTTTAGAATCTAAAACACTAAGCTTCTTACTCGTAGTTTTTCACAGTCATCTGTGCTAATCCATGATTTTAGTCGGACAACAGCAACTATCTTATCGCTCTGAAACGCACTGTATCTATGGGAGTAAACGAGTATATTTCGAGGCGATTATTTGCCAACCTCCCCATAAAACTATATAATTATAGGGGTTTCGTTTTTTAGACGTTGCTCCGACTGTGTGTGTGTGTGTGTGTTTGGGCGTGTTTTATTACGTTCCAAATATGATTTTAATAAGTGTTATTAAGTTCGTTGAGCTTGTTTCGTTCCCCTTTCTCATGAACGGTAAATAGCCGAATTGCAGGGTAATAATCCCTTCACCCCCTCCACATCAACCGATGTGTAATTTTTGGGCGTAGTTGTGAAAATTATATGGTACTTGAAATGCTTGAAAATGTGGGAAAGTTCATCAGAAAATTGGCTTAAATTTGTTAGTATTTCGCGGAAGTTAATAATGGGTTTCATTACGATATTTTGTGGCGGTATATTCAGTGGAATTTGCATTTCCAACATCTAAGTGCACTTCTAGAGGTTGCCTAATTGGTGTTGGGTTTTCCAATACCATTTTAGAGGTTTAACTATATTTTATTAGAGGAACATAGAATCCTAACCTATATTTTGAGTTGCACTGGGCGTTTTTATACTGCTTTTAGATCAAAGAATATTTGTTACTTGCACACATTTTACATATGTACATTGTACCTACATACATATGTACGTTTGTATGTATTTGTTCGCGGTTGCCTGGAGTTGATTCGATTTGCATGTAAGAAGTACCCCAGTCGTCGTCTGCTGGCAATAAAAATCCATGAATATTTGCCAGGAGTAGTCATTGCTTCTACTCCACCCCCAAGGAATCGAAGAAGCTATCCGAAGGAAAGCACAAAAGAGTGGGTGGAAAGGAGCGTGTAAGAACCAGGGAAACGCGTGAACAATGAAATAGAAATAGATGGAAACGAAATGAAATGAAATGCAGCAGCAGCAGCAGCACAAAAACTAAAAACGAACACGAATTGCAATTCAACGCGAAGGAAGGAAAGAATAAGGAAAGACAAACAAACAAACAGGCAAATGTACTACAAAATCAATGTATGCCAAAGAGAAGGTGAGGGTCTATTCTATTGAATCTGTGGGTTTACATTTGCATGTATGACACAAGCAGAGCTAACGAGAGCAAGTGGGTGTGGGTGGAATGTAAAGCGGGGACTGCCTCACACTCTGCTCAATATACCTTGCAGGCAAATATACAAATGACGCTGCGGAGAGCAAGCAGGCAGAGACGTGACGAGAAACGCACCAACACACGAAACAAGTGAGGGAAGAGGAAGAACAACGTGCGAATGGCGCTCAAAACGGCGCAGCAGCAGAGACGTGACGCAGCCAGGCAGAGGAGGAGACGGAGACGCCGGCTTGCCGGCCATTGAACTTGCGAAGTGGAGCTCAGAATTGGCGAAAGTGAAGACCCAATGCCGCAAGCGGAACGGAGACGGACGGCATCACACCACTCCCCTCATTCCACACTGCCCACTAGCAAAACAGAGAGAGACAGAGAGAGAGAGAGAGAGAGAGAGCAAGAGCGGGAGAGATAAAGCACGATCTTCGCATCGTTTCGTTGCTGCTGCTGCTGCTGCCGCTGCTGCCCCTGATGACGCAGTAGTCGAAAGACAACAACAATAACCATAAAAACACAAAACTGATGATGAAGCAGAAACAACAAAAAAGGCGATTAGAAGAAGTTGCTGGATGGAGCAGGGAGCAACAGAAAGAGAGTCGCGTCTCTGCCACACTGACTGACTAACTGACTAACTGACTCTTGGACTCCATGGCCTCTTCTTACTCTTCTCTCTCTCTCACCCCTTGTACCATGATCATTAAGTTGATTATCATTGTTCTTGTTCTTGTTCTTTTCCTTTTTTTAGTGTACACTGCAAAAGGCGGTATTACGATTGTGATCAGAGGTGTGTACCGTACCACTTACTAGTAATAGTACTACTGCTTATATAGATGATGCCTAGGAACCTGTACTTTAATGCTTTTCTTTATAGTTCTTCCAAAGTTTGATCATTTATCATCTATGGCTTTGCTGTAAGGGTATTCAAACCTTCGACCTGCAATGCCTTTCTTCCTTCATCTTGTTCTTTGTTGTTGTTAATGCATTCGCTTCTTGGAAGAACACCCGAAAATAACCAAAAGAAAGATACAATACAAACGACTTAAAAGCGAAAGAACCCAAGAACAACAACAGCACAACATTCTTGATGGCATCACAAACACATTAGTAAGAGAAGAGGAAAGAGAAGAGAGATACAAGAAGCAGGCAGGCAATCGACACACAAACATTTTGGTAAGAAGAGTAAAAGAGACGCAAGAAGAAGAGAGGGCAATTTGTTTGAAATGTAGGTCTATAGGTTTCACGAAATCCTCTATATGGGGGCCACCAACAGCAACAACAACAGCATTGCACGGCATGGCATGGCAACAGAGCGAGAACAGATGGAGAGAAAGACGAAGCGGATGAGTGCCTTTTTTTTGCTTTCCTTTCCTTCCATTATTTTGGCCATTTCTGATCTACCATTCCGCTGCTAAGCACGCGATTGCACTGAGTGAAATGATAATGATTGCATTTCTGATGATCTTCTTTGGGTCATTTCAGGTTTTTTCAGAATTTACCAAAAAAAAAAAATGTATTAAAAAATGTTCTTTGAGTGCCTGAAAACCACTGCCATTGAGATCCCCTGATGAGTTATCTCTTGGCTTGTATTGTTCCTCCATCACTTTGGTGCACTTTGACTGTTTGTCAGTTCTTGGCTCTCAACTTTTGGTTATTAGTCGCCTATTATTATTATTCTTTGGATTGTTGTCGGATGTAGTTATTGTTGTTGATCTTAATGTTGTTTCCCCAAGACTGATATATGTATGTATGTATTTACTGTGCAAATGAGTGTTTGAGTGGCACTGAATGCAGTTCTTTGAATACCCAGTATTCATGGTGCTCAAAGGGTACAAAATATATTTTTGTGGATGGTGGTAGCCATAATATGGTATTTAGCATCCAGGAGGATAGAAAGATAAGTAAATATACATATATCTCAAGATTTTTTTTATCTGAAGATTAAATCATCATTAGAATTAAAATAATATTGTATGGATATTTATTCTTTTTTCTATGGAATTTAGTCCTATAAATACTGGAATTATTTATAAAAATATGCATTACGATGCATCCTTCCTTATATCTACCCTAAAATGCATTTACACATCGGATATCTTATAGTCTTGGACTCTACCCCATATCATTCTGACTTGTTTACTTCTTACAATATTTTCGTTGTTTCTTTTTTGTTTTTTTGCATTTGTTTATTTGCCTTTGTATTGGTGCCACAACAAACGCTGTCCAATTGGCCGACAAAACAAAACGACCAAAAAAAAAAAAATGCAACTCATAAACTTTGGGATTTGATGTTGAAGCGCCTTAAAAGCAAATCTCTGGCCACAGTTTGTTTCCATTTGGCTTATGTTTTTTGTGTTTCTTTTTTTTATTTATTTATTCTGGCCTAATGTCATTACACAAAAACGAATCCAGCCGAGGCAACGGAGCGCAAAAAAAAATGTGTACCACAGCAATTTGTTTTATGGCCCGGCGTCTGGCTAAATGCATTTTGGTAAGTATTTTATTGCTTTGGCGGATTTTTATTTGCGATTTTCATATGATTGGTCAATGCTGGTCAGCGGCAGCCGGCCCAAAAGGATAGTTAGACGAAACGTTTTATGTGCGTGTTGTGCAACATTTTGTGTCGGTCGCCGAGGCCTGGGTCTCGCTTGCCGGACAATTAATACAAATCTGGGGGCGCCAATTAGGCCAGACGGTTTTTTTTTATGGCCGAAGGGGGGTGGGGGGCAGTGTGCCTGAGGTGGAGGTGCCCTGAAAAATAATGAACTTCCTAGAGCATCAGTGGCTCTGGGGCAACTAGCGCCAAAGAAAACATCAGTTTCTAAGGATTTTTAATTAAAAATCAACACAAATTTCTGAATAATGGCTTCTTGAATGCAGGGGCAGAAATTGCTTGAACGAACTAATTTGCTTGAAGTTTTTACAGGTTAAAGGTACAGAAAAGAGCGCTATTTTCACAATTGTTTGAGACTTTATTTGGAGAAGGAATATTTGTGTTCTACCGATCCGGCATGACGACATCTTTTGGACTATTTGTTCTGCCAATTCGATGCAGTAGAATTATACTTATGCATATGAAATTTTGCACATGGCATCCTTGAAACTTTACATGAAATAATATTCAGAAATTTTAAATAGTTTATGACTGAGACTGCAGCTAATGAGCCATGACTTTCCGGCTGGCATTTCACCTCTCGGAGACCGAGAAGCCAGCTGCAAATTCACACTACATTATTTCCAGTATCGATTCCAACTATTTATCATTTGTTATTTGATTATTTTACATTATTTATGGGTGCTCCATGAACGTTTGAGGGTCTTTGATTGTGTGTCGTATTTTGTTATAACATTTAATCAAGTATGCTGCTGCTGCTTGCCAACATATCTTGATAATTGTCCCGTTTATAGCCACCTCATAGTGAAATGCAATTTAATTTATGCGATTATTACCTCAAAGGTATTTAACGGGTGGTTTGACTGAAGGGCTGCACGAAAAGCGTTTAAAATATTTATTTTAAGCGGATTAAGCAGCCCAGCAGTGGAAAGCAGTGGACAAACAGGGCTAAATGGTGGCATCTCTCATGATTAATATATTTTCCGGCAGGTGAAAATCAACCCAGAACGAATCAATTCCGTTTAATTAATTAACTGAAATTATCAATGAAAATTTATGAAATATATATGCATCTGGTGTCTGTCTGACCATATAATACCACTTTACGCTCATTAGGACCAAAGAGTGTTTCTTCACGGCGACACAGGGCCAGGTCTCATTAGGTTGTGGCAGATTTGAGGCGTGCTCTCTGACCTAAGCACGTCTGTAGCTTTCTATCATTGATCTGTCGTCTAAGAACTGTCACATAACTGACAAAGCAATGTACACTATTTTGAATAACTTTTGAGGATATTGTAGGCACCGAACATACTCTAAAAGAGTCGTTTGACGCATACCTTCTACTTTCTATAGCTTTTTGGGTTAGTTTTCACATCCTCTAGGTCCTTCCTCTAGGTCTATTTCATGTGCAATTGTCCAAAGTCGTAAAAAAACAATCAAATGTAATGGGATTTCTTCAGGGTTCTAGTGCTCACATTCCAGGCTTTCCAAAAAAAGTATCATTTGTTCCATTTGGAACAATGAAAATGTCCCAAAATGAGCTTTGAAAGTGGTGACGTGTGGCATACAGCTGTAAGTGGCGGCAGTGCTGTGACACCGATGACAAACCACATTTATATAAATATTTATTCCTATTTGCAGATCTACGCGTTGAAGGCCAGACAGCTACAGGTAATGAAAACTGCAGTTGGCTCGCACGTATACGTATTTACGTATACGCCATGTGGTGCAGCCGTAAAATGAATAGTCGAAAAGCCAAACAAAAGATAGAACCGTAAAGCCTCAAGAGAGACATGAAGAAAAGCTCTCGACAATAAGATACCCGGTAGTCATTGCCGAAGGCCGTATTAAAACCCACTCTTAAATGATCAGCCACTCTGGGAGAGGTACATCGAGAGTTTCTTACGAAAATCCACCCTTAAGTATGAGAGAGTGACAGAGAAAGCCCATCCGTAGATGCTCAGTCACTCTGGGAGAGGTAGAGTGAAAGTGAGTTACGAAAACCCACCCTTAAGTGTGAGAGAGTGACAGAGAAAGCCCATCCGTAGATGCTCAGCCACTCTGGGAGAGGTGGAGTGAGAGGGGAGCTCTGGAAATTTGTTCTGCCTTATTCTTAACCCTGTAATTATCTATCTACAATGATTTCTGTTGTATAAATAGATAGTAGCACTACTAATAGATCACCCAAGAATATATATGGAGGTCGATAGCCTTTCATTCTGTCTGCCTCTTGCCTAGACTTGCACGAGTTCAATATACCCCGTGCACACTCTGTGGAGGAGGTACCGGGTATACAAAACTAATCAAATGTGGAATAATAACGAGGCAGATGATGATGATGATGACTGGCACGACGCACGGGTTCAAGAACGTTCATTCGGCATGAACTTGCAAAGGCCGTAAAGTCCGTGCAATAGAAGTGAATGCACTCGACCAGAAGCAGCAGCGGCAGCGGCAGCAGCAGCGAAACGGCAGCAATTTCGAGCTGATTCCTGGCGCTGCAACCGCAATTTAAACTAATAACTTGCAACAACAACAACAACAACAGCCACCATCAGTAGCGACAGCAGCAACAAGCAACCAGCAATCCGCAACAATGGCAATGACAATAATTTATTTTTGAATTAATTTTTATTCGTTTTGCTAAACAAGCACACATGTGTACATGTGTACATCTGTACATGTGCCTACTTGTGCCATCAGCTGCAACAATAGAGATACTCGTATTTGCATGCACATTCGCGCATATGCACTTTTCAACCACAGACTCTCGGCTCCGTGCCACACAGTGGTTCCGAGTGCTGCGACCAAGAGAAAGGCAGAACTCGGCTTGGCAAGCATTTGGACTAATTAATTTTTTGAGTATTTATTTGGAAAGTCATTAAACCAATTAAATCCCATAGCTTTAGGGGAGGTTTTTCGAACGAGTTCTGTGCTAGTTTTGAGCTCAGTTTAGCGCCATATCTGCAGTGCCCTAGAAACGCCATTTCCCATTCCGCTAAACTGAGCTCAAAACTAGCACAGAATTTAATGGGAAACCTATAAAATCTGTATATATATGTAAGTTCGTGAAATCGATTCGGGATCATTTTGAAACAGTCTAAGTGAGTACATTTATGTATAGCCCTGTATAGCCCTCAAAATTACCATAAATAAATTTTTTCCAGTCATTTTTTGGAATATTTTTTTTTTGTATTATTTTTTAAGAAGTGCCCACTTTAACCCACATTTGCGAAAATCGGAGAAATGTTTCAACTCAAGACATTATTCTCCATCGAGGAAAGATTCAGTGGAGTTTTCCTCATTTCTGGCAGGGACAGGTATTTATACAATTTTTAGAGGTTTAAGTATATAGGAATTCTGTATAATATTCCATACTTCCAGGATCCGAATAGTTTAAATACAATTTGTGGTACAATTTTGAAAAAGTCTCATAAAAACGGGCTAAAACTTTACGTTGCACACTGGAACTTTTTTCTATGATTTATTAAACCATTTATTTTTATTTTTTGAATTTATTTTCCTATTCTTTGATTAAATTTCATGTCTCACACCACTTTTCGTGGCATCTGGTAGCACTGTGCAGGGTGCCGGCGTTGGCGCTGCAGTTGGTCTTCGGTTTCCAGTGACTGTGACTGTGACAGTGACAGTTGTCAAAGAGCGACGCCGACGTTGGCCTCCATTGCAGTTCGCTGCATGCCCCCCCCAACCACCCCCTCCGCTGTGCAGTCCCAGTCTCTCTGTCTCTCTCTCTCTCGCTCCGCCGCTCTCTTTATCTGTTCCACTCCCATTGCCATGTCCCACCGCCGAGTCGCTCGTCGTCAGTCATCAACGCCCGCGCACACGTGTCTCTCTGGTTCCCTCTCCCCGCCACCCTGTTCTATCCAGCCATCTCTCTCCCTCTCTCTTTCTCCGTGCTATTGGTGACTCTTTCGCTCGCAGTGTTATTGACACTGCCAGGCCTAACGGTAGATAAAACCCAAACGAGGCAGGCAGACAGCGCCGTTCCCGGGAACCGATCCGATCCGAGCCGTAGAGAACACAGACCGTCTCCGTCTCTATTTAATTTTCTATTCTAGATTAAATTATAATAAATTGCAATTTTTCTCTCCTTTTATTTAGTCTATGTGTGTGTGTGTGTGTGTGTGTGTGTGTGTGTGTGTGTGTGTGCGTGTGTGTTTTTGTGTTTTTTCCGCATTTCGTTGTGCAATCCGTTTTCCTGTTTCGGTTCGGGGACTGGCAATTTGTTCTGTCATCTGTCGACGGGGTTTTCCACATCCACATCCAGAACTCCGGGTGCCGGAATGGATCTAGGCGCCCACACACACACACACACACACACACAGAGGAGAGGTCTCTAGTACAACATCTAGATACTTTACAAGGGAAGAGAAAACCGCATCTCAGCATCAGACAGACAGACAGACACATTCAATGTGTTTTAAAGTTTGTTTGCTCTTAATCTCAATCTCATTTTCAATCGCAATCCCAAAAGTGCATTCAACTTGCGGTCGGGCGGGGGGAAATACGAAAACAAAACAAAGACTCTAATAGAACTTACAAATATTTGGGGTATTCCTGTATCACTCGAAGTTTGCTCTAGATTGGATTACATGATTTGGAGCCGATCAGCCGAGTGCAGCTGTTCTATGGGAATCTATTCATTTATAGTGAAAGTTTTGCCCTGCACTACAGAATAGAGGTATGCACATATTTCGCAATGAATGATAGATCTTTTACAGTACTTTTGATTCATTTGCCACAGAGAGAAAATGCGAGCAAACAAAATATAGTAAAGTAAAATATTTCCATTTACACTGGAATGTTACAATCATCACTTTTCATTGGAAATTATCTCACCAGCTGAACAAATACAAACAGCTGATTTTTTTTTAAGCAGTAAAATATTTTCTCACTTGATTTTCAAGCACAAGAGTATTCCTTCGATACCCTTTCTATTTTTGTCAGATTTTATTGGTATGGTGTTTATTTGAGGTTTTAATAACGAATGTATCCTATCGCTTATGGGAAATTTATCCTCCCTAGAGAGGATTCCATTCCCTTTGCTTGCCGGCAAAAAAAGAATTAAACAAAAAAATATACCTATAGATAGAAATAAATACATAACAATAGGTACGAAAATATGTATATTTAGGAGCTCCACAAAAACATTGCCATACTGCCAGAAATGTAAGGATTTAGTAGGAATTTTGACCACATCCCTGACCATTTGGCTTATTTCGAACAAAGGTAAACAAATATATGACTAAATAATCCCCCGAAATGGCACGGCACTCACTCGAACGAGATACACAAACTTTAATCCTTTGGAATTTGGGCTTTAACTTTGAAATGCTTTTATAGTTGAAACAATTTATAAAACATTTTCTATATGAATTTACATTGCTACATGAATGCTACACGAATTACACAAATGATTTTTAAATGATTTCTCAAATGTGGCTAGCCACACACCTCCAACCACAACCCCCCTCCTTTCTCTCTCTTGGAAAATAAATTCAAAAAGCTGTGGGAATGTGGTAGAACTATATTCAGAGAGAGAGAGAGAGAGAAAATTCATGGAAAAACTTTCTTTTTCCTGTGCAAGTTCTCAGAATCGAAATCCAATTGCAGGCAAAGGATTTGATTGAATCTAGGAAACATGAAACAAAATGAAATACATTTGGTTGTAAAGGTAAGAGAGAATTCGCGTTAAAGACCGAAAGGCAAAGAGGGAGAAGGAAATAGTATCCCTGCCAAAGGGAGGAATGGTCATTGCTGTTTTATACCACAAACATTTCATTTTATATCTGCTTTCTCATAACTTTTCACAAACCAAACACCTGGCAGCAGCCAAGCTTTCAGTCAACAGAAGCGACCGCGAGGGATACAATATTCCGCATACTCGTGTGTTATCCTCATCTTTCTCATGGCACAAAACCCACACACAAAAACATGCAAACAAAAGCCATTCACATGCAAATAGAAATCAAAATAGAAATATAATAAAAAAAAACAGCTAACAATAGACGATTCGCCGCCTGAAGGGTCTGTCCATCCTGACATTTTTCTAGGAATAAGAGCTTTGTGCAGCTGCACCCCTTTCGGTGGTTGGTGGCTTACCTGACACCGTATTTAACACAAAAACTATTCTTCTATGAGCCGTCCTCCATCCTTTTGGGGTCCCTGCCCCTGCCTGCCCCCCAGATCTATCTACGTTCTAGCCCACCATCTATTCGGCACATCTAGCCGTGTCTGAAACCCAAAACCCGATCCCAAAAAAGCCCGAATATCGTTTGCCAAAACCTCTGGATCTGTTCTGCCTCTCTCTCTGCGTCTCTGTCGCTCTTTTGCTGCGATTTGTGATCCAAGTTGATACAAAACTTGACCTACATATCCCACAACCGGTTCATCAGCGGCACGAAGGAACACACACAAATTTACGAGCATGCATTGGGGGGAAGGGGCGGGGAGGGGGGTTTCTAATAAATTCGATCCTGACTTTAATTGGCTCTTATTTAGAAGAAAGAGAAACGAAAGTATACCCTTTAAAGAGTCTGCCAGGTAAAGATATGTTCTTCAAAGGAATTTGATTTTTCTGTGCAGCTCTGCCTAGAACCTTGGCTATCCTCTTGTATCCTGCGTTGTGGTGTAAAACTTTCGAGATTCTCTTCACTCTACTTGTCAAGCACACAATTTAATTTAATTTATGTTGGAAAATCCCTTTTAGCGCAACAGCCAGACCTCCTGCAGAGCTTCCCCTGCGACGCCGAGGAAATAACTCATTAAGTGAGTTTATTGGAAATTCATTGCATATTTCTTTGCTTAAGGAAAACCCTTGGGTGAGTATCCTTCATAAACAGTGCATCAATATGTATGCTTTGAGGTAAGAACATATTTATTTTGTTTATTTCAAGGTCTGAAATTTGATTTTCTGCATTGCATTGAAATGTATCTTTTAATTCGTGCAGTCTCTGGGAAAAACCACAGCAAGAAAATTAACAGAGAAACCCTCAAGCGGGGTGACCTTTCTCTTGGCATTTCCATTACATAATTGAACACACACCCAACCGCCTTTCTCCCACAACATCTCCGGCTCATTGGCTACGAATACGGCGCATTGTTTGGACAGCCTCCTCCCTCTTCCTCTTCTGCCTCAGGCTGCAATTCGCTGGAGATTTTGTGTGGGCCGCCCACTGTCTGTGGTCTATGGTGGTCTATGTGTGTGTGGGGTCGGAGTCTGGGTCGTCTCAGGGTTTGCTCTACTCCACTTCCGATAGAGTTTCCAATAAAAAAAAAAAAAACGAAACAAACTGACGCTGCTAGAAGCCAAAGTAAAATAAATAGAAAATCCCTAGCCCGAGGCACACAAATGGTTTGTTTGTGTTCCCCTTCCTTCCCTTGAGGCCCTCTCCTCCTCTCAGCAAAAAAAAGAGTTCAACAAACTTTAATCGCGCATTAAACGCTCGAGGAATTTGATCCCCAAGCCAATTGTTTGGAAGAGAGAGAATCCACACACACAGAGAGAATTCTCAGGCACTCGGCGGCAGCAACAACAAAATTTTGAATGGAGTTCTCCTTGGGATTCGGATTCGGATTCGAACGCGGTTCTTCTTCTGGTGTTTACCGCCAGCCAAGTATTTCCAAGTTCTATAAACAAATTTGGAGTTTTTTGTTTTGTTTTTTTTTGAGAGTATTTCATCCACAGATGGTTTTCTCTAAAAATGAATTTAATGCTCGACAGATGGGCAGCGTTATAATAG
Source organism: Drosophila pseudoobscura (assembly GCF_009870125.1). NCBI lineage: Eukaryota > Metazoa > Arthropoda > Insecta > Diptera > Drosophilidae > Drosophila > Drosophila pseudoobscura. The sequence continues at coordinate 24,101,626 of NC_046681.1, read as the reverse complement.
AAAACAATATTCAAGCAAAGAGATGAAAGAGGACTCTGAGGACGACGAAAGCTGAGACGAATCTCAATAGATAAATCTTAGAAATCTTAGCTGAGAAAAGTGAACCCCATAGAACGCTTTAAAAGGGTTTTTTTTATTTTTTTTTAAATTTACGTCTTATCTTACTTTTGGATTGAAGAATGAAAAATACAGAGATTTCTGTATAATTTCTAGAAATTTTATTTTAAGTGTTATCAGAGAAAATTATAGAAAATATCTTTATATTATAAATCTTCCTCCTGGCAATCCATTATGGAATCCAACTGTCTCTTGTAAGGTCTTTTAGTTCCTCAACTAATTTTCATAATATTTGAAATAGGAAAAACACCCACATTTGCTCAAAACTTTATTCAATAAATAACTCTCCTTTTGATACATTTCCTTATACATCTTTTAATGTACTATTCTCAGAACAAATCGAACATCCCGAGTGGGAAAACATTCAGCAAAGTTCTCTCCAAAGAACTAATAACACTCGAAAGAAAAACCTTCAAGAGCTCTCCAGTAAATACCCCCACGACAACTCCAGATTCACTTACAAAAGTCTATTTCCCCATTTGAAGTGCAATCAAGTCCGTGTGGAAATTCATTGCACAATTGTTGTTGGGGTCGGTGTGTTGCCCTTTTAGATGTGGGGCCTGGCCTCAAATTAAAGTGTGGCTATAATGCAAATACTTGGTGGAAAATCAAGAGATAATATAGGTATAATCATTGCCATTTGGCCATTTGGCCAGCCGATTCTGTTGCAATTCTGTGAGACAAGAGATCTATCTGGGCCTCTGAGATTTCAATTATTTATTTTAATTCGTTTGTCACTCGGACGCGGACACGGCGGACAGGGGACAGGGGGACACGGACAGGGGCCGGAGCGAGCGACGACTGACTCCATCAGAGAGGGACTTTAGTGGCTTTAACTTCGCACAAGTCAATTACGAGCAGAGAGATCCGAGAGATCTGCTGGGTGGTTTTGGCGAATTAAGTGAATTAAATTACAATGAGAACATTGTTGGGTCGCTGCTGGCAGCCTCATTATCTGCATTTAACATAAATTTTTCAATTATTATGCGATTCAAAGTGCACTCAATGTCGCACTCGCGGCTGTCCCTCTGTCTCTCTGTCTGTCGTTTACATCTTGCACTCAGTGTGCTTCATGGTACTTCAGGAATTCCAAATTAAAGTTCTTTATTTTTTCCATACAGGGTACACAAGTGGGGCATGCGAGTGTTTCTTTTTTACAACAGAATAAAGGAAGTATTTTTCAAGAATATAGTATGCAATATATTCTTGATAAATTGATCAGTTTATGGGCTAAAGGAAGTGTTTTCGAGTCAATTACGAGATTGTTTCTGGGATTTCCTGCAGTTAGGGGAACCTTTAAAAGATTCAAGAATATAAGGTTTTTCTTTGTTTTAAAGATCATTGAACCCCGATCATAAAACCAGATCAGGAATACCCTTCGTTCTTCGTCGATCGATGGCTCTTCTTTTAGGTGCTTAAATATTTGTGATAGTTTTCTCTTCCCCTCTCCCCCTCGAAGCTCCATCCTAGGGTATCCCTTAGTCGCTACTATCGAATTCTAGAATTCTCATTTATTTCTTTCTCGAAGTCGCAAGAGCAATTTAAATGCATTTTATTTGCTGCTTCTTTTGCGTCTGGTTTGCCTTTATCTCGTGGCACGTTTTAATTTCGCTTTTGCTGCTCTTGTTGCACGTTGCACGTTGTACGTTGCAGTTGCAGTTGCTCTTGTGATTATTACAGTTTATTTGCTGTTGGCTGTTGGCAGTTGCCTGTTGCTCTTTTTCTGTGCCGTCTGTTGTCGCAATTTTGCCTGAAAATTGGTTCAGATCTGACCCAGTTTTTTCGGTTGCAGCGGCTGCAGCAGAAGAGAGCAGAACTGATGCTCGATTTGGCAGCTGCAGTCGACAGGGGGAAAAAAAACCACAACCAAACACAACCACTGTGCATGCAACAACATGTTGCACGAAGGAACATGGAAGGAATAATCTCTCAGCTGAAATTTACTTCCATCCGAAATGAGGCTCATCATGTAATGAATGGGGCTGATTTGTTCGAATCACTTCAATTAATGAACAAATCAAATCATTCACTCGGTTCGAGTATCTCCTCGTGAATACCCAGTGGGCCATTTAATTTAAATGATTGAATATTTTGTGGAACAGCTTTCTTTGCATCAAAATTAATGCTTTGATGATTTCAAGCGATTTTTTCTCTTAGAATTGAGAGAGAGAGAGAGGATTATGAGAGAGTAAAAAGGACAAATCATTTTATCCGATAAATTAAACAATTTTTCTATAAATTGGCATATTTCGATAAGCGTAATTGTATTCCAATATTTTGTAGAATTTTTAAGAAAATATGCCCGAAAAGGATCAAAACCACCAAAAATGATATACAAGGGGATCTTAGAGTCCCCCTCCCAGGGAGTGATACATATTTTGCATATAATGCGTTTTATTCCAATCATTTTCGAAAATATGCAAAAGATTTAACCATTTCCTACTACGCATCGGTTCGTTTTCTTCACCGTAAGTTCATATAATATGTTTTCATCCACAGAAACATCTAATTTTAATCGAATCCCATTCGATATAATCATTTTCCATAATTGCAGGGAATGGACATTTTTTATTATTGTTTGTTACATTTGTTCAATGTTAAATAAATGTATGAATGAATGAATGAATCTGCAAACTGTAGCTGAGTATTTGGATATTGGTTGTTCGCTATTCAAACGCCGCACTACGTGAATGGAATAATCATTGGCCTGTGGCATTTACTACAAAGTTTCTCCAGTTTATTTATGAATCATTCATTGATGGACAAACACTGAATAAATCGAATACCAAAACCAAAAGCTCTCTTTTGAGCTGGGATTTATATGAATTAAAAACGATTTAGGCCCATTTGTGCTACAATTTCTGCAGCATTTCAAGTTTCAAATACAATAAATGTGTAGAGGAATTACAAGCACAACTTGGCCCTATAGTTTGCAGTGAAAATTGCTACGAAAATTGATTTTATTTACGGAATAAATCTTGAATGAGTCTGATTTGTGTGTTTTTTCTTATGGAAAAATCTTCCACCAAACCAGAAAAACAACAAAATTCAGGAAATAAATTGAGAGATAATATTCATTTAAATATTTGTAGGATTTAAAAATATCTGTAGCTGGAAATGTTTTGAAACAGCTTGTGGACTCAATAATGCAGGATACCAGCCGCCAGGCACACAGATTCAGATATTCACGTGTCTGTGTCCATGAATAATCCCCTTGCCACCATTAAGTGCAACAAGGCATGCGGCCGGCATGAGGCAAGAGAGGAGCAACAGCAGCAGCAGACGCAACAAAAATGCAACAGGCAGAGCCTATCCAAAAACCTGCTCCTTGCTCAGAACTGAGTTCTGTTTTTCGCTTTTTTTCCCCCTGTGGCATGCAAAATTGTGTGTGTGTGTTTTCTTTTCTTGGATACCCTTTGCGAAAGAGAGCAATATGAGATACAATATACACACCTATTTAAATCAATTAACTGCACTTCATTTGCGATTTAATCTGTCGGAAAATATATCACGAATGCCCTCGTAGAAACAGAGACCATGCCCTAGGATCATTTGGGAATTTCTGAGATGAAAACTAAGGCCAGATATCAAAATGTGGCCATGAAAAGGAAATCTAACATTGGATGCACTCTTTACCGGAATGGATATATTTTCGTTTCATATTTTATTCTACTAAGAACTTTATACTTATGAAAACCAACCTTTGGCAAATTTTTCTTTTGTTAAAAATTTCTCCTGCCAAATACAAAAAAATAAAAAATAAAAGTTGATAATATTATATACACTTTTTACTTAATTTTTAAATATATAGATTATTCTGTGTAATTTTTTGTAGGGTAGAATACTATTTCATATATATTTTATATTAAATTAATATTTATTTCAGTATATTTTATTTAGTAATAATATTTATCCTTTTCTTCAAATATTTTTAATATTTTGTATTGGGTTTAAGATTTTATATTTTTCAATGACCTATGGTGTACCTGCCAACCCCCGGCTCACTCGCTTCGCTCAACGACCCCAAACTTTTGTGTATAATAAAGAGAAAGAACATCCTATATACAGGGTATCTGCAAATTCGACTTTTAAATGCATTTTCCTTGCTTTTCTTCAAGTCTTTTTTGCATGCATTTTTTCTGTTATTCTGGAGTTTTTTTTCGATCTTTTGTTGTGTTTGACTTTCGAGTAAGTGTGTGTGCGTGTGTGTGTGTGTGTTCTTTATGTATCCGTGCAAAATGTAACCCAAATTTTAAGGTGAAATTGCATTTTTGGCCTGCATCATTTTTTGAGCTGCATCATAAGGTAGGTAGGGGATGCCTTGCCATGCGATGCGATGCGATGCAAAGGATGCGAGCTCCAACAATTAAGCAGATGCTGCAGCCTGCAGGTTTTTTTCCCCCCTCTCCCTCGCTCTCTCTCTCTCTCCCTGTCTGTCGCTTAGCCTGGAAAGCCGAATGATACCCTAGTTAATCTCCGGCCTGAAAGGCAGAGTTGGAGAACGGGTTTGTAGGCCGATGGGTAATCAATTAGGGCAGCAGCAGCATACGGGTACGTGGATGGGACAGGAGTTGCCGCTGCCATTTCCGTTGGGTGTCAACCGCAAATTAACCGATCAGCAGTTTTATGGAATAACTTTAAGGCCTACTAAACTTTAACTAAGTTTTAATTGAGCATCACCCTTGGTCTTTGGGACTTCAAGAAGTACTCGTATATTCAAGCAAACATTTAGTAGAATATTTAGTAATTTAACAGAAAAAAAGAGCAAAACAGAGTCTAAGAGGCCACTAAAGAATTAAGGGACCATATAGAGGGTAGGTGGAAAATTCTAAGTACGAGGATGTGCTCCAAGCCTACAACCTTTTTTTTTGTCTTGTGCAAAACTAATACAAAATTTAAATAATTTTCGACTAGCCCATAATTGGGCACAGGCCCCAAATTTCCCATAAGCCAAAGGACACATTCAGTCGCCAAGAGTGGCCAATTATTGTGTCATAAAATCCCAAAAATATTTGGGATATTTTATTTGACTATATTCTAATAGAATCTGTAAATGCTTTGCTTATAAAATCCTGCTTTAAATGAAATCAATTATTAACCAATTTGAAATCAATTAAAGCGACTTTTAGCTGGCGGTAAGCTGCTAATAATTACAATTGTAATTATTTCAACTAAGGATTACCACAGCTTAAGCAGCGCATTAAATGGCATTAAATGGCATTAAGAGAGCATTACATGAGCATTAAATGTAGTTTTATGCCATGAGAATACTTAAAGCTTCAATGGAGCGCCCATCCCTTTGATTGCCAACACTTTCCCCGCCACAAGAAATAATAATATACTGCATATATGGTCGTATATGGATGTGGTAGGCACTCGTGGCGAGCATGTCTTGCAACTCGAAATTGGGTCACTGGTTGATTGTAAAAACTCACCTTTTGGCATCGACTAAAATGCTTTTGCCCATATTGGCCAGGCCATTGGATGACGTTAGATTATCCGTACTTGGTATTGTCGTTTGTGATGTGTGCGTAAATTCTGAGGATGTTGAGCTGGAAGATGATGTAGAAGCCGATGACGACGACGACGAAGACGTTGTTTTTTCTGCTATATCTTTTGCTGTTGCTGCTGCTAGATCTGTTGCAACTTTGGATGTTGTGGATGTGGCGGCTGGTGGCGCTGCTGTTGTTGTTGGTTCTATTTCGATTTGGAGCCGACAATCGGCTACGATTTTGGCCAGATTCCGTCGACTGGCACTCACCAACGGTACCTGCTCCGTTGTCTCGTTGTCATTGTCCGATGATCCCATATCGACTGTCTCAACACTTTCCACAATCATCAAATTCATTGGCATTTTTTCGTAATTAGTGGCTGATGTTGCCGCCGCTGCTGCCGGTGGCGTTGGTGTGGCTGCTGTTGCTGTTGCTGCTTCACACTTTGCCTTCTTCTTGGCTTTCAATTCTTCGGGTTCCTTTGGAATTTTTGAAATTTTTCCCGTCTTGCGGATGGTCAGCGATCGAGACAGTGTCAGTGGCAGTGCCAGAGGCAGGGGCAGGGATAGAGGAGCAACTGCAACTGTTTCCTGTTTATCTGCTGGTGTTGCTGCTGCCTCTGTTGCTGTTGCTGTTGCGGCTTTTAATGACTCTTCTACAACTTGTTCAGCTGCTCCTGCTGCTGTTGCTGCTGCTGCTGCTGCTGCTGGCGATGCCGTCGAGTTTATTACCAACGAAGTTGCCGCAGTGGCTGCTGCTACTCCTGTTGTTGTTGTAGTTATAATTGCCGGCTGTTGTTGCTGGTGTTGCAGATGTTGCTGCTGCTGCTGCTGCTGCTTTTGTTGCTGCTGCTGTTGCAGATTTTGTTGCTGTTCCTGCTGCTGCTGTGTTGCCACTGCTGCGGCTCCACCTTCTGGTATAATTGTTGCAAAAATTTGTTCGCCAAATATGAAAAGATCCTTGGAAATAATCATTATCACCTTTTTGTGAACGTTTTTTGGCTGCGTTTTTTTTTTGCTGCTTGCGGCTGCTGCCACACTTTATATATATACTATATATATATGTATCTCTGGTTGAAATGTAAATCTGGTTTATATATACAACGTTTTGGGTGCCCTGAAACACGTTTCCTTTATTTCAATGCATTAAACATATTTTGTTGGCTGTTTTTCTCTTTTTTTGTTTTGTTGGGGATTTCTTTAAAATTTCATAATTCCTCCCGTCATTGTCTGGTTTTCGTTTTTTCCCTTTTTTTTACTTTTATTTTTTGTGGAATTTATGGCAGGCTGCAATGAAAAAATAATGGATGAGGATATAATTAATACGGTTTCGTGTTGGTGGGTTTTAAAGAGATAAATGAAAGTTTAAAACAAGCAAAAAATGTTTGTATTAAAACTCTGTATCAGCAAAGAGTTTGCTTATTTACTATTATTGTAATATTTTATTAAAATTCCCATTCAAATATTTTGATTTTTGAATGCATAAATTTAAAAGTATTTGCGTTTTTTGTATTTATTAACTTGATTGCTTTTAGTTAGTATTTATGGTATGTATATTTCCATTTTCCTTGAATATATTTGTATTTTCTCAGCTCAGAATTTACGAGTTTTTTACAAAATTATACAGCTAGAATTTTAAATTTTCACTTGTCAAATAATTTTACTTATCAATTTTATGTAAAATATAGTTTTAAAACCCATTTTCAATGAATTGTTTGCTTTGATTTAAATTCTTGACTAAATATAAGTCCTTTGGAAATACTAAAAATTTATGATTTAGCACTGAAAACAAAATTTAAGTTGTCAATTGAAATGAATATTGAAGGTATATATTTTATTTTAACATATAGATGTATTCATATGTACGAGTATGAGGAAGTTTTTGAGGATTTCCTGAATACAGATTTCATTTGCAAAAAGCTAGAATACAATTTCAAATAAATGTACTCTTAAAAAATTTTGTATGGTTTGCAGTTTCATTTTTTTCTAAGATCAAAAAAACTTCGATTGGGACGAAATATATTTCAAAAAATCACTTTTGCTAAAAAATATTTGAAGCAATGTATACTTTTGTTTTACAAGAACAAATATGTTGAAATACACTTCTTTTAGCCCTTCTATTTTAGCATACAAATTGCAGTTCTTTAAATCCAGAAAGTATATTTCACTAAAACTTATAATAGGAGAATAGTCCCATGTAAAATGACTCTTCTACATTTATTGTTCAATATTTCGCGATTTCGATTGCGCTTAGAAAAACTTTGAAAACTTAGACACTGGGAAACTGTTTTATTTGGCGGCGCGCCGTCTGGGCGTCTGAGCGTCGATTCCGCTTCTCCTTTTCGCTTTTCGCTTTTTTTGTTTGCAATATTTCAACTTCAAATTGTTTTATGCACTTGAAGCGAAACAGAGAGAGGGAGGAGAGCACAGAGCCCAGGGCCCAGAGTGCCGGAGAGATAGAAAGAGAGAGCAGAAAACATGAAAATGCATCTTGTTGCTTCTCGCACATATGTATTTTTTGTAATTTTATATGACTTTTGTTTCGTTTTGTTGTATTCTTTGGCGATTTGTCAATTAGCCCGCGCGAAACAAAGCGCCAGAGCAAAACGTCAGTTTGATCGGTTGTTTTCGTATGTGTTGTAGATATTTGTGTATACAAAATAAATATAAAACAAGAAGAACGCACCCCAGAAACAACGAACGATGGAGAACGTATGATTAAAATATTTTTTGATGATATTAAAAATTGTCAGCACATTATTTCACACACTTTTTGTACGATTCATGTAAACATTTTCACACGGCATTTGAGTTTTTCCTTTTATTGATAATTATATATATATTTTTTTAAAGGAACACTTGGCGCGGGGAAGAGCACGCAGAGGCCGGCCGAAGAGAAATTTTTGTAAAAATATTGTTGCTTTTGGCTGGAACGAAGAGAGAGACGCACGCACGCGACGAACGAACAAACGAACGAACGGGGGAGAAGGAACGGAACGGAACGAAGGAAGAATAGCGACGTACGACAGAAAACAAAACGCAGAACAACAAAATTGTGCTTTTTTCAGGCAACAACGCGAATTCGGCGCGCTTTCAGCATTGAAAAAAACATCCAACGGCGGCGCCCGATTTCGATCTGATCGCAGGGACCGTTAAACGCTCGCCAGTTGCTGCCGCTGCTGCTGTGACTGACGGTTGCTGTTGCTGCTCTGCTGCCGGCGTCGACGCTGAAGAGCGAAGCGAAGCTCCCATGAATGACATTCATTCTCTCGCACGCGCGCTCTCTCTTCATTGTCGGGCTGCTTTGCACGTGCGTGTGGCGCTTACTCTCACTCAAGGTGTATTGGGAAAAGGGTGCGACACTCGCAGAGAAAGCTCTCAGGAAAGTTGGATGTTTCATATCATAGCACTGTAGAAGCCACTGTCTCCACTGACATTACAAATTCAGGAAAATAAAGATATTAAAGTCTATTGCTGTTTCTGATTATCTTTCGTAGCAATCAGAGCACTCACACAGAGGGAGAGCGAGTGGACTACAAGCAGTGCCTCACCCTGTATAAATACACCTTGCTCTCACTCCAGAAACCGATCTCTCTATTTTGTTCTCTCTCCCTCTCTCTCTCTCTCTCTATCAGCATTACATTCCAGTTGAGAGAATTTCTTTTACATTGTATTACAAGCGCTGTTAATGCCAATGTAATCGCTTTACAGTCGCACACCCCGATAATGCTCTTGATAAAACATTGTCAAAGTCAATAAAAGTTGTTGCTTTTGTTGCAGCTGTTGTTCGGCGATAGATTGATCGGCGAATTCGACTTGGTGATAGAAATTAAAGGTCTTGATTGGAAACCCAGAAGTCATACAACACGTTTTTGGGCAGAGCTCGACAGCTTTTCGAAAGATGTTTTGATGTTTAGCTCGAGGTTGTCACTAAAATATGTTTAGTTGGTTTTGGTTTTTGGAAGTCAACTGATCTTGATTGTATGGATAAAGGTTTTGCGTACAATGATCCCCAGATTTTCATTGGGATGTGACTTACTAAGTTAAATGATAACAGAAACTAAAATCGGCTGGTGCGAGCCAATATGTACATATGTACGTGTCATTAAATCATAATCTCTGTTAACCACATGTAATAGGCATGTATTTATGAATGTAATATCTACCCTGTAATGTATATTTACATTTGTAATACCCATCACATAATGTATGTAGAATTGCAATTGCGAAAGATGTATAAAGAACCCCCAGAGACTCCGAAAAGATAAAAGATGACCAAACGAAACTGATTTTAAAGAGAATCACTTTAAGAATCACTTAGCGTACATATATGTATGTTATCTATTCTCCAGCCTCTTAAACTATCAACATGAAATAAGAAGAACCATAAATTACTTGTACACAGAGCAGATCTCGTAGCTTAGTATTTTCCTCTGGCTCAAGAGGACAATCATTAATCTTCATTTTCATTTCTGCAATTGAGTTTCCTCATCAACATTCGCACTTAAGCCCGTGTAATTTAGCTTTCTCTCAAAATACTCCTTCACGCTCGTGCACTACTCAAAACTACAAAAGTTTTAAGTCAAAAATTCCTCCCAATTCTGTTTCCCATAAATTTCTAATTCGTCGTAAAATTGCCATGATATAAGTGCTTATTGAATATACGCATACGGACATACATATGTAGTCCCCAAGTGCCTCTCCCTTTCTCTCTCTTTTTGGCAAATTAGCATTAAAATGTTATCAGTCATTAAACTCGCACTGAGAGAATGTGGCAGCCGCTGCGTATACGCAATTTGAATGCGTGAAATATATAGAATCATGTCCGTATATATGTATATGGCTGAGCTTATGCCGGGAAAGAGAGTGTGGACAATAAACTGGGTCGTTGACCAAATCAAATGGAAAATACCAACCAACTGCATATTAGGCCTAAATAATGATGATTTTTCACTTTCTTCCTGTCTGCCCCCCCCACCGCACGCACGCACACCTACATATGTATGAACTTACCTCTAGCCTCCTGGCCGCAATATTAAGTTTTTTATTGGGTGGCCATAAACCCAAAAAATAAAAAAAATACCGGGAATAAAAAGTCACCGAACGAACAGCCGCCGTCGCGTTTCTTTTCCCGTTCTGGTTGTTGTTGCAGTCTACGCTCTTTTTTTGTGCGTCTCTATAAAAAATGTTGTTCAGCAATTTGTTCCTTTTTTTTTGCTGGTTTTTTTTAAGTTTTTTTGTTGCTTTTTATTTATACGCACAATGTGCAAAATGTGCGAGAAAGGCGGCGCGGCGCGGGCAGATAGTCACACCGATACGCACATTCACGCACATTCATGCACACGCACTTGCTCTTAACCTTGAAAAACACAACTGGCAAACTGGCAACTGTTGTTGCCTTTTGATACCCTCTTTAAAGGTATTCGTCACTTGGGTAGATCTGAGCAGTCCAGTTCAGACCAGAAATGGACTTGTGATCTTCAGCATGGGAAACGATTGCCATGCAAAAAGTGATCCCTGAATCTTTAAGATACAAAGATATCTACGAAGCTTAAACGCTATACAGAACCTTCTTATTTATAGACAAAGAATCGCATGGCTACGAGAACGATGGTTGTAGACTTCGTCCTTGTAGATAAACTTGTTTGTTTCTTCCGATCATCAGAACTCAAAAGGAAATTGCTATCATTCCCTGTCATAGTATTGATCTATCGTTTAAAAAGTTTAAGATTTAGAGAACTTACAAAATGTTCGTAAATCAGTATCAGGTCACCCCAAAATATAAAGTATAGAGTGTGGAGAATATAGAGTCTATATTCGTATTTAATCAAAATTAAATAACTCGATCAATCAGCTAGGGTATCAAATGCAACGACCCTCGGTCTGCTTGTCTCTTGTTTTTTTGGTTTTCGCTCTGGTTAAGGTGTTTACTGTACTGAGAATCTCTGTTTTGTTGTTGCGGCGGCAGCGACCGCTGATAAGATTCGTATTTTCTTTCCTTCTTTCTTTTTTGCTTAATTTTTTTATTTTTTGGGAGAGTGCGTGCGTGCGTGCCCTCCTCGTTGTATATGTATGGGAGAGTATACATATGTGTGTGGGCCTAACAAATATTGAATTTCTAGAAGAAATTTATTAAGCGAATGGCGAATTTGGGTTTTTATTTCGTTTCTTTGTTGCATACTAAAATTTCGACTCATTTAGTTTTGAATTCTTTTACAAATTGCTATAATTTTAATCAATTTTACTTAAATTTCAATAAACAAAATACAATCCGAGAGAAGCAACCCTTTCTGATGCTTCTTTAATGCCAAATCTGGAGTCAATTATTCGATTAAACGTTTCTCCTTTTCAACATTATTACTATACTTCACTTTCTCTATTTCTTGGATCCAAAATCCCTTTAACAGATTCACACTTACAGGTGTTAAAAAAAACGCAATAAAATTTTATATATCCTATAAGTAGATTACTTTTAAAGCGGATGAACCCCAAAGTATACATTTCACCAAGTTTAATATGTAAAAAATATATAAAATTCCCCTTTAGAGGTCCGCCATTTCTTTATAATTTCTCTATCAAAATATTTGTAATTTTTACAATCGTACCATTCTCCATTCCTTTTTCAGGCGCTATTGAACTTATTCACTTATTCTTTATTTCACAAAATTTTTCCTGATTCGTGTGAGGTTTAATGAACTTGAACTGTTATCAGTCAGGTTGGCATTTGTGATACGGAGTATGCCCCAGAGAGCTGTGTAATGCAACAAAAGAAAGCGGAGCGGTAAAGCGCCACACAAAGTCGACCAAACAATAACTCTGTGAAGTTAGTCATCCATCGTCACATGGATATCTTATAGGGCTTTTGACCTGTAATATGGGCCATTAAACCATTTTTGTATTGAGGTTCAAAGTATTTTCCAGAATCCGCCTTTATTTGTTGTGTTTTTCTTTAAAAATTTGCTCGGTCTTTCAGTACAATTTGAAGGTGTTTTAATTGCAAATAATGAACTTCCGTTCATATATTTTCAAATGGATTGCGAATAGGCTTTTGAAATTGCTTACCCAACAAACGTGGAGAGTTTTGGTGGTTTTTGGAATAACAAGACATTCGACCTTCTATACAATATCAGCTAACATATCTTTAAAGGAAATGTTACTTAAATTAAGAATATATCTTCAAAAATATGGTCTATACTCAGTCTGTGATTGTCAATTTTGATAATTTCGAGCACGAGCATTGACGACACAAAGGGATGTTTCATGAGGTCTGTAAATTTGTTATAGGCGTTAGTGGCGTACATTTAACTTTTTACTATATTTATTTTAAAAACTAATTATTTTGGACGAAGAAGTCTACATAAAATTTTACATTTCCAAAGTATTTGACGTACATGTATAATGCATGTATATTACATTCAAGTGGCGCACCGCCAAATATCAACGTTGACAGCATAAACTACCAAATTGATGTAGAAGTCATGTAAAATCATGTAGAATTTTCCATTTCATGACGGTTATCCTCGATGAAGGAGCAGAAGTAATAAAAAAGGGAGTCCCCAACTATTAGGGTACGAAAATCACCATTTGCTCCCTAATTTTCCTATCTTACAGATCAAGGAGCTGATAAAGGATTTAAATTTGTTACAGAAGCGACTCAAGGACCAGAATAACAAGCTTTTCGGCATAATTTGGTGTGTTGATTGGGTCTTTACATTAATTCTTACACATTTCGGTATTAAATCGATTCCCATTACGAAGAGATCAACTTTGACAATTGGCACAGGACCCAAAGTGAAAAATCTTTGATATACCAATCTGCCTTCCACATGAAGTAGGCCGATGTGGTCAATGTGTAATATTGTCACACATAGTCACTGCCAAATTTAGTACGTACAACACTCTTATATATCTGTGTCTATTTTTTGAAAACATATTTTATTCTCGTATTAATAACTAAACCTTTTCAGAAAGCATTGCAAGTTTCTTGACGCTTTGGTTCGCTAGCATGGCTGACTTTCCAGGGACACCGATCATATCCATCTACGACCTGGTGCGAGAACGCAAGATCTTCCTTGCTTGTAAAGGCGATCCACAGAAGAGCCAACCAGAGAGCGAACCGATCGCCGAGACTATCCGAGATAAATCCAAGGCGATCAGCAAAAGTATCAGTGAACATCTGAGCTGTTCGTCCGATGGGGACTTGCTACCGCCGAAGCCATCAAATATTTTGGCATCGCATCTGACCAAAAAGCGGACGGGCGTAGTCATGCAGCATCAGCAGTCCACCACCAAGAAGGAAGTGCTCGATAATAAGCTGCCCCAAAAGATAGCGCCCAGGATTCGCAGTGGGACGACCAACTCGAGAGCTTCTTCAGTTGTGGAAAATAACTTAAATGCCTGCACGTCAAAGTCATTGACTAGCACGCGCTACAAGAAGAAGAACAAGATGATTCAGCCCTCAAGAGACTCGACAACAAAGGCCAACCTGAGCGACCACTCTCCAGATCAACGAATGCCCATGTCGCCTCGGAAGGCTGGCGGCGGAAACCAACCACGCATCAAGACTACTGCACCACTAAAGCTAAACCTCTCAAAGGCTTCTCAGACCAAGTTGCGCCCGAAGGGCCTCAAGTCGAAAGTTTGCCTCATCAACCCAACCAAGACTCCAACGACTCCTGTCAATGGTGTCCCCCGTTGGCGCCTCTGAGAGAATTTTGTGATATATTCACATAAATTGCAGTCGTTTCAAAAGTTCCGGTCTCACATGGCATTTCACAGGAGTACCATGTGAAATCGTTTTCAAATTCATCGTTTCTTTCAAATTTATAAAAGTTAATTGACAGACAAGCAAATAAAATCCATAAAAATAAATTTGAAGCCATAAATAAATAAATAAAAATATTATGTCTTCATTCAATCTCGTAGATTATGAGAGCTGGAAAACCCCCAATTTCCTTCATAAATCTTCCGGTATGGAAAAACCTATACCATTCAGACTTAATCCAATCCTATTCCTTATGATATTTTCTTTTATAATACATAATTTTATAGTTACATATTTGTATAAGCGCGTAGAACTCAATATAACTTACATAGATCAAGAAAGAACTAACAAGACCAATCCGTTAGACATTATCAAATCATAGAGGATTTCACAGATTTGTCTTTTAGCTATAGCATCGAAAGCTATACAGATATGGGGCTCCTTCAGTCTTCTTCTACTCATATTTTTCCAAGTTCACACTTTCTTGAAAACATTAAAATTATTTCTTCAGTAAAATCTACGACCAGCAATGTTGGGTGGATGGAAATGGAATTATTCGACCCACTTTTCATCGATCGGAAATATAGAAAACATTTTCTGTTTTATTTTTTTTTTGTATTTTTCATTTATTTGTTTTTATAATAAATTAGAATTTTCATTACTGCAGCTTAACATTCGGGTTCGTTTCATTCTTCTTCATTTAACTTTAAGACTAAGACTTGTGACACAATTTTTAAGCCAAATTCGCGAAGGCTCACATGAAGTTGACAAGAATTTATATATTTTTTTTTTGTGGGGGTTCTCCTGTTTCTCTTGCCTATTTTCAGTTTCGTTTTTTTGATTTTGTGTTGGACATTAACCAACAAATATGATGAAATTTTCATAGCTTAGACCTAAATGTACTATTTGCTTAAATAATTCTGTTTAAACATTTAGCATTCGCAAATCGCACAAGTTGTTGCCGTTTGCCTTTTTGCATTTTGTTTTTCCCTTATGTTCGTTCTGTTCTGCTTTGTTCTGTTAAAATGCAACCACTACAAACTAACAATACTTGGCTATATATATATATATCGAAATATATATATATTTATACATATATATAGTGTATATATAGAGCATGCCATTATCTCTGGGTCTCAACGCGCTTAGCATTGTAGATTGAGTTTGTTTGAAGTGTCGGTTCTGTATCGGGTTCGACTGTAAACGGGCGCCAAAAAGGAGGGGGGGTTTGGGGAGTTATACAAAAAGAACGAAAGAATTGCTCACAATTGTTTCGATTGGTTGTTACAAAAATATTGTACACAGTAAACATTTTGTATAATCGTTTTTATCAAATTTCCCCCTAGCCAAAGACCTGGCAATCGTTATATATATTATTATTTTTTTGTTACTGTTTTGCGCTTGCTCGACATCTTAATGAATTTTCTAAAACAAAAATTCAGGGCACGCCCTCTTGCTTGTGGTTTTTCTTTCCTTTTTTCTTTTTTTTTTGGTATGTTCTGAGATATGAAATACTTGAGGAATTTGTAGATACATTTGTCTAAAGCAAAGCCAAACGAACAGGTGCCAAACGTAAATGCAGTTAATAAAAAACGATAAACAATTGCTCTAATCCTAACTAAAATGCAGCTACTTATACCTTAAATTACACATTTTCTTCTTCACTTAGAGACTAGGACATAAATATGTAGAAATGCCGAATTTTGCGGGGAGGATTTTCATATGTGTTTCATGTGTATGGGTATGGGTTTCGTGGGTGAATGTGTGGGGGGATTTGTGACTAAATTTTAGTTGAATTTTAAATTCAATTTCAGATTTTTGTTTTTTTTTTGGTGGCTTTGCTTTGGGCCCAAGACTGTGCTGTGGGTCTTTTGCTTGCTTGTGTCGAAGACAATTGGATTGGATTAATTTTAGATGCACCACAAATTTAGCATAGCTTTGCTTTGATATTTTTTTGCAGCTAGCGTACAATGACCTCAGCCAAAGTTTTTTCAGTCTGAAAAACAAAAACGTTTGGGTGAGCAGGTTAAAAGAATAGAAGAAAAATGCATGGAGAACCTAAATCTCATTCCATGCGGAAATAATCAAATTACAGGATTAGTGAACACAAAAGGGTTAGTCGTGGTTAGTAGCAGAAGTAAAAGAGTGAATTCCCAGAGGGTTTAACAGAGGAGAACATTTAAGAAATAAACCAAAATTTACTTACAAAAATTAACGAATTTTGAGTGTGAGTTTGTCTCAGAATTTTGATACATTTTTCATCTTTCTGAACTTTTGAATTTCTGAATTTTGGTGAATTTTGTTTGATTTGATTTGGACAGCACAAAATGGGGGTTTGATTATGCATTACATTTCATTCGCGTCTCAGTCGAACATTTAACATATTGTGTTCGCCTTGGGTTTCTTTTTGGGTCTATGGAATACAAAAACCTAGAGCTAAAGAGTCGTCTACTCTGGTTGCAATTTAGGTGGAAGATTCATTGGGTTTATGTTGCCGATGTTTCCACATCAGTCTGCACCAGAGTAAACGCTTCTTGAACAGAGAAAAGGAGAACATGCAACAATATTGTTTAAGTTTTTACGTCTTTCTAACTAAGAGATCAGTTACAAATGCCCGCTAGTACAGTGCGTTTCACTACGTTAAGGCAAACAATTTTCAATTAGATTTCACTCGGAATTTTCGAGCAGGTGGAGATTTCGTACGCAAAAAAGTTGTCTGTTTTATATATACGACTTATAAAGTAGTAAAGGATGATATAATCTATTTAAATATGGATATCTAAGCCAAAGTGACTGCTTTCGAATACATCATGGGAATCTATCTTCGAACTGTGTCAATTTCTGATCAGAATGGAAGCTATGAGGATATTATTGAATTGAATAAGGCTAGCTAAAGAAAATGAACTGTTTCCAGCTGTTCTTCTGCTGCCTCTACTCGCCATCAAACTTCGGCGTGTCCTACTCGTTGCGACAGTTTTCGGCATCACCTACTCGGTGCAAAAGCTTTTGGCGAAAGCATCACATCCGCTTTCGGCTTCTGGTGACGACAGTTTTTGGCATCATCCTTTCGCCTGGAGCTTCCTCTAACAATATTTCGCCCTTAGTCTACGGGATCGCCTACACGGTTCGCCAGGTTTCGGTTTCAAGTTCGTGTCTGCAGCATTCGGCAATTCAGCAATCTTGCCCGAAAGCTTGACCACTGAAGCACGGAATTATAGTCCACATTTGTAATCCCTAGTCTCTGAGCGGTATGGTATTTCCATGCGTTTTAGGAGAATTTTTATGTGATAAGGAAACTATAAGGAACGATAGCTGGAGCCAATAAATATAACAAAAATTCCTAGAAGAACTCTGAGCAAACACTGTTTTCTGGGTTTATCTACTCCCAAAACTGCCTTATCGCTTTGAAACGCACTGCATGTATACATGTATTGGTGTGTGTGTGTGTGTTTTGTGTGTGAGTGTTTGAGTGTTTTCAGTTACAATTAGTTGTCGCTTGCTGTTTGCTGCTGTTGGTGTGCTGCTGTGGTCGTGGTTGCTGTTGTAGTTGTTTTCACATTTTAATGAGATGCTTAAAATTCAGTGTGCATTGACATCGACTCAATGCTCTGACGCAGCTGGTCATCGTTGTAGATCTTTTCGCAGACAATGCTCACCTTTTTCAGCAACTCGATGGCAGTTTGCAGCACTTGCTGCCATTTGCGCAGCTCGCCCTCATGCGATTGCTCCTGCTGACGCAACAGCTCCAGCCATTCCTCATTTGTGTTGGGAAGTTCCCTTGTGAATCGAATAGAAATTGAGTGTTAAGAGGAGCTGTTCTACAAATGGAATGGCCTCGATACTCACTTTAAGGCCGCCAAACTGGGGAAGCGCGCCCGTCGACTGAGATCCACGTCAATCCGTTCCTCCAGCTTCCAGAGCTTAAGTAATAATATCACATTTAATGCCAGCATCAAGCACAGCAACAGTATAACAAACAATGACAAGCCCTTGTGTTTGAGGAATCTGTGTCCCTGTCCCTGGCCCAGGGCCAGTGGCAGGCTGCCAACGCCGCCGAGATCGACGCCGCCAAGGTGCTTCTGCAAATGCTGTTGCTGGTGGTGATGCTGCTGCTGCAGGCCCGACAACTGTTGCAACTTGCCGTGCTCGTGCAGCAGAGCATGTCCCGAGGCGGCCCCAACGGACCCCGACCCGGCGACGCCGCCACCAGACAGTAAATGTGACTCCAGCAGTGTATCGCTAATACCAGTTTGTGCCGTGCCGCTGCCGCCGCCAGCTGCTTCCTCCAAGCTGCGTATTTGTGTGGCGGTACCTGTGGAGAAGGGACGAGCGCAGAGAGAGGAATGGCAAATGGCACGGTTAGAAATCAAATCATTTGAAAGCATAATCCAAAATAAATATGAGCTAGAATCAGGTGCACGCATATGTATGCTGAGGTATGGCGAGGCAACAGAAACACAACAATTGAGATACAACATAAAATCGAGAGAACTATCAATAAAATTAAACTGCAATAACAAAGCAAATCGGTACAGGAATAAGTTCGATATGGGGTCTCAGCAATTGCCAGCAAGAGAAGTGGTTATCAAAGAGAATTATAATATAGGAATGCAAAAGAGTAAGCATATAAAAAGTTGAAAAAATGTTGTCTGGAATGATTGCAGAAAGCATTCGCGAAAAAGGGAGGGACCATTTGATGAAAATGTGGTTGGTACTCGAGAAGTCCTACAGATTTAAAGGCTAATATAAAGTTTCTGCTATGAAATCCTACAACATTATTGAATGCTCGAACCGCACAAGCGAATTCTGCAAAAGAAAATGTCTGACAACATAAGTTGCGTGTTCATGACGCGAAACAGTGACTCACGGACTCGAGCTCCAAATGAAAATGCCAGAGAATTGACTCGCGAGTCACAGATAAAGATTTGGTTGTTGTTGTCAAAAGGCCTGCCCTCTGCTGACCACACAAGTGTGCCCTGCCCCAATCTTATGCTAAATCTTTATCATGTCATGTGCATTCTATGAGTTGAGTCATTACTCAATGCCGAGACAGGTGCCACAGGTGTGTACATTGTTCGAATTGGTTGATTTGTGGAGATTAGATTGGCATTCAAATCTTTGCAATTAAAATCCATGGCACGTGCAAAGATTTAGAACACACCATATGTTCCGACACCTGCATTCACTTGCCACTGATAACAACACCTGCGGCAATATTGCTCTGATAAGCTGGACAGCATTTATGGCACAGCTCCATTTCAAACGGAAATCGGAGATAGGCTTACAAAGAAATTATTTATAACATAGAATGATTAAAGGAAAGCTTTAACTCTTCAAAAACACACAAATAATACCTACTCCTCTGGCAATGGCTTCCCATTATTCTACATAGCTGTCACTGGCTGTGTGTACCTTTACTCGACTGAAATATGGCCTTACGATGGTGCCACAGTGGCTGCTGCGAATGCTGATGATGATGATGCAAGTGCTGATGATGATGCGGCTGCCTTTGATTGTGCGGATGCTGATGCTGATGCGGTGGCTGTTGGCTACTGGAGGTACTGTGATGATGATGGTGATGGTGGTGCATGTGCAGGTGCTGGTGCTGATGATGCTCATGTTGTTCCGACTGATGATGATGATGGTAATGATGTCGTGATGGCTCTCGTATGCTGTCATTGTCCGTGCTGGTGGCTGTTCCTGTTTCGGTTACAGCTGTCGAGTCTGTTGCTACAGCTGTCGTCCCTGCTGTTGCTGTTTTCGTTGTTGTTGATTGTTGATTTATGCCTGTTGTGGTGTATGTTGTTTGTAGCTTGTTGTAGCTTTTGCATATTGGAATTGGGTTTTCGTTGGAGGTTTTGTTGTAGCAGTTGTTGGAATGATTGGTATGCATGCGTGAGTGGTTTTTTTTGTGTGTGTGGTTAGAAGAAGCAATGGCAATGGCAATGGCAAATGGCAATTGGCATTGGCAGTGTAAATATATAGAATACATATGGAATAGACTATACTATTCCATATTTTTGTATAGAATTAAAGATTATGCTTTGCATTGTTGCTGTTGTTCTTGTTGTTGTTGTGGTTGTTGCATTGTTAATTGTTTGTTATTGCTTACATCTAAATGCTTACCACGCCTCGGCCTCCGTCCCTTGCCCTTGGCAGGCGGTATACACGTCTCGCTCTGGAGGGCATGCAACTGAGCGCCAAAGAAATCCTCAACACCCGCCCACGTATTCTTCTCGATGAATCCCTTGACAACGCCCCAAATCGATTTCTTATACTTGATTTGGGTATGAATCGACAGCATGGTGTGATCATCGACAGTTCTATAGTAAAGGAATATTAATATTAATGCACACTGCACTGTCTTTAAAGGCGTCATACCTGGCCAAACAAAAATGTATGAGCACACTGAAGCTATCCGCATATGGAATGCCTGCATTAACACTATTTATGTCTATGGAATACAGTTCCCCAGGCTTGCTGCATGGCCTCATCGTCTGGTATTCGGTTACCTACAAAAACAATCAATTCATTTGTTTCCTTCTTTCCCTTAAGCGCATGAGTGTACCTTTGAGGTCTTGGGTCCCACAGAGGCGGCCAATTGTACGGTGACATTGACAACGCGCACACTGAGACCCTCCTCGTTCTTGGTCCATTCGCCCATGACCAAGTCCGTTGATTTGCGCATGGCATGGAAGTCCGTTACGAATTTTGATTTTGTGAACAGCAAATTGAATAGCGTGTCCACGCTGATGGGCAGAATGGTGTGGACAATTTGTCGGCCCTCGTGCGTCGACGTGCACTCGGTGGTGGCCACGAATCTGTGAAAGATTTCAACAAGATTAATAGCTGCACTAGTGAGTTCACTCCCCACACTTACGGCACATTATTCTCCTCGGAATCGGACGAATCCGAGACATCTGTGGGTGCCTGCTCTTCGGCATTCTTGCCGACCAATTCTGCTTCGCGTTGCCGATGATTTTTGCTCATCTTTCGCTTGCTTTCCAACGTTGCCACTTGCTTAGCCTCTGCCGCGGCCGATAGCGAGGCGGCGGCTGCTGTTGCTGCTGCTGCCGCCGCTGCTGCTGCTGCTCCCGAGTTGGAACTCGTACTGATCTTCTTTTCCGCGCTCTTCTTATCACTGCCACTGGCTGTGGTCGTCAGGCTGATGCTGCTGTTGTTTGTATTGTTAGTCGAAGCTGCTGCTGCTGTGGCGGCTGAACTTTCTGTGCTGTTCCTGTTGCTGCTGCCGGCGCTGCCGGGTAAATTCATCATGGTGACGCCCACCGACTGCTCCGCTGGCTTCACGGAGCTCAGCGTGAGCTCTTTGGCATTCTGTTTCATCTTCTTGCTCAGCTTTCGGTTACTGTCTTTGTTGTTGTCCGAGCCACTGGCCGAGGCGTTGGCTGAATTCGAAGATTTTGAAGAGTTGAAGAAATATTTCGTTTTTGATTTGCGTGGTTCTGCTGCCCGGCCGCTGCCGCCGCTGCTGGCACTGCTGTTGCCGCTTAGGCGCTGCTGGGGCTGCTGTAGTTGTTGCTGCGACTGATTCGATTGGTCGTCATCAATGGCGGTTTGAAACTCCACATCGGTCTCCGTATCCTTATGCAGTGTGGGATCAATATAGTCCTCGTCGTCGGTGGTCAGGCCAAGCTCTTCGCCATAGCAGTTGTGGACGTATTTCCAAATCTCTTGCGGCGAGAATTGCTTGTTCATCAACGTGTTCTGCCAGACACGGAAGAGCATCAAGAAGGACTTGTCGCGCGATGTGAATGTGGCAAAGAAGTACTTGTCCTTGCTAGTGGCTATCGATATCGCATTGGGTATCACCAAGGCGGTCTTCTCTTTGGTTATGGCCGTCACATCCTTCCACTTGATGCTCACATAGGTCTCCCAGCTGAAGATGTTGGCATGGAAGCAAACGTAGTTCTGTGAGACATACAGACGGCCCTGGACCAATATATCCCGTTGCAGGGCGCACGAGTAATCTACGAATAAATTGAATTTTAAATTGATTCGAGTCGAGTGTGTGGGTGTAGCCCCCAGTGTAGTGTGACCTACCCACAATCAGTCGCTCATCGTTTGGCACGTCCTTGAAGAGCTTCTTAAAGTCGCCGGCTCGGGACTTGTAGTTGGGATAAATGACGTTGTACCAGGACTTCTTTTTGGCCCGCTCCGACAGCCTCGAGGGCTTGGCTGACTTCTCGTTGGAGTTGGAGCTGCTGCTCACCTGTGGATCGGCGGTGGCTCGGTCAACGCGCAAAATGCTCAACTCATGCAGCGTCAGCTCGTTGCTTAGCTTGTTCTGTGCGGTGTCCTGCAGGGAAAGGGAGAGTTGATCCATTACCATTAAAATTTCCATTCAACCATTCAGCAACTTTATCGTCGGCTACCCGTCGCAACAATTGTTTTATTTCTGCTGCTGCTGCTGTCGCTGTCAATTTATTTGGTGATTCACCTCTGGTTCAGAGGAAACTACTTTCGGCCAGGTGTTTAGGTTTTGCTTTCTTATCAAGCCCACACGCCTATCGTCTGTTTATGACCCCACCAATTATTAGCAACAAATTCGCGACACTCGTGCCGGTTTTTTCTCTGTTTTCTACCTTGATATTGTACCCGTGGAGACGCTCCGTCGCTTATTGAATACCGCTTTGCTATTGCCAGCCACGGGCCCACACACGACACAGAAACAAACAAAAAATGTATAGAAAATCTTATCAATGGGGCGGCAAAGGCAGAAAAAGCTTCGACCGAAAATTTATGTCGCGAGCTTTTCGCTTTTCGCTTTTTGCTCTCTGCTTTTGCCTGACGCTGAAGGGTAATTCTAATCAGCTGCGGCACGTTGGATAGGTGATAGGGTATGCCCATACATTATATACATATGTACATACTTACATATGCATATGCGCGTACACTGACACATTTGTGTGTGCCGACTATCAATTGGAACGATTAGATTGAGCCCGCAAACACTGACGTTCGATATATGCAGTTATTAAACTGTGACTGATGTCTCATTTTGTCATGTCTTGTCAGCCAAACCTATCTATCCATCTATCCATCCATCCATCCATCTGTCAAGCCATCGATTCATCAATCACTCGTGCGGTCGATCTGCTGTCTTGGACTGGATTTCACACCTTCGCTGGTTGTGTGCTAATGGCTTAAGCAAATCCCACAGTACGGAAAGCTTTTTCTTTGCCAATGCAAATAAAAACCGGAAATAGTTGACGGTCTTCTTCTCGAGCATCTATTCCACACTTCAGAAAGTACAGGGTCACAGAGAAAGAACTGTAGATACATTCGAAGACTGCTGATTGATAACAATCTTCAAAATCTAATCAAAAGGTGTGATTTTTTTTTACAAATAATAATCAAACTTTGATTCTGCTTTGTCGAAGAGCTCCACATATGGCTTGACCATGCCTTTACCCTTGAAAATTCCATGGAAACAAGTGGTAAATCATAAAAAAAACTTACATTGACTGAGTTCTAATCAAACTACGGTCTAATCGCTAGAATTTTTATCGCTGGCTTATGTACTTTGACCTTTCATATCAGAAATGATTTATACACCAATCCAGGGGGTTGGAAAGCTTTTTGATTGGTAAAAAATGATCTATTTCTCTTAGGATATTTACATTACCGCATCTCCCTTTGAGGATACGGTCTTCATTACAATTTACAGTCAGAAGACACGCTAGTCCATTCGTTATAATGCTCAGAAGAACCCAATGATTCTTGCAGCCAAATAAAGCTTTTAAGGAGGCTTGCGAGACTTCCAGATCTTCGGAACATCCACTCCGGACTTCATAAAGCATGCAGGAAGCTTTTGAAACCTTATTGACAATTTTTTTCTTTATAAACAAAAAAGGTAGTCACTTGGGGTTGTGAGTCATGTGTTGGAGGCTCGCTCTGTCGAGTAGAAATCAAATTTAGATTCCCAGAAAAAGAATCGGAATTTTCACAGCGGTTTTTTCCCTTGAAAATCTAAAGACAGCCAGTCGCAGCTGAGAGGTGTATTAGCTTTACATTGAGTCGAGGAGGTGCAGATAAGATAGCCCTGGAATTCTCGCATTTCCAGTGAATGACCCATGAGTATCTCCAACTAACAACTGGCTTTTTCCACCCTGTTTTCGATATTCTGTTTTCCCACCTAATACCCAAATTGTCATCCGATGGCTCCAGTCCACTCACCTCATCTCGTCCACTGCTCGATGTGGAGAGTTTGGGTTGACTGGCCCGTCCCTTGGAGCTGGTCGAGCTCTTACGGCTGCTGGGACTGTCCCCGCAGGAGCCGCCTGCCTGGGCGTGTCCGTTCGAGTCGACGCTCTGTGACTGCAGTGGCTGATCCCTGGCCTGATCGCTTCCTACAATATTGATGGTAGGCGTTGAGGTCTGAGGGACGTTGCTGCCGCTGCTGCTGTGGGCCAAATTCGTATTAGAGCTGGAAGTGGCTTGGGCTAGGCTTGGATTGCTGCCGCTGTTGATGCCATTGGACGAGGAGGAGGCAACCGACGGCTCATTGCGTTGCTGAGATCCTGAGGCTGCTGCCGCCGCTGCGACTGCTGTGGCGACAGTGGCCGCTGCTACAGTTCCTGCTGTGGATACCGCCGCTGCCGTTGAGGTTGTTGTTGTGGAAGAGTTCTGTTTCGAAGACGCCGAAATGGAGATGCTGCTGTGCTCGAGGATGCCGGCAGCCTCCTGGATGGTCAGAAGTTTGCTGTTTGTTGTAGTTGTTGTAATTACGATCTCCTCGGTGATGGAATCGCGCCTGCAATGGTAGGGGGAAGACCCAAAATAAGTATAGATTCCACATCCAAGTCCCATCTAAACTACTAATTCGATTTTTTTCGATTAAATGGAAAAACTCTTGAACTAGGCATGCAAATTTTGGAATAAACGTATTCTCTTACGGAATTGGACCAAGGCCTGGCTGGAGAGTTTCCTGAGCACTGTATGATCCCACCTACCTGTCGCCACCGTTGCTACAAGAAGCCGGGGCCGCCCTCTCCTCAGGCCTGTCTTCTCCGATCCTCTGATCCGGATCCGGATACTCCTCCTCCTGCGGCTGTTCCTGCTGCTGAGGAGTCGGCTCCTCCTGGCACCTCTCCGGCGTTTGTTTGGCCAGTGGCGGTGTCTGTATCTGTGACTGTGACTGTGACTGTGACTCTGGCTGTGACTCGTGCTGTGTCTCAGCTAACATGTTGGCATTGGCATTGGCTGGGGGCTTACTACTGCACGGACTATCGGCAGTTCGGGCATTTGTTGTTGTTGGGTTGGTTATAGTATCAAAATCTTTAATCCTACAATAAAATGCATAAACAAATCAAAAATAACGAATGCCAAATTAAAAGTCATGCCTAAAGGAGGATAAGTCGTTAATAGCAACCGAAAAATCGCACTTCTACTTTTGGGAAGGAAGATCTACAAAACCTACAAAAAAAACGGCTACATTTTTTAAAGGCAGGAAAAAGGTTGGACCACAAACTAATAGGAAAATTCACCCACTTTTAGTGAATAGAGAAGAAACTACTTTATTTTACAACGTGAGGAAAGGAAACTCTTGAAACCAACTCGAAAGGTTCACAGTTTATAGGATTTTGGATAGAAGTTACAGTGAGATTTGAAAATTAAAACAAATAGAACCAACAACAAACGAAGAGTTCACTGAAACGATATACGAACTCAATACTTCAAATACGTTTAAGCATCCCTAAAGTTACTTCCAGTTCAAAATCAAGAAGACCCTAAACGAGTGTGGACAGAACTTTCAAGAAACTGCCGATTTGAGTACAATTTTGCAAACCCTGACAAGTAATATCAAACACAAAACAACCATTATAAACGAAATTCTACTCGAGCATCAATGCGCTGAATCATGCCCAAGAAATTTAGTTGTTTTTGCAATCTTGCGACATAGAAGGGTCTCGGGTCTCGATCTACGTGGTGCGTCACCAAAGACTGAGTATTTGTTTGTAGAAAATTGTGGGACCCAGACGAGACGACACTCGACTCGAAGAAGAATATGCCACATCCCGCACACTGTATTGTGTGTATTTTGTTTCTGATCTCTCGGGACCGAGCCTCGGTCCCAGTCTCGGTCGCTTTTTTGCTTTTTCATTGACTTTTTTGCTTGTGCAATCTGGAAAAAGTTGGAGGCGAGGACTATGCAGATTAGGGGACACAAAAGAATGGAGAAATCTACTTGTATATTTCCAGTTGAGGCATACCAGATAAATGGCGAAATGTGACGTAAAAAGGCTCTTCTAATCATCAATTTGAGTTCATCAACACTAAGCGTGACTCAAACCCTCCTTAGGGCGATAAAACGCCTCCGTTTATAGGAAAACGCACATACATGGGATTTATTAGTAAATGCTGATAATCTAAACTCTTTTGCCAAAGTTCAACCTCTTTGAATCCACACTCTCACACAAACACAACGCTTTTTCCTGCAAATCACAATTGATAATTCATGAAATGCGGTTTTTAAGCAGTTGCTGTTTTCCGCAAGTGGCAAGTGGCAAGTGGCAATGATAAGCAAACAGCTCCAATAGAGACAATGAAGTGGGCAGAGTAGTGCCGCCCCCCCATCGACACCTGTCAATTGGTTTTGTTAGAGAGACAATATCGCCGGAGCTGATCATCGTTCCCAGTAATTTCGCTTCTAATTAATTTCCTTTAATCGTTTCGCGGCACTGATAGCACTCCGCACACACGACACACATTCGAATCAATTATTTTTTGTTATGCTCTATTTAGTGGGCGACTATTTTTCCATACCATAGAACGCGAGGCGCTCGCTTTTTTTTGCGCCACTTTCCTTTCAACATATTATTTTTATTATGTGTCGGACGACGACCGGCTATGGAAATGTATATATTATTTTCAATTAGACATGCTCTTGTCTCAGTGGGCTGCGACAGAATGGTGTATCAATTGCCATTAAACGATGGTAATCAATTCTATTGTGTACTATTTTTCTGTATTTTCTGTGAGCTTTTCTGAGCCCCTGTGCCTGTGTGTGTGTGCGTCACAATTGTTTATTATTTTCAATATATACATATATATGTATATTCATATACTTATGGGCCAGTATGTATACCATTTAGTGGTGATAAGAGCGATAAGATATTCGCTTTTTTTTTTGCTCTGATAAAGCAGTCCGCCAGATGTTAATGGTCAGACCCACAGGCCCACAGACGTGCGTCGTTCAATATTTGTGCAAGCAATAGACCCTTCAAATATCAAGTTCTTAGGCCATCGAAGCCTTTAACCGATTTTAAAGAGCTACTGCAGCGGTGTGAGCCGTTACCACATGACGCGCGGCACGTGGATGCTCGTCTCGAGTCGCACGAGCCACGGCTGACCAAGAGAATGGCTGAAAAGCTCTTAAAGAACATACATTGCGTGTGCATGACGCGTGGCCAATTGATGCTCGATTCGAGACGCACAAGCGAATGCTGCAAAAGGGAATGGCTGATTCGAGACACACAAGCGAATGCCTGATAATTTGAAAAACAACATACAATGCTTGTGCATAACGCGGCAGACTAACAGCCTTTACACCGCAGTATAACATACAACATTAAAAGAAAGAAAGCCTAATTTTGGGGTGATCATTAACAAAATTTTAACAAGATAAGGCTGACCCACATAATGCCAAAAACTTGATTATCTTTTTATGACAGAGCGACAATCCATTCGATCCGAAAAGCCAAACAAACTAACAGCTGGATTGCATTGGAAAAAAACAGATTGAGCGAAATTGGCAGTATCAGAGCTGCTGCTGATCAATAAATAATATATCCACAAGATAGACCCCAATATCTCATGCTGTGCCTAGCAAACATCTGGTCGAAATACCCTACCCTGGTGATACCCCTGCTAGGGTAATGATGTATTATATTTAGCCCCACATCTGTTTCGTTTTGTGTTGTTGAAAATATGTCAATTATAGGACGACTGCACCTGGGGGTTACGATATTCTGCTACAGCAGTTCGTCTGTACCTGAGGCATAATGTCTTGTTACCGAATATGAAAATGCAGACAGAGTTTTTGCGGTTTCATTTAGCTTTCAGTAAGAATAAATATGTATTTGTAGTGCTTTACGAGTAGAGTAAGTTTTTACTGCCAAGTGCTTCCATTTCCAGAAGTACAAGAAGCACGAGAATGCAAAAACAAAATACATATTGAATTGGAGTTAGACAGAAGACTGGGACCTGGACTGCCTCGATTCCAAGAATGCCCCACCGATAGACTATACAATATGTAGAGATTTTTACCGCAAAAGAAAACAATTTTCTTTGTGATGAACGCTTTAACAAAAAAACTTTCCATTATCTTTATGTACAAAAATAGCTACATATTCCTCTCACTATACTCCCCTCATAATATAAAGAATGTATCCCTGAGGGTCTTTAAAAATAACTCAAAACCCAAGCCTTATCAATTGTCCCCGTTCAAGTTCATAGAAAAAGTGAAATATGATGTACACTTTGTTGAGATGAAAAAGCCTCATTTAAGCCTCACCAACAACAACGCAAATACGAATCGGGAATTGTAGAAACAAACAAATAACGAAGTGGATTGGAGTGGAATCATTAAATGATAATTCCCCTACATCAATTACACATGCATATAGTATATACAAAAACTGTTTGTGATTACGAAAGAGTCACTTCGAATGTGAGAAAGATCAGAGATTATATACTATGCAGTACATAAAAACTCTCTTCATATGTGGCTGGTAAATACGAGTCACAGACTCGGCGAAAGATCACAGATAAGAGAGCTGAGAAATTTTTGGGAAAAAATTATCTAGCCAAAAAGCCGCTATAACTGATAAATAAACTATGAAACAATTGAAAATAATCTTAAAACCGGTACGATAAATCATTGGAATTTTTTGAATAATTGAGTGGAATTTTTTTAGAGGGCAAATGTAGATGAAATTCCTAGGAAAATGCTCTATAGAAAATAACAAAACCAAATATACGAAGTATATATATATACATATATAGTATATCAATTATTGTGGGTTTCATCGATGTAATTGAAAGTGCAGCGACTACACTCACCTCTGGCAGCCTCAGGGGACCCCGTTGAACTCTAACCTTTGCGGTGGCCTAGCCATAAAAACTACATTAGCTACCGCTAAAGAATTAATTACAATTACCAACGGCACCACCTCACAACAGTCTCTAGTATACAGGTATACGGCAGGTAGTATATCTCTAAAAGGGTTATCCAGGAAGCGGCGAGGAGCAACGAGTTGTCAAAATCGTAATTAATATTTTCTCTCTCCCTCTCTCTCTCGTTCCCGTTTCAAAATGCAACAGAATCGAATAGCTGGCGAAAAATCAATAATAAAAGTGGGCAACAAACAAAAAAGTGTATTACATTTTCTTTCTTTTGGTTTTCTTTGGTTCCACGTTTAGGGTTTTTCTATGCGGTTTTTTAGGTTCCTCGTGCGGCATTGCTTTTGCTTTTTTTGCTTTTTTTGTTGGGGTGTTACTGTTTGAGGGGGGGGCGTTCGTTCTTTTATTGTTGGGGGACCGTCCCAATGTATGTCATCGTTCGAAGAACAGTAGGAGCAGGAGCAGCAGCAAAAGAAAGAAAACCGATGACGAAACGCGAAAACACGGCGCAAAAATAAAATATGGTATTTTTAGCACTGTTTTGGCAGAATGTCATTAATTTATGAACTATCCCACATATTCGCGTTCGTTAGCGCTACTATGACATGCCGCGCCACCGTTTTTCTGTTAATTATTTAATTAATTTCTGGCCTATTCTGTCCGTTTTGTTCTATTGTTGGTTTGTTTGTTTGTTTGCTGTCTGATGGTTTTTTTTTTTTTTTATTCTAAGGCACGCGATGGTGGTTCGAGGCGGTTTGTGCTTGTGCCGGGCACGTCATTTCAGCGCGACGTTACGATTTGCACTCGAGAGAGAGAATCGCAATAGCGCAGAGAAAAGCAGGCAGGCAGGCAGGCTGGCAGGCGAAGGCAGCCAGCCCCCAAAGGCCCCAGCAGGCGAGAATGAGTAAGACTGATTCGAGACGTTTGGCCGACTACTGCATACGCTAGACTCATTCAACAAAGTGTCTGATAAAGAACAACCCACATACATATATACATATATTTGGCGGATACATCAAGTATTCCCCACCTTCCCCGCACAATCTGTTTTTCCACAGACACACACGACGCGTATCTGGCAAGCCAAGGCTAGTCGGAAAACCTTTGTTTTTTTTCCTTTTTAGTTTGTGATTCGGTCATGCTGGTTATATGGAAAACGCTTCACTGCACTCGCACAAATTTTGATACGGCGTATACATACAATATGTACATGTGTATCTGTGATTATGCATATACAGTGAGTTTCAAATGTTTCAAACACTTGTTAGAAAGCACCATATACCGAGAGCCAAACAAGTAAAGTATACATATATTTATTATATATTATTCGTATTCTACCAGTCCTCAAATCAAATCTATACTGCAAGACAACGAAAAAACACTAAAATAGTGATGTAAAACGTCTCCACAGTGGTATCAGTAGAAGAACTGAGCCACTATTTGTGCCAAAACGACGTTCTCCAACACGCACAGCTGATTTAGAGCACCAGTTGGCCTACAAAAACAAACTAGACCGCACACTGCCAGATTTTTTTCCATGGGGCTTAATTCTGCTATCACCAGAGTTAGTTCCAGCCAAGTCTATAAACATAAGCTACTTCTGTCTTCCAATCAAGTCTGGATTGGATTGCGGCCATTAAAAACTAAAAGCTGTGTGGAAATTTAAAAGGAATTACCTCCGACACCACATTTGATTTAATTTTTAAAGATAATGCTCGTATTAAACATATGTTATATTTTTGGAAAGGAACCTTTTTTTATTTTATAATGGAAACAATTCTAAAAGCTACTTTTACTGAGCACTGACTACGTTTAATAGCATTTGGGGTAATTTAAACAACAAATTAATGTTAAAAACCTGTTTCTTAAACAAAGAGAGACAATTACAATTAACGAATTCCTGAAACTTTGTATAATTACTTTTAAAAAAAATTGTTTTAATCTCTGACAGTTTCGCTTGTAATTGAAATCCCCAAAACGCATTTAATACCTACAACGATTTTAATCTCACAAGGGGTTATTGTATTTCCATTTTCTCGCACTCGGTGGAGTAGAAAATCTTCTCAACTGCCTAAAAGTGTACTACTTTAGGCACCAAAAACTATTTCATCTTGTTAAAAAAGGGCCAACATTTTTGAATAGCAGCTAAATAAACAGATTACCAACAAACCCACAGTACTCTCTATTTTAGACACAAATAAAATAATACGTTTGCACGGCTGAGCGCGCGCAACTGTTGCGCAATAAAAATAAGTAAAACGGGCTAATGCAAGAAGTAAAAGGTAAAGTTTTTGTGGGGCAAGCAAGCAGACTACGTAGACTGGGAACGCAATTGGGGTATGGTATTATTATCCAGTAGATAAGCCAACTGAAAGGAATGGAATACTACATATATGATATGTATGTATAAACGACATGCAATATAAGCAGCAAGAGGGAAAGAGTAACTTTTAAAACATGCAAACCAGCGAAAAAACCTACACCAAAAATTAATTTGCTTAGCTTTTAATTATATATTTTTAAAAGACTAGTCTTTTTGGGGTGGCACACTCACATGGGCGTCGAGTTCAGGCTGACAGTGCGTTTGTGCCTCTGTTGGTTGTGTTGTTGTTGGTGCTGCTGGCTATGATAGCTACTGTGGCGTTGGTGGTGGTGGTGGTGGTTGTTGTTGTTGTGGTGATGTGACGACTGGCGAAAGAGGCTTTGAGCGGTGGCCAAGGTTTTGGGCAGGGCACCTTGACTGGAAGATTTGCACAGGGCCACAAAGCGGGTGCTGGCGCTGACCGACGGTGCCGATGAGGTGGATGCTATTGAGGAATTCGAGGATGAGGTGGATCTCTGCTGCTGTTGTTGTTGTTGGTGGTGCTGCTGCTGCTGTTGGCGCTGCTGTGTGACAAAATGCATGACAACGGCACACGTTGCCGCCCCACAATTACAGTCTCGTTTGTCTGAGATTTATTTAGTTATTATTATATTTAAAGGCCAATTTGCGTGAGTCGTCGTCCAGCAACAACGGTACTCGTTGGCTCCTCTATGCCCAGCCGCTTTGTCGCTGTCTATCTCTTCTGCTGCGCCTCTGCTGACGTCTGCGGAAGTTTCTTTTTATTTTTGTAGTTTTTCATAGTTAAAACACTGCCACTTTATGCTCTTTGATGTCTACATATTATGTGGAATCGTATTCTGCCGTTTACACTCGAATGCTCTTTGTTATAATTATTGTTAAATGAGATTCACGTACAAGTGTGCATAAATTCTTTCGTTTCTTTTCCGCTTTTTCACTTTTTTTGCGCATAAATTTGTCGAGTCGTGGCTAGGGATGTCGAGGGTTTTGATGTGCCGACGCCGCTGTACTAGAGTCAATGATTCTCACCACTATTACGACTCAAAAATAATAGAATATATTTCCATATTTCGGTTTATATTGTTTCTTTGAGTTTTGGTGTTTTTCAGTCAATAAAATGTGTATATAATAATTGCTGGTAATTGCCGGCACCATGGCAACTCCCGGACACAGCTGTTTATCGCTAATCTCTAGCCGATATGTCACATTTCGATAGCACGAGAACGGAACTACACGCCTAGGCTGGCTATTTTTGTGAACGGCGTTACAAACTGAATAAAATTTAAAAATTTAACAAACTTTATTTTATTAATATCACAAGCAAATTAGAATACACAACACACATTTTTTTGTTTACAAAAACCACATCCGCTTTGGTGGGCGTTACCACAACTTCTATTGTAGGCGCTGAAAGAGAGAGAGTAATCGAATTTTAGCTTTTAAACTATGACACAGTTTTTAGGCTATTATTTATGCATTTTAAGGATCATTCGACACGGATGATCTTTAAAATGGAATGTCTTAATAATACTCAAGCAAGAAAACCATTTGGCGTTAGTACAATGCTCGAGTTGCCGCTCTTAAGAAGACCACGAATGAGGGCCAAATCATCGGGCGTCAGGGACCAGCCCGTTAACTGCCCCACAGATTGCAGTTCCGGGCAGCTCTCCAAGAGTAACTTTAAAAGGAAAGAAGCTTTTAATTTAGGGAACGTTTCCTAGCATTTAAAATATCCACCTCGACAGCTTGCACGGTGAGTTCTGGCGCCAAAGTGAACCAAATATCTTCCAGAACCTTGAAGTCGTGCTGCACAAACATGCTGAAAAGGAAGACTATTAAAATTTCAACAAATCTCTCAAACAATCAGCTATTACCTGATGATATCCTCATCGGTAAAGTCCACAGTATCCACGGCCATGCGCTTGAGGTCCGTGCAACTGCAGAGAAAGGCTTTCAGAGAACTCGTCATAATGGCACTGCTGAGGATTTCCAAACCCTCCAGTTGCTGGAATTTGGCCTGAGCCTGACCGTACGACAAACTGTCTATCAAGTAGCAGTCGAGATCGATCAGCGAGGGGCATAGCCGTGCCAGCTTGCCCAGCTCCAAGTTCCCAGTGCCCTTGATCATGGTCAGATGGCGCAGATTTCGGCCAATGGGCCGCTCCAGGAGGGGCAACAACTCAGCCACCACAAACCTATTGATCTTCAGTTTTCGCAGGGTTCGTGTGTGCAGGGCCCGGAGGGAACCTGTCTTGGGCGAGTCCAGGTAGAGGGTCTCCAGTCGCGGACACGTCTGCATAATCACCTGCAGCGTGGCCTCATCCGTGGCCGTGTCGTGGACGTACCTTAGCCGGCACTTGAAATGGTCGTCGACATTGTCGAAGATGAACTTAAGGGAGGCGCCCACAAACGAATATGTGGACAGCGTCTCCACCTGTGGGCAGTGCTCTAGAATGAGGGCAACGTCCGAGTAGCAGATGTTCTCCTCTCCGGGCATGCCCACGTCCACAACAGTCAGGGACTGCGAACAGACTCCTTTGGCCAGCACATCAATGCCAATCTCTGTAATGTCCGTCTCCCCGGAGATGTCCAGAATTTGCAGGCGTGTTGACCATTTGCCAATCTCCTCCAGCAACTGATCGTTGGCTATGTACGGGACATACAGCTTCACCAGCTGCTTGCAGCGTCTCACTATGTCGTACATGTAGTGCATGTGCTCCTCCTTCACCCAGATGCCTTTGATGTTAAGGACCCGCAGGCCAGCGCCCTGAGCAGCAATAACCTGCAAAAAGGGAGATTCATCTAATAGCCAAGATCTCGCAGGATGCCGGAGAATAATTACCTGAAGAATCTTTTCATAGTAACTGAACGGAAAGACCTCCGTAAAAAGGAAGGTGACGCCGCAATTGAGCAGCATTTGCAGGCAGGTGAACCTCATGTTGGCGTCTAGATAGTCCGAGCTGAGTATGACCCGCAGCAGATCCTGGTAGATGTTCGATGTGGCACCCGACTGGGCCAGATACTCATTCAGCTCGACCATCACAATATTGATGTCTAGATGGACATCGGGGGCGTACTGCACATAGCTGATGGTGGACACCAGCAGGTTGGCCAGCTCGGCCAGAGCGCTGTCGCTCAGCGTGCGCACGCTGCATTTTTTTGACATGTTTCTGTGGTCGTAAACAAAATGCGACTCAGCAAAAACCGACGACGTGTCGGGGCAAGAAGATCGATTGAGGACTTTTCTGTGGTTACATCACTCGGTTCTCGGATCGCTCCAATGTTTGGGATTAGGTGTTCGTTTGGTGTCCAAACCTTTCTTAAGGTATAACTATTTTATCGAATTTTCTCGTTTCTCGTTGCATACATATGTAGGTATATATTCTTTATATTTATAAACAAAAATAGAATCTAAAATTATATATGCGATGGAAATTGTTTTCGCGCTGCGGGCAGAGAGCGAACGTGCCAAACGTATGGACAGCGCGAGGCAGACTGAGAGCCAACAATAGGACGCCAATAGTTTGCTGCTTCCTCAGCACAGCAGAGGCACTTTGGCGGCTCTTTTAATGGCTCTACGATTTGCCCAGGGAAATGGTCATCTATTATATATGCTTTACGGAATACTAAGAGAGGTTTGCCTGGCTTAACTTGGGAGATTCTAAGGATGCAGGTAGCTGGGCAGCTTCATGCGCATAAACAGCCACGTAGTGAAGAAGGACATCAGTATAAATATGAATCCCATGGCGGTGAGGAGCAGCCGATTGAGATTTGTCTTGCCGGGTGAATGCGTCTGATCCATAATGATAAAGCCCAGGCCGCCGACGGTGAAAAGAAAGCTGCTGGCAAGTCCCTCCATGATATATTGTCCGTTTACTCGATAGGGCATAAAGGCCACAGGACGTGAGTGACCGTGCTCGTCCACAGTGGCACCCACGCTGGGCGGCTCCACTATAACATCATAGATAATGCCTGGAAAATGATGTTTGAGCTATAGCTATGATGTCTGCAGCATTTTTGTGTACGCTATATAGAGACACTCACCGCCGGTCACCAAAAAGTACGAGAGCAAAATTACACTAAACACAGCCATCGGTGAGGGCATTGGGATGCTGAACCGCCGCACTTTGATGTTGGGCGGCACCAGTATGTGGAAGGGAAGGCTGTACAACGTCTCAATCATGGCTGCAGCTTCAGATATTAACAATGATTAATGTAAATAAATGTTTTTCTTTAAATTGCGACGTGTTCAGTGTGACCGTGGATGTATCTATAAAATATACCGTCTCATTAAAAAAATATACCGTCAATATACTGACGAATTCAAGTTCTATTTTACATATTCCTCGTTTTTGATCTTCCGTGGAATATTCTCAGCTATATAGAACATTTAACCATGTCCACATAATTTTATCCGATTAATGAATCAATTTTCTACTTGATTGGCTTTATTTAAATAATTGTTTTTATTGGATTTCTATAAAAAGTTGAAAATGAAATTTAAAAGATTGATAAAAGTGACAAAATATACCTATTATAACGATTGCCGGCCTATCGACAACCAACAACAAATAAAAAGTAGCTGCATCCCACATAAAATAAATTGAGTAACCGAGTAAAAGACAAATAAACAAGCATGGCAGACGCCAGTGCATATGAAGCAGGTAGGTGGGCAGCACTAAGTATTGAAAAGGAATGACAATGCTTTTTTGTTGCAGTTATATTTCCGACTATTGCCAAGAGAGTGCAAAATATTGGGGACCTAGGCTTGTGGCTGCGTTCCCGCGCCTACCATGATCTCATTGGCTACATCAATGGCACCAGCTCGGCCATACAGGGAATCAAGTCCACCGACCCAATGTACGAGTCGGACATGCTGCGCAAATTGTTGCGCATCTTCGAGCTACTGGAGAAGTTGGTGGAAAAATATCCGCCCTTGGACCAGCCGCAGCGCTTTGGCAACAAGGCCTACCGGGACTGGGCTCGGGACATGCGAGAACAGTTGCCAGAGCTGCTGGGACAGCTCTTGCCCCCCAGTAAGCAGAACTACTTGAACGAACTGCAACAGTATCTGACGGAGGCCTTTGGGAATGCAACGCGTATCGATTATGGCACTGGACACGAGCTGTCCTTCATGTTCTTTCTGTGTGCCCTGTTCAAGGCCGAGATACTGGACGAACAGGACATTGTCAGTGCTGCGCTACGCCTGTTCAAACGGTACTTGGAGTTTGCCAGGCAGTTGCAGCGGACATACAACATGGAACCAGCTGGCAGTCAGGGTGTCTGGTCGCTGGACGATTTCCAATTTGTTCCCTTCATCTGGGGCAGTGCACAACTCTCGGGCAAGCATACGAAAATGTTGACCCAACAATGATGGTTATTCATACCTGTTTATATTTTCTGTATTGCAGTCCGAAGTCCATTCGATCCAGCCAAATTTGTGGAGGAGCAGATAATCAACGACTACAAGGATCAGTACATGTTCATCAGCTGCATTGATTACATCTGCAAGGTGAAGACTGGCCACTTTGGGGAGCACTCAAATCAGTTGTGGAGCATCACGGACGTTCCGTCGTGGGTTAAGATCAATATGGGTCTGGTGAAAATGTATCAAAAAGAGGTAAGAGTCCCCCCAGAGGCAAACCGTTTTTGTATTATTTTCTAAATCTTGCCGAACCCCACTTCAGATCCTCTCCAAGTTCCCGGTGATCCAGCACGTTTTCTTTGGCGATCTGATGTCCTTCGACACGGTAACCGCTGGCACAACTATCACTAGCGCCCGTCTGGGTCATGTGGCACCACCGCCGTCGAAGCGTAAATGCATAGTGCCCACCTTGGTGCCACAAGCTCCCCAGACACAAGCGCCCCCACCGCCGACTGAGGCTCTAGTCAACGACCAGAATGCGGGCGATTCGAGTAGCGAGAGCAGCGACAGTAGCGTTGTTCTACGTCCATCGGCATCAGCCTCTACGGCTTCGCTGGTGGCCGCCGCCGAGGGATCCGGTGACAATTTAAATGACATACCCAAGGATACGGCAGCCGAGTAGTTGTTAATGATGGATGATCCAACCTGTGTTACAAATCTCTTATTAATAGCGTTGCCATTTACTCAAAAATAAATTTGCTTTAAATGTGAATTGGGTCTCTCTCTCTAGGCAGAGGCAAAGATGGGAGACTAAAGATTTTTATGTTATTTTTTCGATGTTCAACTAATTGTATAAAAATGTAAATTTAAATGCTCTGGGTTATCATGTATTTTATTGACTGGATTGAAATTCTGTTTTCCATGTCGATTGTAGTTTTAGCTCTCATATTTCTGTCCAATCTGGCGACCATTGAAGGCACTTTGGTACTAGGTATGGTACTATTACAAAGAATTAAAGCTAGGGTTAAACCGAGGAGAATTTATAGATTATTTTACTGTCATTGATGAAAAATGTTTGAAACAAAAATTGGTATGCAATTGGACAACCATACGGACTTGATGTTAAATCGGTAACCGCTCATTATTTGTAAATTTATAAATTTAAGCTTTAGTTGTATTGCCATAGCTTCTGCCGTTGTCTGCTGATATTTTAAGGTTTTCAGCTTTTAAAGCAGAGCAAAACTGAGATCTAATTGCTGAGCCAATAGTTAGTTGATTCTTTAAATTAGAGACAAATAAAGGTTGCTTTATCATTAATGTGTAAAATCTACTGGACTGAGCAATGAATATACTAAGATTTACTCCTTTGTTTGGGGGTTCCTGCTGCTGAATGTGTGTTCTTTGTTCTTTGATGGTTCTTCTAGCTCTCCGTCCTTGTCTGTGGTGGCCCTATTTTACAAGGTATCCTCAAAGGCCGCCATAAGATTAGTCCGCGATTTGCAGTTTCTTCGGGCATGTAACTGGGGAAAAAGGATAAAGGAATCTTAGTGGGGGATACCTAGTTTAAGGTTATATAAACCATACTTACATGGGGCCTGAAGGCGCGTGGCCTTCTGCGCATTGGAGTCTTCCAGCCGGTTTCTGTAGATGGGAAAGAAATGATAACAAGTAGTAATTATCTTTTATGAGATCTGCGTGCTTACCGTTGCCACTGATCATAGTGGCCTTCTTGCCTCCAGGCGGCAGTGTCCGTTGCCGGAGTCCCGAGCTGCAGCCGGAGATCGCATTGATCCCTTTGTTCTCCGGCTTTTCAAAGTTCTGCATGGCTGAGATTTCGTCGGTGAGGTTTCGGATCTCTTCCTCAAGATCGATTGGATTTTTGTCGATGATTTTTCCCTTGGCACTGACCGCTTTTTCGCGCTTGTATTTACTTTTATCCTGAATCAACTTATAATTTCTCTGCATGAGGCTGTTTACTTTAAAAAGGGCTGTCTGTACCATGGACTGGCTGATTCGCAGCTTGTCGCTGATATCTTCGTCCGAGCTGGACTCGTTCAGCACCGTGTTAATCATTTTCTCTCCCGGCTTTTTGCGCTTCTTCAGGGCAGAGATCTCCTCGGCGAGCTTCTCCGTCTCATGCTCCAGACCGATTATGTTTTTATCGATGATTCTGCGCTTGGCACTGAGAAGGTCCTTGACGATCGCCCGTGTTTTGTTCTCCAGCATTAGCCTACGCTTCTCCTCCATGTGGTTGCACGTTTCCAACTTGGGCGAGCAGACGATGTCGACCTCTTCGTCCGAGCTGGACTCGTTCTCCACGTCGCTGCAGACCTCCTCCTCATCCTCGCTGGACGAGTCACTGAGTATTTCGCCGGGTACTTTTACGTAGAGCATCTCGAAGGCAAGTTGAAGCTTCTCGCACATGATCACGATGTCATGATGTACCGGATTATACTTGTAGCAGTTGGAGAATATCAATCGCATATCCGCCGCGAACGCCGAAGCACTCTTGTACACCCGATTGTCCAACTTCTGCTTCACGGTGCCCAGATCCATGGGCGTCTTGATTATGTTGTAGTAGTCGTAAAGACCCAGATTCTGTGCATCCACCGGTTCGTAGAAGGGCCAGGCATAGGCCGAGTGCTTCTTGCTGAACAGCACCATGAGGATCTCGTTGCATGACTTAAGAGCCTCAGAGAGTTTCTTCTTTGGCTTTACCAGGCGTGACTCGAACTTGACTTTGGGCAGCAGTGCCGATGGGCCTGGCTCCTGCTTCACATTGTGCATCGTGGAAAAGTCGTCCTCAAGCTGCAACATGAGCATCG
This sequence comes from Drosophila pseudoobscura, assembly GCF_009870125.1. NCBI lineage: Eukaryota > Metazoa > Arthropoda > Insecta > Diptera > Drosophilidae > Drosophila > Drosophila pseudoobscura. The sequence continues at coordinate 24,061,579 of NC_046681.1, read as the reverse complement.
CGGATAAGTCTACCTCGGGCAGCGCCGGAAAGAGTGGCTCAGCCTTTACTTCGGGCAGCACATTCACCTCGGGCATTGTGGGTAGGTCTTCATCAAGTTTCACCTCGAGCATCGTGGATATGTCCAGCTCAAGGTCCACATTGGGCGGCGATGCTATACGTGGCTTTAGATTGGGCAGCGGCGAATCCATTAAATCCATTGAATCCATTTCAAAGTTAAGTAAATGTGTGCAGTTTTTTGAAGCGTAATCTTGTGGCTGCATAAATGCACGTGCGTTTCTGCAAATAAGAACGAACGAGAAGCAGTATAAAATGTTCCACCCAAATACTTGGTACGTTGGCACTCACTTTTTGATCGGTTTTACAGCAGAAGTGCGTTCCTTTCTTCTTTTTTTTATATTTCGTTAATTTTTTCCGGCAAAATACTTATTTGACGCAGTGACAGATAAAAATACGCTTCTAGAAAGATCTGGAACTGGTTCCATCTGGTTCGCCATCTTGAAAAGTTAACACACACACAAATACACGCATATATGGTATACGTATGTATATCCATATGATTTTTGATTTTGCGAAGAATTAAGCGATTTATTCGACTTGGTGGAAGATCGACGTCTCGAATCAGAGTCAATGCGCAGGGCTCGGATAGTCATCCCTGAAGATCATGCGAAGCTAGGCATAGGAAATTATATGCCGGCAGTTTTTTGTAGATTTAACACCTCTATGTTGTTTTCTCAGAGATTAGACACAACTAGAGATGGGTGAACATCAATTTGTCACAGCTCTTGACTGATAGCCGTGAGCTCTGACTGGAGGCGCGATTGCAGTTTGTCAGTTAATAAAGTCTAAGGTTGTACTTCTTTAAACTTAAGTTCGATTTATCAAACACACATAATTTAGGGGATAGTTTTTGTTTGTTTATTTCTTTAATCTCTTGCAGACTTTTTGTTTAATTATACCCGATACTCAAAATGAGTATTGGGGTATATTAGATTTGTGGTAAAAGTGGATGTGTGTAACGTCCAGAAGGAATCGTTTCCGACCCCATAAAGTATATATATTCTTGATCAGCATCAATAGCCGAGTCGATTGAGCCATGTCTGTCTGTCCGTCCTTATTAGCGCCTAGTGCTCAAAGACTATAAGAGCTAGAGCAACGATGTTTTGGATCCAGACTTCTGTGATATGTCACTGCTACAAAAATATTTCAAAACTTTGCCCCACCCCCTTCCGCCCACACAAAGGACGAAAATCTGTTGCATCCACAATATTGCAGATGCGAGAAAACTAAAAACGCAGAATCATAGAGAATGACCATATCTATCTGGTTGCTCAATCTGGATCAGATCAGATCATTTTTATAGCCAAAGGAAACAAATCAATTTGCAGTGGCTACGCAGCGCCCGACGTCACGCTCAGACTGATTTTCTGTCTCTCTCGCACGCACTCTTTGTCGTGTCGTTTAATATTAGCGGCGTCTGCCGGAGGAGAGCCATACTGACTTAGTATCGGGTATAACTGTAGAGTTGCGGTGTCCGCAGCAACTCACAACGTTCCCCCTCGTTTTAAATGGATTTAGGAAAGATTTTAGAAGGTTTGTATACCTCAATTGTATTTATTTTTGTACCGACAAATCATCAAAAAGAGAGCCCCTCCCATAATATATTAGGCCAGATAAAACTATGGTCATGGTGCAACAGGTCCTTGTATTCATAAAACCTTTTAAGAGAACGTTCCCGGGCTTCGCCACAAACATACATTTTACTCAATTTAATAAAAAATGTTCACACCTAACAAATCGAAACCCAAACCCCAAAATGACAAAAACTGTGTAAATGTTAAGCCGGATCTGATGGAAACAAATGTACATTAATCCCCCCTCCAGGAGAGGGCTGGGGTGGGGACAGAGCCGACAGGCAGAAAGAAAGAAAGAACAAAATCAATATGGCAAATGAGGCATGCAAATAGATGAACTTGCATCAACTTTTGTGGATACTTTCCCTCATCTTACTGCAAAATAAAACAGCAAAGTGGCAAAAGTATAAAACAAAAACTTTTGTGGGGACTCCCCCCCTCCCCGAAGGCATAATAATTTATTTTCGACACATCATTTATCAAGCTGGGCGCCAGGAAGCAGCTTGCCACGCCCCTGCCGACCCATTCTTCTACCTCATTTCATCGCCTAAAAACTTCCCCCCTTCTATAGTTTTTTGTGTTTTTTTAAATTTTCTGATGGAACAGGGGTGTTGGAGCCAGCATTAAAACTTTGCCGACGCATTTTTTGATTGAAGACTCTGGAAAAACATGAACATTCTCTCGGTTCTCTTCTGTTTGTCGTGGTCTTTGGGGCAAGGAACAGGCCAGGCCAGGCCAACTTTGGTCATGTTCATCAATTTGACCTCATCCAGGGGGTGGCAGGCTCTGGAACTGGAACTGGAACTCGGTCCGGCTTGATGTGGTTCGGTTTCTGTTTTTGCAAATTGAATGAAATTTGTGGGCGAGCTGTCAGCGGGCGGGTTCCAACAAGGTCCGTACATGATTGAAGGGCGGTTCTGGCGTCGGCGTCGTCGTCGTCGTCGGTGGCGTTGGTGGTGATGGATGCCAAGGTAGGACGACCTTTTAACTGAAAAATATTTCTTGGCCATGGACTGGCACCATTTGAAGTTTGTTTGCCGCATCTTTGACCTTACCCTTTGTTCTTGGAAATATTTACCTTAAAAATGTCTTCGTTGATTACGTTTCCTCTACATTCTGGATGTTATTTTTATTTTTGGTATTATCTGTAATATATTATTAATTAACCTGTTTATTTCTTGTATATTATCGATTTAAAATGGTTACAACCAAAGACAATAGTTAGATGAGTGAAGCCCGTACATTTATTTGGTATACGATTTTTCCAGGGTGGATTTTGAAAGTGGCTCCAGGAAAGTGCTCTCATTGCACATTGTTGATTGATACATTCAAATTTCTTCTTTGTCTGGTGACAATTCCAGTCCAAATGTGCTTTCTGTATGTCAAAAGCTGGAGTTCTCGTGTTACTAACCAAGGACTCTTTCTGTCGACCTGGCCAATCAGGGTGCTTTGTTCCTTTGCTATGGAAACACCTATTTGAGTCGCCTGGCCATTGGAACCGAAACTGTATTCGAATGCATATCTTGAATGGATTTCACTTCTCGGTGAATGATCGCAAAGGGAAACTGAAAGAAAGGAGAGGCGGAGAAATCATAAATTTAAAGGAAAAATCAAATTACGGACTTTTCAGCCATCATCAAGGCAGCAGCTTCTCCTTCGCACTTCTCTACGGACTTTCATTCCCCCAAAAACCCAAAACATAATTCACAGATTTGCTTTGCCATCGCCTTCTGTTGCCTGTCGTTCTGTAACGCTCTGGAACAGGCATATGGCACACAACCCTTCGACCACCTCCGATTGTTCTTGTTTCTCCTGGCATAAGGGACCACACAGCATGTGCTGCCTCCTCCTGGTCGGCCTTCTTGGGCTCCTGCCCTGCCCTTGGTCACTGCTGGACTAACACAATGCGTACCATTTGGGACGTTTAACTCTTTGGTTAGCCATTTTAGTACCCGGTAATTGAGGAGTACAAGGGTGTCATGTACTCGTGAAGGTGTATGTAACAGGCAGTAGTCAATTATCTCTCTAGCAGACCGCTCTCCTATCCGTTCCCTAGAACTCGGGTCTTGCCACGAGCCCTGTGATACCGAAAACTAAACTACTAATGAACAGATCTGCTATGAGACAACCAAGAAATCGTATTCCTAGGTACTGTCCAGTCGGAATTCCTGCCTGTATCGTTCCCAAATGTTGGTATTCATGATTTGGTCTTCATTTGGTGTTCATTTTGGGTCGTATCCTTGCCAAGGTGGGGGCAGAGGGGGTGCCGTCAGCTGGTTAAACACACAAGTCTAGAATGGAGTCACATGACAGAAGGAAAACATTGTGCACCCAAAAGCCAGACGCATATTTCAGAGCCAAATGTTTGGCCTCAGTTAATCTAGGAGTTCGGGGACAAGTCCAGTGTCAAAACGGGGGGAGGGGGAATGAGCTGTGGTTCCTTGGAGTAGTTCGTGCAACAAAAACGGACTCTGGTCAATGTCAGACACAAAGTTGCCACTGCACCGGAATCGACTTCGGGCCAAGAAAAACACGAAAGTTGATCAAGAACTTTTCCTCAACGAGAGGTGCACCAGCAACAAAGAATACTCGTATTCCCACCTACCACCCATCCCAGCTATTACTCGTATTTTGCAACGCACATTTCTCTAAACAATAACTAATTTTCACCATGCACACGTCCAAGTTGTGGAACGCCGCACCCGGACGTGGACCCGGACCCGTCCTCAGGTCGGGTTTGAGCTGTAGTTCTCGCCCGAGAGCCGGATGAACTTTTTGCGACAAGAGTTTGAGAGCCACTTGGCAGACTGCCTGCCCCCCGTACCGTGTTCAGCTTCACTTCTCGACATCGTTGGCAGATCCTAAACTTTAGCAAATTGCACAGTTAGGTGGCATGGGGCTTGTGTTGGAAAACGTCAAGAAAGCGCCACTGCAGCATAATTGGCAGTGCGCGAATATTTCGATGCTATTTAGAATTTAGAGTTTAAGTTTAACAATCGAGTTACTCGGACCCACCGAATTCGCATAGCCTCTTGAGTGGTGCCGGCAGCATTCATTATAGCGAATTTAAATCACTTTCGATGCCGTGCAGATACAATAGGAAGGTGTAAGGAAGGAAGGAAGGTAAAGTATCATTAACTGTCCAGTATTTGAGGAATGTGGATCCCCTCAGAGAGAAAGGTAACACGAGGACAGCGACTACAGCTACGAGAACAGTGAAGAGAATGTTAATATTAGAGAATATTATTATTAGAGTCGCCCAGCAGCCACTTCCGAGTTCCATTGTGATGAGTTGCTGCTCTGGAGACTCTCTGAGCTTGGATTCAGAAGTATTGCCTTTGCCAAGAACCCACCGATTGAGCATACATAATTATAGTTTTCTAGATACTGAATTTTACAAGATATACTGAACGTAAAAAGATGCGGTTTTCACAGTTTGTAGGAAGTAGTCTAGTATTTGAGTTACACGTATGTACATATTACCTACCTTGTCTACTACCTTGTCTATTACCAAATGTGGCTCTATGGAATCCTGGAGGCTGCACTGACAGGACACAAGTTTTCCGTGTCTCACGCTCTTAGCCCGCGCTTAACCCGCCAAGTCATCAAAGGTTACAAATCACTGCCAGCTTGAACCAACTTAAAATATTAGCCCAAATGGTTTGGTGGAAACTTCGTCATGCAAACATGACTTGGCAGGCATCAGACTCCCGGCAGCAAGGGGAGGGGGGGGGGGGCAGTGGGGGAACGCGAGAGTGTGGCATATCCCAGCACATCCGAAATGTGCGCCAGCAAATTGCATCTTCCTCCCTTTGCTCCCGGCTGCCAGGGGCCTTTTATTTCAGCTACTTCGTTGGCTTCCAGCTCTGGAATAGACAGCTGCCATGCATCCTCTTCGCGTGTACATATCTCCCTCCATATCGCTCCGACTGTGTGTGCATCGCAGATTACATCCCATCGATGTGTGCTTTGGCCACTGGCCAAAATGTGGGCTTGGTTTTCGCTTCTAACCAAAGTCCAGGCCATAAAAGAAGTGAGCGTGTTTTTAGTTTTTGTGGTATTCCCGCATGTGTTTGTTTTTAATACGTTTCTCATTTCTTTATGGGTTCTACGTGCGTGCTGGTTTTAAGCCCTCGAGGGCCTCATCTGCTTATTTGTTCAGGTGCCTGGCTGGCTTATTAATTACACCACAAAGAGTCCTAAAACGGAGGCCACAATGGCTGCGATAGGAATTAGTGTAATCCTGAAAAATTAGGTAACAAGAATGGACTTTCTAAGGCATTGTTACAATTTATTTTATCTTCTCTCACGGTATCTCTTTTTGGCAATACTTTCAAGAAACTTGATATTCTTGCCACTTACAGAAGCGGTGGCCCAGGCCTGCCATTTTAGTCGCATATTCAAAAGTTCAGAAAAGAAACCACAAATGGCCCCTCTAGCGGATTTGAACGTGTTGACATTTTTATACTATATATGTGCTCCTTTTTACTTTCTTTTTTCTTTTGTAGTGTTTTGTTCTCAACTTTTTTCGGGTGCGCTGCAATGCTGCCTACAGCAAAATATGCTGTCTTGCACAAGGGCTCCCCGAACGGCATTCAAATGCACAATTGTTGTCACCACGACAACGTTGGGCGCTGTGTGCGCTTTGCTCATGTGTAAGGAGCACAGGGTATTATGATTTTCAACAGATGTTTGCGACTCCATAGAGTATGCAGATATATCCATGTCCGTGGGACTGGAGAAATAGTTTTTAGAGACTGTTTGAAATAGAGCAAAGAGCCTTACCTTTAAAGATTTACCGCCTAGAAATCGTATAACTCTTACAGCTGTAGAATGTAGAAAACAAGTGCGACTGTTGTTGGAATTTTCGGACCGAAAAGTAAGTCTTTTCTGCGTCTCGCCAAGGACTGTGTATATTGTTGTTGGGTACTGGGATCGACTCAGCTGCCATAGCCATTGAGGAACAGACGAAGGCAAGTACTCAGAGACCAGAGTTGAAACCCTTGCTTTTTGATCCACCAAGCAACATCTGTGTTACCAGGTATCCCGTTGTCGAGCCACTCGACCACCGACTGCTCTCTTGTTGTTTTTCAAATAGCAGCTCTGTGTGTGTGTGTGTGTGCGGGTCTGTTAGTATGCTAAACATCCGGTGGCAGTTTCTACTGCTTTTGATTCCGCTGCGGCTCTCCTGCCCGCCTGCTCTCGCTTCTGTCACTCAACTTCCGCTCGAATAGAGTGAAAAATAGCATTTTAGTGGGCAGATTCCCATTGGGGACAACCTGCTCGCGTGCTTCCTGCCATCCCGTCCATGCTCCTTTTTTTCCGGTTGCAATGGAGATTGACAATACAAAGGAGAGCGAGAGAGAGAGAGGAGAGCGCGAGTCAGCCATCTTGATTTAAGCTGTCAGCTGTTAAAGTCACTCCTTCACTCCCCCATTCTCCTCTCTCGTTGCTAGCTCTAACCAAATTAAATAGTACAATTTACAAAATGTGTCTGTAGTGTATGCTCGTTTTGTGTAAGTTTTGTAATTGCAAAAGTTCCTACATCATGGATGTAGCACTAAATAAAAAAGAAAATGAAACCGTGCAGCGGTACTGCATTTCTAGGTTATTTTTTATGCGTTGACTCTGCAAAGAAAAAGTAAAGCAAAAATTGCAAACGACTTAAATAAGCAAACAGAAGCGAAGAGTACACACACTCCCACACTCGCATGCAAATGCAAATACTCTGGAATGAAAGACTGCAGATGAGATGAAGTCAGCCCCCACGCCGAACACATACTCGCCCAGGAATGACATGCTTTACGACCTCCTCCTTCTAAAAATACCTTTAGGAAAATACAATTTTTCGCGCTCAGCTACTTAAATAAACTACTTTTTACTACTGACTGACTTTTACGGGCATTGTTGTCAGTGGCATTGTTGTTATCGGGGCTTCAGTTTTTATACTCGCTGTTATATGGTCAGTGTTGTGGCACTTTTGTGTCTTTGTGTGTCTGCATAAATTGCTAGTAAATTTATATGAATTTGTTGTTGCCGGTTTTCCATTTGGCGAGAGAATTTCATCAAGCGTTATTGATACAAAATTGGATTCTATGGTTGTCCAACCTCCAATTAGTGACACTTCACTCGACTTTTAGGCAAACGTGAACGTTGCATCCGATTTGAGTGCTCACTTTTATGGTGAATGTGTTTCTTTGGCTATAGAGTATTTCGCTAACCGCAAAAACCGCATTTTGTATTTACATATGTAATTTCCATCAAAGTTTTCCTTTGTTTATACGAGTAAAGTTTCGCAACACCCTTTTCGTCGGAGGCTGAACTGAAAGTCTCTCGTCGCGGCGCCTCTCTCGTTGATCTGTTTCGTGCTTTCGATAATTCGCTCTCGCTCGTTCTTGATTTTCGCCTCAATTGTGTCCTCTCCTGTGGTGTTTGGGAGGTGTTTCGCCTAGGAGCGAATTCGCACTCGCTTTTTTCTGCGTTGTCTAGGGATAGGATCGCAATTGGCCTTAGACGTCTTAGAGGTCATACTCATTTCTATACAGCTTTAGTTTTTGTGCTAGCACAATGCTACATAATAACACATATACACATAAAGCAATGAATATTCGTAAGTAATTTTCGTTTAGTTTATTAGATTCCTCTTAATTTACAGTCCATTTTTAAGAGAGCTGTATTTTAAATTGAATATAATAAAAATTGAAGTTAAAGGCTATTCTTTTTACAATTGAAATTGAGATCTTCAAATCCGCTGTTAGACCCAATAATATTTGATGTGCGATTGAGAATATTTTCCCTACATTCCCTACGTATTCTGAGAACACCAGCCACAATGAATGTTTAATTATATGAAGCATTTGTGCCCTGGGGAATTCCTAAAGTGCTACGAATCTGGTGACATTGTTTAACCAAGGCATACATATAGTACTTACGAGTTACATATTAAATTGAAATCAATAGCTAGAGGTGCGCTGCACTCGTCATGTGAGACCTCCATCATTAATTTCCAACAAAACAAAGAGTAAGTACGTTTTATACCAAACTCCAAAGAAATCACAGAGTAAGCACAGAATACCAATCTATCAAGAAGTAAGTACCACTTTATCTACGTGAAATTGCAACAATTAAACGAGTGTGTTATTGTTTTTGGCTACTCTGCAATCTAGCCCCAACGGGAATCGCTGTCCCCGAGCTGTGCTTCCACTCAACCAACTTTGATTTGCTACTTTTATAAACATTTGCTCCTCCCAGAAGACAACCGTTCGAGAGATGGACTGCAGTTGAATGAATATTTCATTGTTTCCTGGAACTTTCGAATTGCAGTTTAGTTTGGTCCGAGGGTATCTGGGAAACTTTAAAATTTAAACCGTCCCCCTGGAGGACATCTAATCACTCAAAGAGTTGGAGCAACTTTGCTCCAGTGCACTTCCCATTGCAGATACCCGTAAACCATGCAATTGTAACTTTGTGTCCGGGAACCGGAGTTTTCTCCGATTGCGTAACTTTTACGGGGCGGAGGCGGAAGAGGAGGAAAAAAAGGAATCAAACAACTGGCGGCCTTCCAACTTGCCTTTTGAGCAAATGCGTTTGACAGCCGGTTCGGGGACTAAAAGGCCAAAGCCAGCAAAACAATTTTCACATTTGTTCCAGGCAAAGCCAAAAGGCTGCGGCCGTTTCTCTCCCCCCGCCCCCACCTCGTGGAGAGGTCAACGTGATTGCTGTGTTGTGGGTGGAGTACTCGGGGACCTCTATTAAATTCGAGCCTTCGTGCCTTTCGTGATTAGGGGGTCTCACTGTTCCATCACCATCCAAAGGGTTGGGGTTGCCTACAAATCCAAAATCTCAGAAGCGTAAGCGACACTTGTGGGCGCTCCATTAGGCACAGGCATGCGGGAGACGAGCGGTGGCACGGAGAGAAGAGGAGCCAGAGTCAGAGCCAGAGCCAGAGCCCAAGCGAGAGCCAGAGCCAGAACTGTTGCCTTCCACAGTTTCTTAATTGGAATGCACTTTAAGCGCCGCTTCCCCCTGCCACGAGCAGGCAGCAGCAGTTGAAACTGAGACTGTACAAAAATGTTAAGCACTTTCAACCGAATTGGCTGCTGATTTTATTTCCCCTCCGTTTGCCCACAGAGAGGAGCCAATTACGAAAGAACTGAATTACCCAGACTCCAATGAAGCCTAGAGTTTCCCGCTGCAACCTAGAAAAAAGGGATGAAGGATGTAGCAAAAGCAAAACTATTTGCCATAATCCTTTTCAATCAACTATGCGGAATGACTGCATTCTAAAAACTCGATCAAACTCGATTTGATTTCGTATTTATATTCAATTTCTCTTAGATATTTGCTGTTCTATGCAGCATTTTCTACATCGAAATCTACTTCCACTTCGATTTGCTTTGCTCTTACCCAGCCTTTGCCTCTGCCGTTGGGAGGGAGGGAGGTAGGGAGGGGAGAACGGAACCGAAATCAACGCAAAGGTTGTGTATTCTTTTTTGTTTGTACCAAATTGAATTTGCAATTGGAAGGGCGAACTGCACAGCAAGTGAATTTTTCAGTGCAGAAGATACATAGATAGAGAGAGGGAGGGAGAGGAGCGATGCGGATGCTGTTAAAGTACGAGTAAGACAACAAATTGCCGCAGTCAGAACCAATAATTTATGGTCGGGCTCTGAACGTTCTGGGCTTAACCAGCCCTCAGCTATTTTAAAAATCGTTTAGCGTTTTGGCACAAATGAAACATCAAAGATTTACGAGCCATGATTAAGGCATTTTGCGGGCATGCTCAACGAGAAACCAGCCAGAAACCAGAAACAAAAGCAACATCCAGGCCCCAAAAGAGGCCTCGGCATCGTCCTGAAAGCAGTGCAGGTAGGGTAAGGGCGCCCTGGATGAGCAGGATTTTGTATTTCGGTTTTATCTTTTGCATAGAGGCGATGGTTTAGGCTTTGGCCAAAGAAGAACTTGGCTACAATGGCAGCATGCTGTGAGGATTCGTCAGTTCAGTCAGTACGAACGAGTGCGATTTTGTGGGTAGTTTGCTGTGGCAAGGATTGGCTTCAGAAATATTCAAAACGTTCCTTAAATGGTTTTTGTTTTCCATCTCTGTTTGCATGTGACATTTGGGGACTATCTCAGGGATTATACTAACAAAAACAGAGACGTTTGTTTCATATTTTTACCACTTTCCTGTTGAGATTTTCCGATCTTTTGCTATGATAAATCCCATTAGAAGTATTCAGGAGTCAATGTGCTTATGACTTCCCGAATTATCCCCAGTCTAAGATGAGCTTTTCGGTAAAAATAAGTAAATCCCAGCATGGTCCCCGTACGAGGGACTTATTCTGTAATTAACATGAGCTTTGTGCCACCCCAGGCCATGGCTCATGCCAGACGAGTGGCGAGGGGGGGGGATGCTATGCTCCTATGCTCGCACTCTTTAATTATGCTGCTGGTATCCCCAAAATCCACACACTCCACACGCTCCCAATCCACCGAATCGACGCCCTTTTCGGTTGGCAGCGAGAACCCAATTAAAGCTTCGCTTATTGCAGGGCAACACCAAAGTCGATCCCACAGCTGATAACGGACAATTTGTATTTGCTGCTCCCCAGGGGAATCCCCTATCCTCTCTCTCTCTCTCTCTTTGCCTTGTTTCCTGACGCTGGGATGATTTCCATTTTTGGTTTATTTGCTGGGCGAATCCTTTGGAGGCTTATAGTTTTTGTAATTGTTTCGGGGGCAGATCCTGGTAGCTGTTATTGTTGGTATTTTTAGACAGATTCGTTTGTGTTAGCCCAGCGCACTGCTTTAAATTGCTTTAGTCCGCATTTGGGTTCTTTTAATACCCGGTACAAAGAGGGTCCTTGGGTATATGCGTCATAAAAGCTTTAACCATAAACTAGATATTTGTACAGCCGATTCCCCCAAATACACATTTGATTAGGTAGTTCTGGAAGGAACTGCAATGTCTCTCGTCTATTCGAAAGACTCCATCTCTGAGGATTTGCTCTAATTTTAATTGGTGTGACTAGCGGGTATTTTATAGTCGAAGTATCGAGTACATCATTCCTACTTCTTTTTTTGTTGCCTTAACTGCTGTTTTGGATAGCGCAATTTGCATTTTCGGGAAACTGGGGAAATTGTGTGCTGCGAGGCGTGTGAATAATGTGTGAGCTTACGGAGTGGAGCTTACTTGCCCCCTCCTGATGCTGCCACTCTCGTCTCGGGTGTGCCGTTCCGAAATGATTTGTAGACATTTTAATCTAATTAATGTTGTCGCGATGGAGCAACAGAACAGAACATTAGAGGAGAAAAGGAGAATTCGCAAATCCACATTTGGCGCCTCGCCCCCCCCCCCCCCCCCCATTGCTAATTGCCTGCCAAGCGTTTTGCGGTGCCTCCCAGTGGCAGATGGAGACCAAAAGACCTTCTTCTCTCTCAGTCTCTGTCTCTGTCTCTATTTCTATTTTCGCTTTACTTTCCATCTTGTTCTTCAGCCATTACGTGCACTTGTCGCCGGGGTTGTCATTATGCTTTCATGGTTTTAGTTTTCAGAGAGTTGAAAAAAAATATGAATACAAAAACAGCTCAAAAACGGGAAGTGGGGCGGGTGGAAGGTGGAAGGAGCTGTTGATGTCTTAACGACTTGCTGGCAAATAGGAAAAGTTTTTGTCGAAATGTTGGAAAGTCCCTTTGCGCTGATTGCAGCAGCAGCAACAATGCTGCCACAGGCTGAGAAATAGGCAACACATTTAAAGGAGGGAAATTCATACAGAAAAGGCATCGAATTTCAAAGAAACTTCACTTCTCCATTCCTGAATTATTTTGAACTTTTGCCAGGTGAAATCGGAAACCAGAACAACTCCATGTAGACTTTTTTTTCCATTTGAAAAACAATATTCGATACGCAATTTCAATAAACAGATGATAACAACACTTAACCTCCAGCATCGTCGAAGACCCATGCCCCTCGACCCTCGACCTACGAATGTTTCAACAGCCAGGTGATTGTCTTTTGTTTTTTTATTGTTCTTTTTGAGAGTCGCGGCAATATTGCGAAAAGCTTTGTGCAAATTTTCTCATATTTCCATGGTAAGCTTGCCTCGAGGACGACTCAAGAGGGAATGCCAAGGCAAAGGCAAAGGGCAAAAAGCATAAATGAAAGGGGCAAAAAGGTAGCAAAAAAAATATAAAATTCTTATTTGTTTTCATATATATATATTGTGTGTTATTTGCCCTTGTATGTGGGAGGACCTTTTGGTAATTGTTATTTGATACACACACAGGGATACTAAAGCTATATTATTGCGCTCTTGGCATGTTTGAAAAGGATACGAATGGCCAACGGGAAAACCGAACGAGAACGAGGGAGAGAAGGAGTATGATATACAGTAGCTCTTGGCAATAAGCGAAATTCAATTAGAAAATTCAAAAGCTGCCTAACAAATTTTCAACTGCAATTAGAAGCGAGTTGCCAAAAAACACACGGACAGAAAACTTGATTGCCACATTGAGATACAGTTGGAGGTTGGAGGACTCGTGCAGATGCAGCAGCAGATACAGATACAGCTGCAGCGGCAGAAACAGATACTGATACAGATACAGATACTGATATGTACATGCATGTCTGATGCAGTTGGTGCCGAGATACAAAAACTTTGCAAGGGAAAAGTTTTTGGACCATTATGAAACAAATGCAACGCCGTTGAGGGGGCTATAAAACTGCAAAATGGAATTCTCTCTGCTTATATTTCACACACACCTACATACATTCTTATAGACACTATATATACTGGTATACGAAAGGTCTGGCATGATTTATTCTGAAGTACTAGTTTTGGCTCTTATTTCCAAAAGTACTGGAACTGGATTATGATATTGAAGTTTTAGTTGTATAAAATTGTGAGGTACATTTATAAACTTTTTGTTTTCAGTGTATTAAACGTTTAGACAGATAATAGAAGCATTTTATTCTAGCAGCAATAGCCGTCGGTGTTTAATGGATGAAATATAATGGGAGCATTTAATTTATATTTAAAAAGTTTAACCAGAAGTTTTTATAGGAGATTATGAAAACATTTCGAGTGGTTTTCCTTAGTTCCTTTGGTTTTATTAGGCAATTAACCAACTTGTTGGCCTACTCCTAAACTTAAAGTGCTATATTGTTGAAATATAAAATGTCTTCTAAACCAAAATTGTGGCTGTATTACGCAGGATCCTCTGCTAACTAAAGTCTTCTTTCAATATACATAAATCTCATATATTTAATTGCTAACGCTCCATGAATTTCTACAAGATACAGATTGCTCAAAGTCGGACGCCTGAAGTTGTCTTGATTTTCTCAAGTATTCCTCTCTCCTTGTTTTCTCCACACACATCTCCAACACTCAGACTTAGTTGTGGTAAGTAGTACTCATACTCCACTCTCTCTATTCCTTTTGTTTGTGGCAGCCAAAGAGATCTCCAGTGACTTAATGCAATTAAAAAGTTTGAATAAACAACAGCATAAGCATAGGAGAACTTTTGATGAAAGGCGGAGGGGTGCCAACTATGACGATGATAATGATGATGATGATGATGATGTTTAACCATCAACTCATCAAACTTTCTCAGCTATAAAAGAACTCATGAGTGGGTTCAGACTCACACAAGTATGTTAGCATGCGGTTAGCACAGAAAGTGGCTTACAATGTTTCTGAGAGCCATTAGCCATAATGAAGGACTGCCAAAGAGCAACAAGCTATGAGGAGTTTCTTTGATTACTTAACTTCTAATTTAAATTCCTATACTGGATCTTGATTTTATCATTAATTTTTTCACACCACTAATTCGTTGAAATGCTTTTTCATAAATTCTTAAAATCTTTGACCATAAATTGGATTAAAAAAGCTTAAATACTTTTCACATTAAGGAACATTTATAACCATATAAAATTTTTGTTTTTATTTTTAAGCCCATAAACTTTAAGCACACAAAACAAATCCCAACAAATAACACTCCAATCTATTAATAATATTGGTATTATTTATTAATTGACATCAAGCTGGCTGCTTTTTTTTTTGCCCATTTATCCGACAAGCTGTTACCAGATGACCTCTGACCGAATCATAGATTAAAATTGTATTTCTCTATACATTTTTTATGGCCATTTGATAGCCTTTTGTGGGGACACATACAGTGCGTTTCGGTGCCATTAGGCAGTGTTAAGAATGATGATTTATTAATAGATAATCCTGAATGTGGCGGGACTTTTTGCAGACACATAAAATATAGTTATTGTATGCCGTTCATCGAAGTTTGTTCCTTTCTATCGAAAAAAACACAATTTTTTCTATAAAATGAATAAATAAATTCATTGGACAGTGCCATATCATATACATATATCTTTTTCTATATGCGATAGCGGATCTTCTTCGATTTTGGCCATACTTTCAGCAGGAAATGTCAAATATTTTCACATGATTTTTACTCTTAAACGAAAATACATCCATGATTAATGTATCGAAACGCACAGTAGTTGAAAACTCCTGCAAATGAATGTGTTATTCGATTTGTCTCCTTTTCAACTCTTAACTTTTCCATTTATTATAAATGCCAGAGTGGATTTCTACTGTTCGAGAGTTTCATTATTACCATTTACTCTATTTTGGCCATGCCCAAGCCCACTTCTGGGCTCCAACCATTCGCCACTTTTCAGCGTTTGGCATTTGCATTTTTATGGCAACACTTCCAGGGGCCGCAATTATTTCCTCATCTCGAACCAAACCGAACCGAATCCTTCGAACCAAGCATTTTATTGCTCCTGCATCCTTCTCGTATGGGCGACTTTTATCTCTCGTCGTTCTCGTCGAGGGTTCTGTGGCAGGATGCTGGGGTTGGGCCTGGGCCTGGGACAGAGGCATCAACAGTCATTTGGCAAATATATTGCAGTCACAACATCGCATATAACACATCAATATCCGGCACGACCACGCCCACACATGTCACCCACTCGCCAGCCCTCAACATGCCCATCTCCCTCCGCCTCTCGTCCGACAATTTACACATGAAAAAAGACAGCAATGAGCAAAAAGGGAGGGCAAAAGCAAATTGAAAATCACAAAACAAAACAAAAATGTTGGGAAAATACAAGAAGGTTGGCTGAAATTGGAAATAAGGAAACGACCACATAATATCCTAGAGATAAACAAAATGGGAGCTATATGTAACTCTAAAATGGGAGTGAAGATAGCTTCCGAATACCATTTTGGTAACACTTAAAGATACACGACACTCGATCATGTGTATATGACAGAAGCTTCCCAGCTTTTTTGTTGGAAAACAACAAAGATACTTCCACGACAATCCCTGTTTCAGAGATATGCCAATTCTATACGAACTTCACAGTTGAACCAATACAATCCTTAGCAATCCTAAAAGCATTTTTGGCATCTGTACAGACATCAGTTAAGCCCAGGAATAGAATATACCTTAGAGAATCGATTCAGTGTTGTTTTCATATCTCTGCAGCCCAATATTCTTTTTCATGCGTTTCCCCATTCGAATGTGGAGTTTCCACCGAGAACGGCAAAAATTTGTTGCAGCGGATATCCGCTTTTACAGCATGTGACGGAAGTTGTTGTTCTGTTCCTCTCTCTCTCTCTCCACTGCATCTGGGACTGTACCTGAAGCCCCCGGATTCACAGAAAGCCTCCCCATTCGTTCTTGTTATTGCCGATGAAATGTTGTGCGGCCTCTGCAAGATCTTAATTTCGATATTGATGTCAAATTGTCGCGGCGCGTTTAATTAAAAAAATCCACGGGGTGCGCAAAGAGAAAACATCCAAAAAAAGGGCACTTAAAATGGGCTGTGGCAGTGCCGTTGCTGTGGATTTTCTCGCATTTCCCTTTTCTGCAGTGCTTTTTTTTCCCCACATACGGAGTGGCTCGATTTAAGGGCCAACACGTCGAACACGGTCCCCACATGGTTATGGTGTCCATGGCGGCCTGCCTTGAGGTTTTCCAAAAGTTTCCATTTATGTTGCATTCTTTGGGCTGTGCTGCATGCGGCAAATACTTTTCGGCTTAAAGTTGCAAAAAGTTGCTTACTGGACCGAGCCGGAGAGGAGGTAGAACGATATAAATTGAGCTCAAAGAATGGGATTACAGTTTGCTCGAAATAAAATGTTGATAAATTGAATCAAGCTCGTTATAAACTTGCAGAGTGTATTATATTTTGCCTAGATGTTTGCAGGGCAGGCAAGGAAGCATATCGGATCTCTTGGGATAGCTAAAAATATTCTTTTTTATATATTTTACTGAAACATGTCAGAGTATCTTTTACTAAAACCCTATTTTATAATCGGCTAAGAAAAGTAAGAACAATGGATCGGTTAGGGTATTCAAGTGCTTGGAAAAGCAGACTATTCGTTAGATATTTTTTCTTAAATATTTGTTTTTAAAGCCTATAGAAACAGAACAGAGATGCAAGCGAATATGTTCTTAAATTTTTTTCGAATTGTTTTTCTTCCCGCACCTTTTTCTTCATATTTTGTTTACAATATGAATTATAAATGAATTCCTTTGCCGATAAAACTTGTCAAAAAATTGCATACCTTGATTCCTTAATGAATGAAAGCAAAATAAATTTTTCTCCACCTTTACGGAAAAAAATATTGGCAAATTATGGCCGTAATGAAAACAAAAATATCTCAGTCTTGTCTGCAGTTGTTGTTGAGTTATTACAAAATTTTTGTTTCACTTTTATTTTCGGGTAGTTATGGCAGTGCAGTGTTGGACATTTATCTTTATGCTTTCATACTTCTAGCCATTTATTTGTTCAACCATATTATTTATAGAGGGAAAACAGAACATCTGCATTCCAGCAGTTTGATTTATTTCCAAAGGGTTTTCCCCCAAAATATGGGTCCAGCATATGTTGGACCCATGAAATTATTATAAATTAATCCACCAGCAAATTGTGCATTTCATCAATGACATATGGCAATCAATGCCAGGGAGGGACTTCTGATTGCTGGCTACTGAAAAGCCCCATGTAAATTATTGATTTCAATTTACAATTTATTTTGCTCGCATGCACCAGCCAACGATGATGGGGATGATGATGAGGTTGTCCGTTTCCATGTCCTTTATCCTCTTGTTATTGCTCTTTTGGATATCTGCCTCTGCTCTTTTCTGCGTGCCCTTGATGACGTTGTCAACGCAAATTCTGTTGGAAAGCTACTGAAAGATGCAAAGGTTTCGATTGTTGATATTATTAAAAATTTATGAATTAAATGGAAAATCAGACCAGGTCCAGCAGTGCCGTTGTATACTAGATTGCTCGTAAGTGGATAGGTCAGGAATACAAAACAATCGATAAATGTTTGCTAAGTAGAGGTAGGTACTGGAAATACTTCTCCGAAATATTGATGTATAGATAGATCATAAGTAGAGAATGATTGTGGGAGTTGTTGGTTTTTGGATGACTGTTTATTTAAAACTTCTTCCTTTTACAAGATAATAGTCTTTGTTGGGGTACAGTTGTACCTTTTTCGACCTTCAGATGGATCATGAACTTCCATTGATAGGCATAAAGAAGCTCCCAATGGCAGAAAGCTCTCAAATATCACCTCCTTGATCTGAATATATCTCTAAGGAAATTTTCATTGGTCACGAATGCATTTCTTAAAGATTCTTCTGAAACTTTGTTTACTTTTAAGTATTATTCGATATAGCAAGAGTTCTCAAAGAAACTTCCTGTTCATTGGTTCTCCTCTTAACCTTAATAACTGAATTTTGCCAGGAAATATCCGCCAAAATAAAATTGAGTTGTATACCAGGGTCAGAGGCCATTATGTTGGCCCTCTATTCGTGGCAATTTTCGCCGTGGCGCCCCCAAAAACTGCAATTACCAGTTAAACCCAGTAAGTAGCCCGAAAAGAATGGAAGTTGTTGCAGCTTCCTTTCGCCGCTCGAGTGGCGGAGCGGAGCCCAAGACGCGGGATATTCTCCTCCACAAGGCACTTAATATTTTCGCAGCACAAAGTTTGCAGCGTAAGTTGTTGTGTATATTTTTTGGGACTATTTTTGATAATATTTGGCTCACTGCACGCTGCGTATTTCAATTTGCGCTTGTTTAATTATATTTTGCAAGCTCCCGGATAAGTTTATGGCAGTTCCTAAATAGCTTTGTGGAAAGGAAACGAAAAGGAATGGCCCCAAGGAAAATTGGCCAGGATAAGGCAACGTAAAAGTGATTTTCATGATAGCGAAAGTGAGAATTATATTGCAGTTTTAGCAACTCGTAATTTGTTTTTGGAAAGTTTGAAAATAATAATTCTGCCTCACTCCCCCTAGATTTAAGTGCATTTATAACAAATATTGATCAAATCGTTTTATAATTTTTTACCGGTCTTGTGCACATACATATGTCGAACAATTGATTTTATTCTATATTTCTGGCTCGTAAAACGTTTTGCCAAAACAACACAAAGCTGGAAGGACTTGGGATGTTGTCTCTCTGCAAATGTCTGTAAATAAAACATAAGCAGTTGGCATACAAACACGGTATATGGAAGGGAAATCGTGCCAAGCCGGGTCAACAGTCATTCTGGCACTGTCAACAATTCTCTCTCTGCTTCCCCTATCTATCGCTCAGCCTCTCGTACGTGAACTACAAAAACGGAAAAAATATTTCCCTCCCGGGCAGGCACTAGCTTTTGTTATGGCCCAATAATGGAAACAGTCCGGAATCCCTTTACCAATATTCTTTTACCCATATTCGACTATGAAAGTTGTTCCTGTCCTTTTTTCGGCTCTTAACCTTTGAGATTGTTTCAACTAAAAGTTGGGTTTGAGAGCATGTGGCAGATGTCATTAAAATCATATGCTGCGCTGGTCAAAAACTGGCAAATTGCGGAGAATCAGATAATGTTGACGTGCAACGAACCAGAAATGAGATAGGAACACTCACGCGCACATTTGCCCGGAAGGAAATGTGCTAGAGAGCTTAGAGTTGAGTGTAGTCGTCTGTGGGATACCGTGTAGAGGAGAAAGTATAATGAAGCACAAGAACGGAATACTTGGACTATTATTGGACACTTTAAGGGGGGCACTGTAGGATCATCTTGGAGGACAAAGATATGTGTCGAAGATAAAGAGAGAAAGGCCGACCCTTAGTGAGAGTCTCCACTAGATGCACGCAATTGCGACATGCTCACACGCACATTTTCTTCTTGTTGTTGTCTGTTCTTTTTGCTCTTCTATTTCGCATGTGTCTTGCCTCAAATCATGTCCCTCCATAAGCAATAGCACGCCTCAAGTTTTTTGTTGCTACCCTCGAAAAGGGCGTTGATTATAATAGATGGGCTTTGTTCGAAAGTTTCCAATATCTGGCCGGTGGAGAGATGAAAAGGCCGAGCAAATGTTTCCAAACTAAGCGAGGGTAAGTTGAGGCCAACATTATGTTGCCCCATTTTGTGGCAAAAAGCTGTGAGCTCATCTCATGGCTCTCGTCCTGGTCCTGTGCCTCTGCTGTGTGGTGTGCATTGAATTTCATGACGTCATTAGCGTTAATGGCTGTCCATGTGCATTATGCACAAGGTTTAAATATTCATTTTAAATTCATTTTTTTTTCTAATGAAAAGTTACATGAGCTGCAAATGAGCTAACGAGCGCTGTGAAGAAAGAAGCACCGAACTAAGTGGAACGGCACCAAACCCCAGCCGAACCGAACTTGCATTGAAAATAATGAGCCATAAAGTGTTCGGTTTTAAAGGAGTGGGAGTGTTATGGTGGATGAGTAGTGGAAGAAGAATGGTGGAACACTGTGGTGGCGGTGTGCGGTTTCCTCTTTACCTTTCGTCGAATAGTTGAAAGGATTTTGCCTGTTGTCATGGCGGATTTTGCTTCCACTTTGTTAGCCAAGCCAAGATAAGGGATTACATTACACGTGCCTTGTTGAATTTTCACAATTTCCCATGTTCGTTGGATTTTGGTCTTCCAGTAATGAAGTGACTACAAGTATGTGTGTTTGCGTCAGCCCCGCACGCAAAATATGCTTTGAAAATATCTGATTTCTTGATGAATGTAAAACTAGCGATAAAACTAGGAGAGCCTGTATGAGAAAACCATGAAATTAAATTGAAATTAAAGAGTGCTTGGCATTCATAAGAATAGAACAAGTTTGTGGTTAGATAGGGTACACGAAATGTTGGGAAGGGGATGATGAGGGGGAATCACTTCACCAAGAATCATAGCGAAACAAAGGATAGGGAAATTATGAATGAATTAAGACTTTGAAGGTAGTTTTAATAGAAGCTCAGGTTTAGACTACAAAAGATAGACCCACGATTGATGTTGTTTGGAAGTCTTCCCTGGTGCATAACGTAGTCTGGATATAGCCCCATCTCATTGGTGTAGATCAACTTTCCCGTCACTTTTGGTGGCTTTTAAAATCCTTTTAGTTTCAACACGTTGGCCACACAAGTTGTTGCAGCTGCACATGTGGTGTTGTCCTTCCATGTTCCTTCCACGTAAATCCATTCACAGAAACCCAACTAGCATGAGTTGGCTTAGTCAGCGCTTACACGGAAAACACCCACACATCAGGCACTCATGTAAATGCCCCACATATATATACGAGTATATGTTTTTTTGGACTATCTCCAACGAGGCTTGAAGAATGCCGCCGAATAACTGGCCGTGCAACGAGGAAACAGACCATGCAACCATTTTGGTCTACAGCTTTAGTTTAAACGCAAACTGAACAATTTGATTTCTGTACTTTTCCAAAAGGTGTTTAACAAAATCAAAGAAGGTTGGAATTTGGAGAATGGAGCCATCGAAAAGCGGGAGTCAGCGAACCAACTGCAATAGGAATGATGGAATGTGGAACAGTCTTGTGTAGAAGTAAGTGCTGTCGTTATTGATGGCCTGCTGCTCTGTGTAAGTCCGCAAGCTGTTCACACAGAAGATATGCCAGAGGGGCAGCAGATAGGCGATCCCAACGCCAAAGCGGATCGCCCAGCGAGCACGGGCCAAGCACAGGACATCGGCTATAATCGTGGTTCCGTACATTACCTGCCATCGATAGAGGAGCTCCGGCTTGACCTGCGGAAGAAAACAAACAAAAAAAAACGGTGTTGTGCCAAGGTTTGGCAGATGTGATCTTCAGTACTCACCCAAAGAAAGGCATATAGTAGATAATTCCATAAAGCGACCATTGCCAAGCTGCTAGCGATCCAGCAGTGATGCAGCATCCTGTCGCTTAGGGTAAACCAATTTGTCTGGGGCCAGGAGACCTCTGAAATATCCTCCATGGTTAACAAAAGGTAAATCTGCTTATAGTTGTATATCTGAAAACGAGAGTGTAAACGCCATTATTCACTGTCTGAATCAGCTCATTGTTTTACTCACTAGCTCCATGAAACCGACTGCGAGCATATACAAAAATATCACTTGCAAATTTCCGTCTAAGGCAGTTGTGAGGCCATTCCATGTCGTTAATGAAAACTCCCAAAACATGTGGTAATCGCTACCCGGGTATCCCATGTCTAAATATTTACCCGAAAAGTAACAAATTTGTTTTGCGATTTCGTGTTGTTTGAGTGCTAAGTGTATTTATCATCAAATGATGAAAATTGTTAACCTCAAATCAAACATTTGTAAATTTGTAAATATTTGAAATATTTCCTATGGGCTTCAGGTACATGTGCCTACTATGATCCTATCAATAACGATTGTTAAAAACTTTAATCGGATTTCCGTGGGAGGCCTCATTCATGCATGCATCACGACCTCTGCTGCTGCAGCAGCCCTGCGAAAGTTTCGAGTGCACATGAACGATTGAACTAGTTCCTAAAATCGCACTCGAATGCTCCGCATGGGTTCCGGCTTGGCCTTGTTTTGCGGTTAAGTCCACATGCCACATACCACATGCTTCATGCCCCAAAAACTATGCCATGTGGTTATTGTCGTCGTAGTTGTCGTTGCTGTTGCAAATATCAGTTTTTCTGTTAGTTTTTTTTTGCTGTCTGCATTTTATGACTCTGCTGCAGTGTGGCGAGAAAAGAGCTCCTGTCAGCCGAGTGCGAAAGAGAGGGCCTCACACTGGTGTGAGATAGAGAGAGAGAGAGAGGAAGCGAGAGTAATTGTTACATGCATTCAAGTCGACTTGCTGCGGTTTACTCGTATCCATAGGCCCCATACCGCACCACCCCGACACCGCCCCACCAGACGACGACGCATTGGCAATTTAATGCCTCGACAATGCCGCATTATTAGTGATCCTTTACCGAAACCATCCGCCTCCACATGGCCGGGGATAGGCCATGTGTGTGCGAAACCGAGTTGTGCATAATAAATTAACCGCATGGTCGGTCCGAGTTTTGCTCATTAAAGCGCATTTGTATTTAGTTGTGCATAAAACATTAAGGGCCAACGAGCCAACGTGGCCAGAACGCCATTGCCAGGACCGAATGTCCTGAATGTGTGGCTGTCCGGCGTGTCCGATGTCCGATGTCCGTGTGTTTGCGTAATTACACTTGTCCTTGCCTATGCTCTTGCCAAAACGAATTAATTCCAATTCATATTTATTATTCTCCCAGTGCGCCCTGGCAATGCGTGAAGATTGCAATCGCAACCGAGTGAGGAATTCTCATTTGCATGTCCTCTGTCCTCTGTCCTGTGTCCTGTGCCGTGCGTCATGTCCCACAGCTCTCTCTCTCTCTCTCTCTCTCTGGTTGGTTTCCCTGTAATTATGTGATTAAAAAGCGTTCAACTCATTTACTCAGTATTGATTTAAATGGAGTGAATGCCATTTCATTTAGCTCCTAGGCGCAGTTCAGGGCACGTGCTTAGGGACCTGTTTATGCCACACTTGAACAAAATGTTAGAATTTGTATTCGGGTCTATAATGACTATTGGTTGGACAAAGGGAAATTAGTTATTCAATCGTTTAATGAACTTGTACGCACCACCACGATAGGTGTGATTAAATGGTCTCTAATTAATGGGGTTTCTGTTGCTTACATGTGTTGTAGGCTTTAATATATTTCGAGATGATGGAACATAGAGTAAATAGTAAATAGAGTTAAGAATAGTTCTTTAGTTCTTAAAGCTTTAAAACTGGCACTGTTTATAATTTTAATTTGTCTTAAGTAACGCCCATACATTTATATGGTACACGATTTCTTCAGGGTGGCTTTTGAAAGTGGCTTCAGGATCTGAAAAGTTACTACTCTAATATTGTTTTTGGTATACACGATTTGCACTCCAATATAGCTTATATTATAATACCATTACAGCTAATGTTAGCTCACTCCCCATAGTTCTTTCTTGCTTTCTATGACCCACACTTCCCTTATTAATGATACCAGCTCTAATTCTAACAAAAAATGAATGATTTATCTCACCCTAATGCCCTTTTTTCCCCATTGTACACCAGAAAAAGCTCATATTTCGTTGTCAAAAATGTGGCATTTACCATAACAATAAGTTGTCTCCTGTTTATGCATTCCATTCACACAAGCAGAAAAAGACCGCAACATAGGAAAAGGAAAACCCCAAAATATTATGATAAACTTTATTACGCCAAAAAAGTGTAGGACAATGCCCCAGAATTATGCATATGAAAATGGAATTTATTTGCCAACTACCAAAGGGGAAGTAAACCTCATTCCGCATGACCCTAAGCCCTTGCCACCCGTCTCTGGACCACTGCGTTGGTATTCCGAGGGAGAGAAACGATTTAAACTTTCATTACACCCAACACATATCCATCCTTCTCTCTCTCTCTCTCTCTCTCGGATCCCTTCCCTTC
Source organism: Drosophila pseudoobscura (assembly GCF_009870125.1). Lineage (NCBI taxonomy): Eukaryota > Metazoa > Arthropoda > Insecta > Diptera > Drosophilidae > Drosophila > Drosophila pseudoobscura. The sequence goes on along the minus strand of NC_046681.1, from coordinate 24,037,145 downwards.
GCCCTCTCACATTAGGCCACTTGAGCGACAGACACCCATTCATAAATGGTTATCTGTGTCCGTGCGTGAGTGGAGTAATTTTCCAGCTGTTTCACCTCCTTGGCGGAGTGTACTCCTCCTTTGATACTGGTATGACGCTTGCTTAAAAACGACTGGAAAAACGAGTCCTAGATAATAGAGTTTTTAAATAAGAAATAAGGAATGGTTTGATCACTGTTATTTACCACAAAAAAAATAATAATAATAATAAAAAACAGAAAATAATTTGAAAAATTTAAAATTCAAAATTATTACATAATTTGTGGGAGGTAAATTGTATTATATTGGAGTCATTTAAGAATAACAGCTAAATTATACTGGAACTCGGCCTATAACATAAGCTTAGAACATAAAATCTGAAAATCTGATAAGCTTTTGAAACATAAATCATTTGCATTTAAATCTATAATGGCTGGCTTCTTTTACATAGCTATTTCTGTATCATAGAGACCTTTTTAGTAAGTGTCATAACGTTTCATTTTTGTGGTATTTTTCTAGGGACACACTCTTCAGAGTACTAGTGTACTTTCTTTCCGGCTGCTCTTCACTTACACCCTTGCTTCGTCTTCCTCTTTCCCGTTTCTTTCACTTCCCGTTCAGCCTTTTCTTTTATCATTATTGCTCATCAAGCGTCGCTTCTAATGAAGTCGTATAAATTGAAAACTTTCGACGCGTATGAGCATGTGTTACCCTCCTCCCTCTGCACGATTATATCCTTCTCCGTCTGCGCCTCTCCTTCCGCCTTGGCCCCGTCCTTGCGGCATTGCGGCTTAAGTCCTTGCTTTATTGCTTTCTTATTTTGGTACAGTTTTTATTTTATTTTCCCGCTTACCGACTTGAACCATTTGGTCCTCCGATTTTTTACGCCTGTTTCGCCATTAAATGTTTATTTTAGTGCGGTTTTTCTCCGCCTTTGTTGCTGTTGTGTGTTATGTATTTTCCGCATTTGTTGAGTAAACTGTGTAATCAGCTTTAAGCTCTCTATGCCAGCGGCTTTATAAGCTGCAAAAAGAATGTACAAATATTTGCCAACAAACGGAATTTGTTTGTCTGGCTTTGGCCCCTCATTTGGAAGGTAATTTGGCTGTTTTGCCAAGTATATAATTAGAATTTCCTCCGGATGGGCCTAAGCTCTGGCAATTGAATATTTCCTGGATAAAAATGTCATCCCCAAGTCCTTCAATGAGACATATCACAAAAAACATCTAAATTATAAGTTTCAAAATTTTTGTATCTGCCTGATTTGCTTGGACTTTCCGGCCCCTCAAAATGGTCTGCCGCTTCAATCCGTTCTATGTGGGTCCAACGCCTCCCACCTGTTGTACCTCGGACACGATAAAGACCTGCGATTGTCCGCCCTGTTCACCCGAGACTGGCTACCAAGAGCCGCGTTGTCAGTGCGACCTTTGTTGTTCCGGTAAAAACGAGTGTGCACCGAAACCGGAAGCAAAGGCACAACCCGCCACGGCCAAGGGCTTTTCTAAGTGTACGGCCACAACGAAGACGATGATGTGCAGTCCGGCATGCCTTGAGCCCGCTAAAAAATAGACAATTTAACATCTTTGAATATGTCCAAGCAATGGGCAGGATATGACTAGAACTTTAATAAAAAGTATATTGGCTGAAAGTATATGAAAACTTAACTAGTCCAGAGAGGGTCAGGAAAGACATTTCTACATTCGTAGAAATATAAAAAATTTATTGAACTTCCTTATTATTTTCGGTATTAAAAAAACTCAATCATCCACTCCATTTCCTGGAAAAAATTAAATTAAGTGTACTGAAAAATATCCGGCATAGATAAATATAGAATTTGGGAACACGGCCATAAAAGACAGCTTGTGAAAACTCAATTACTTTCCGCTTAGCAGAGCACACACATCAATACCAGTCCAAACACATATCCATAGACATGGCCTTTGGTATATTAAATCAAAGTCAGCCACCACAAATATTTTCTCCAATTCAATTTGGCCATAAGAAAAGCAAAAACACAAGGCGAATGCAATAAAAACTCAATAAAAAGCAATGGAAACATAGAAAACATAGAAAACCTTGCAGAACGGTCCTCAACAATTTGTCGTCTGCTACAAGTAAACGGTTTCTCTTTCACTCGATTTTCCTTCTGCATTTTCATCGTCTCCTTCGACTCCTTGAGGCGCACTAATTTCATTTTCCCACAGAGCAAAGTGGCTGCTGGTGGAGGCAACTGGTAATTGATTTCATTAAACCATTTACAAAGTGGAGGGGAATGCAAATTGCGAGACAATGGGAAATATCTGAATTAGAATCATTTCCCTATGCCCTTTCCATTGCTGCTTGGAAATCAGGGTTCATTTTGACAGGCAAAATCAGCTCTGACATCTTGTCCAACAAGCTCTGGCATATGTCCGTTACTCTTCTTATTTCTCTTTGGCATTAGGGGACTAATTCCTCTATTCTGACACGGCTTGTTCACTCGCCTGTCATCTGTGGGGACGCACTTGTCTCTCCTCTGGGCATATCCATCGCAGTCTCCGATTCTAGTGGGGTCAGTGTCAGTGCTATCATTGTTCTTTCAGCTGCTTGTAATGTGCCTTCTTTGCAAAAGTAAATTACTATTACTATCAATACTGGATGTCAACAGAAGCAGTCCTCACTGGTCCTTCTGTGGTTAAGGTAGTTCTCAATGTCAAGCATTGTCAGGATTTTAACAAATTGAGGGGATCCCCTCAATATAAGTCAGGCGCTTTTTTCACCTTGAAACCCAACCCGAAAGCCAATTAAATTCGTGTTGCTGAAGCGTATTTTTGATTGCATCGCTGCATCGAATTGGGTATGTGAAATGAAATTAAATAAGGAAGATAACACCACGAACTTAGTATACCCTTGAAGTTTTATGAACCATAAATCCATCTCTTTTAAGCAGGCTTTTTTCTTACCAAATCTTTCAAGAACATATCCATAGCAAGATTAGATTTATAAAAAGAAATAAATTGAAGAAATTAATTACAAACATAGAAGTATTAGGTTAAATTGTAATGTTAAGCGGTCCGTGTAGAAGGAGCAAAAGGATGCCTCCTTAGACATTGATGGATTTGCTGAAGATGATGGCCGCCCCCAGGACTGGGCCATGGAAAAGCTTGCATGTGTTGCATTTCTTTTAAGCACTGGATAACACTTTGAAACTGAAACACACAACACTGGAAGCGCAGAAGCGATGCACAGAATTCAAATCACTTCCAACGCTTTTCATAATAGCTACAAACCCTTCCCAGGCCAATGAAATGTATAACTGAAATCACAAAAAATTAGTAATTAGAATACAAAATTAACGTAGAACCACTCGAACCACCCACCTGGAAAAATGATAGTCCCGAGCAAAAAGAATGGGAATAAATTGCTTAGATTTTTGCCTACTTTGAACGTTTGTTGGCTATCCTGCAGGGTAAAAGTGATTGAGTGTTTGCGGCCAAGGGAAATACATGCCTGACTGACCTTCCAATCTCCAACGATTATCAATATGCCCGACAACAAATGTAGGGGCGCACAAATACAGACCGTAACCGTGTACAAACAAACTACAATGTCGTAGTACCTAGAGTGTAGTCCATCTAAAGATATTTATGGGGTTACCGATAAGTTGCTCAGCAGATGGAAATTTTTGTACGCACGTTCATGTCCGATTACAGCGAGATAGCCCAGAATGCTCCACGTTAGGCCAAGGATTATGTTCCATACAGCAAAACACCAGGTACATATTTTATCGTACTCACTTGAAAGACACATTCTGATTGCAGATCTTTGGAAATAAGTTTTGAGATTAATGTGAATTCTCTAGTCTAGACGTGTTTCACATGGTTCGCTATGATTGGAAAATGTGAGACTGTTTATTCATATCCTTAGGGAAGAAACTCACAAGGCATGCTCCCTTTTCGAAGCAATTTTCGCTCGAAGAGTATCAAATTCGCATCATATTGTCGACACCTAGCGACATCTTATTTTGCCATTTCCCTTTTCCGTTGCTTCCTTTTTGGTCTCCTTTCGCTGCTCATGTGTCACTGACATTGTTATCCTTTCGTCCGGTGGCTTATTCATGTCGCTTTGCGAATGGAATACGTATTCTTCTTTCCGCATCTTTGAAAACTCTACCCGAAAAGCCAAAGGGAGAGTACTCCTATCATCCCTCTGGAGTACTTGAACTCCACTTGTACTATCCCCCCCACCATCCATGGTCTTGAGAGTCGGATTCAGCTTCTTCTGCAGCTTTCGTCTTGGCCATTATGTATGCATCCGTATGCAAATGCTGGCTGGGGCTTCATTTATCATTGACGTTGACTTTTATGCACGCCATAACTTTTGGATGTGCCTGGGCCGGACATTGATTTGGCGACGGAGTGGATGGAGTGTTCGGTGTTCGGTGGTCGGTGGTCGGTGAAGGTTTTGAATTTTGATGTTGATTGCCCCGGATTGATGGGACCACTTTATGGGGCACTTGAGTGTCCATCCAAGCGTCCATCTTTCGGGCTGTCTGCCAGTTCACGCCTCTTTGCTTTCAATTAATTAGTTTCGTAATTGGGGCTCAGGTGTCGCCTCTGCTGGCGCTCCTTGCCCTCGTCTGGCGTCTTGTATTTGCTGGCTCGCAATTGCGGCTGGCGGTTTATTTGCATACAATCAAACAATTTGAAATTGTTGCAGATTCTGCTGAAATGGCTGGGGATTTACTCAAGTGTTTACTCTTCCCAGCAGCTAATTAGTTGTGCAAATTTTCAATCGAGACGGGCCTTTGCCTTACGATTGCTTCGGGTTCAATTGAAGGATGTGGAATGCCAAGTAATTAAGCTGCACAATTTTCAGTTTGCTTTCAACCTGCATCAATATTTGCTTTCATTTGCTCTAAAATAAGTGTGATTTAAGCTTCCTTGGGCTCTCCTGTTGCGCACATTCTATCCGACATGCAGTACTAATTTTTATGGCTGCCATTATTTATGCACACGCACTCCGCCAAGACAAGATAATGTATGGGCAAATAGGGCAAAATATTAAATGCCACTATATATCTGCCCGACTCCCACCATAAATAGCTGTCGAGGAGCCACTTAGAACAACATTCGCAAATTATGTATACAGCCCTTCGAGTCGTGTCGTGAAACGGAGCGGAATTTTGGTTGGGCGGAAGCTGAGGACCCAAGGACAAACATTTTGGCAGCCCAAGCCCAAGCCCAGCCCAGCCCAGCCCAGCCCAGCCATGGTCGGGTGTTTGTTTGTTATTCCTGGTCGTGCGTGTTTTAATGCCAACACGTTTCACTCTGTGTTTGTGTCTTCATGCTTTCCAATTAAGTCTGAGAGAGAGATAAAACAAAGGTGGGAAAGCCAGGCGAAAGTTTCGTTATGAGTCAAGACAATGGCGCTAACTTGGCTCAGGCTTTGGCTCTGCCACTGGCTCTGTGCTGTTTTTGTCCTTTGTTGCGAGTATTTGTTTGCTGTCAAAACAACTTTTGGCTTCTGCCATCGTGTGTGTCTTGGCTCAAGCCGCAGGAAAAGAAAGCATTGCCTGCTTCTGGGCGCATCGAGCATCATCCAACTTAGGGACAGAGGCAGAGCAAATCGATTGAAGGGCAATGGAGTGTTAGGGAGAATGATACTCCCCCTCACACAATATATTGGTAAAAGATAGTTAATCATCGATGGAAATGGAATAACATACATATATACTAGTATAGGATATGATGATGCGGTGGTAGCTGAACTCCAGAGGAGAAGACTCTGGGATCTAATCCAGATAGTTCGTTTGCGACATGTTCCGTGTATGAGTGGCACTTCTATGCACTGAATGGTTAGTGGCAGGACCACATTATTACTTATTTGTATTTGAATATTCAGGCATGGCTATTCCTGGTGGAAAGTTGGGCTGCACTCGCTTAGTCTCAGTGACTCTACAGACTCTGATACTCTCTGTGGCCTCCCACCAAATGCCCCATATGTATATGCACAGTTCTATGGGTGTTTACTGTGTAGCACAGCTTAGCATCAGGCTAGACAAACAGGCTACCTACAGCACTATTTCACATAAATTCATAGCCCACAGATTTTGCGTCCAACATAAACTGCAGAAATTTTCCATCGATCCATTAGTTAATTATTATTTTGAGCATCCAAAACGCTTCCAGCCTATTCCCCCTTATCCCCTTATCTATTCACGGGAATTCACGGATTATATCCTTCATCCATTCGCGCTGCTCATCGAGTATTTCGCTCAATTTCCAGCCCCTCACTTAACCTAATTATGTGAAAAATAATATTTCTTTTGCAGCCCACGCACTCATTTGGGGCCCATTAAATATTAATGAATTCTGTTGATTGGAGGAATACTGTTTCCATGGCAGCATTTTTGTAGAATGAGTTTTCCCCCGGATAAAAATTGTCTGCTAAAAGGGAATTTCCCTTTCCAAAAAGCAAAATGAGAACCATATTGTAATCATTTCATTGGTGAAGGGCAACAGTACTTAATAACCAAATAAAGGAGAGCATTAAGCTAAGCCGATTTAGATATCGATTGCACACACGAATTCATTCATTCGTTCATTCATTCAATCATTCCTATAATTTGGAGACACACCCCTCGCAAAGAGGCGAAGGATAAATCGCAGGACAAACAGCTGTGTCAACTTTTTGGCCCGCGACATTTTGCAAACTTTTGTGCAAAGTGTAAATTTAAGCTGATTTATAGGTTGTCTTTAATACCCTGCTCCCCTGGGGGATCAGGAGTATGCGCTTGTTGATGATAAATATGTAGCACATGTAAAAAAAAGGTACAAGACACTGAAGGACTTGCATCTGGACGTACATTGTTTTTTGGGTTCAGATAGAGTACTATAAAGAATTTTTAAAACTTTGAGGTTGGTATGGATTTACAGAATATCTAAAGATTATTCCCAAAAATGTTTGAGGCCTCAGTTTGAGAATAATTGTACATCCCACAATTTTAAAAAAGTATAGCCTTTATTTACCAATCTAAAATATTTTTAAAGAATTTTTAGAATACCTAAAAGGTTCTAAAACTATGTTCCTTTATCATTCCTTTCGATTACAACTACTGAAGTAATTTTTTCCCAACTAAAAGACTGCCAAAGACTAAATCAAGTATGAGAGGGTAAATTTTGGGTGCCACATCATTGAATTTTCTTATTTTGGTTGATGAAATGAAATGCTTACAATGCCCGAATGTCAAGAAATCAGAGTGAAGTAATCCGCTTATGCGAGCAACATTTGATGCTGGTGCGAACTTTGAATAAACACCGGAGACCAGCGCAGACAACAGGCAGCAATAATAAAGAAGTCATTTGCATTTGTTCGCCATATGAAAAGGAAAGATTAGGCAAACGATCATTGATTTTGCCGCACACAATGGGGATGAATAAAGTATTTGTTATTGTCATTTAATGTTAATTTTTGCCATAGGATTCATGTTTTGATTTAATTGGTTTTTCCTTAATATTAAATTTATGGTTTGCAGCATTTGCCACTGGGTTTCGTGCACCTTTGTGTCGCTCACATACCAAGAAATAATATTTTCGGTCATCTCATCGTCGGCGTCATCATCATCAGCGTCCACTTGGCTGGGCTCTCTAACGTGTTGTTAATTATGTTTCCGGCGACAGTCTGGCAGCGACAGGCAGCCATTACTTAGGCCGGGGCCATGTGCATGAGGTAAACAGTGTAAGACCCAACAAAATGATTAATGCACGAACTTGCCGGGCAACGAAAAAAGAAATTATATGAAGAGAACCTCCCCAAACTACCCAATATGCCACCCATCCATGCACCTACATCCCCAAAGCTGTTGCTTGTAAACCTGTGAACCTGTGTTGCAAAATGTCAACTGATTAACAGCGAGAGATAGAGCCAGAGCGAGAGGATGTGTTATTAACACGCCACGTAAACCGACAATGACGTAAGACAGACTACGTTACGAAGCGAGCACACAGACTCTCGCCCGGCAGAAGGACATGCGTGTAAGTGTAAGTGGCAGTGGCTGCCACTCCAGGAGATAGCTCTCGACTGACGGAGGCACCCATCAGACAACGGAACTGCGGAGACACGAGGCGAACTAACAGGAAAGTGGTAATTAAACTGGTTACAAACCAGGAACTGAGGTTGGGAAACTGTTCGGAAAACTGCCCAACAGAATAAATAAGAAATTAGTAGGGGAGGGAACTATGTGACATCTTAAGAGGGGAGAGGGAATAGTAATAAATTACTACTAATTTAAGAGCTAGATTTTTTATTCACAGTTAATTAAGAGTATTTTTAACAGGTCCAACAAATAAAATGGTAAAAAAAATTATCGTTTATCGAAAGAAATGAGCCACTGGTGTAGTAATTAAAGACAGGAAATTCGCTTACTAAAGTAATTAAGAGAACTGTCAATCAGTCTTTGAATCGCCCCCATACAGCAGTCCTGTATACCCCAACCATACCATCTATCCATATATTGCCTGGGGGGAGGGTATAAATACTGGAGGGGGGAGAGAAAAGTTGATGCCCCGTGATAAAACTGCGGAAGCGGAAAAAATGCCGATAGCATCTGCTCGGTTAGGGCAAAAGAAAGCGAATACAGGCGCAAAAAGGAAGCTGCAAAATGTTTGCCAAAGCCAAGTCGGTTCAGGCCGGGTCAGGTCCGGAGCGGAGCGGAGCTGTTGGTTGGCTTTTCACGTATGCCTGACACACGCTGTCTTAAATAAGAAGGCAGGCAGAATGAGGGAAAAACTGTTATTCACCTGTCTACCCACACAAGCACACAGACACACACACACACAAATAAAGACCAGACCCGCCTCAACAATTTTCCGCTGTACTCGTATCGTACATATGAGGAAGGGAACGTGGGCTGATAGGGAGCCGCATAAACGATTTCCCTGACTTGTTGGGGGCTAACCTTGTCGCCTGCACTAGCTGCTGGCTCCGCCGCTTACCAGGAAGGCACCTACTCCCTCCCCACCCCACCCGCACCTGAGTCCCCGGGTGTCGAGTTCAGCTTCCGTTCTGGGGCTTCTGGCACGGAAATCGGTTTGTCTTCCGGCTGCGTCGTTGTGCGTACTTTTTGCGCTGCATTTCTATGATATCCTTCGGGCAAGGAAGCGTACAGCCCGGGGGGTTGTCCTGGTTAACGAGCTGTTGTTGGCTCCATCTGCCTGGAATATGCTCCTGTATTCTTTGAACTTAACATTTTGACTGAGTGCAAGAGAAATTCCGTCAGATTTTTCTTGCATCAAGGACAGTTTCCCTTTATTCTTATTAACTGTCTTTCCTTGGGCGCATCTCTTGGGTTGCAAATCTGTCAAACACATTTTTGCGGTAAAGAAACCGCACAGCGAAGGACAGTATCCTTCCGCTTATTCAGCTGATGAAAAATCCATGCGATTTATATTCCATGACTGCTTAATATTCTCCAATATATTTATGTATATTTTGCATTCCCTAACCGTTTTGGTTGCCCAAGAATTTGAATACTGCAAGCACAAAAAATGTATGATGATGCATTTTGTTAGCTCAATTTTTGAAGAATGTATTTCTTTCTAGTAGCAAATCCATTAGAAATTTCTCCGCTCTTCTTTCCCTCTCTTTAAGGCATAAACTGAAGAGTAGGACACTTTATTTTATGTTATTCTTAATGGTGCGCATCCATGCTTGTGCTGGAGCCCCCTTCAAAATGGAGCCTCTCTAAAATTCCCGAAATGAGGAAAACATTTTGAAGCTGCCTTGGGCCTGTTTTACAATGTGTTACATTTCCAGCACTCCAGCATTTTCGTGCCTTTTTTAAGTACGAGCAAGACAAAATTAGCGCAACGTACACAAACTTCGTTCCTTTCATTTCCTTTCCTTGGGTTTCGTTTCGTGTGGGGGTAGACGTGTCGTATGCGTAATGTGCCAAGTTTTCATCTGGCTCTTCAGTCGTTTCGTTTGTTTGCCATGTCATGCATTTCGGAGTTGAAAGTTAAGTCGTTTAACCTACATACTCGTATCTTACATAGGAGTCAAAGTACTTAGCCAGATTTGATGGCAGCTGTGCCTCCTGCCTCCTGCCTCCTGCCTCCTCACAGCAATCATATTAAGAACACGCCATGGGGCCACTCCCAGTAAAATGAAATAAAGCCATTTGCACATTTTCTTTTTATTTGGAATTTTTTGCGTTTCTTGTTTTTGTTTTTTTTTTCTGGTTGATTCAAATTAAAAATGTTTTTAATTATAATTTTTTATTGGGTATACGCACAGTACACACCCCACAAACAAATGTACAATATTTGGTTTTGTTTTTCTTCTTGTTTTTTTTCTTAAATCATTCACGCTTTTCCTGTCATACAAACGAACCTAAAAACTGTGTGAAAATAATACAAAAAATATATACTTTTTCACATACAAAATTTAGTTGATGTCGTGTACATATGTTTTCCTTTGATTACTGGAAATTAGTTATGCATTTGAAATAATAACAAAGAGACATTCAATTCAATTCTTTTCGATTTGCGTACAATATAGAATCGAAAAATGTTCAATTTATTTGGCGTTTGATAAACATTTAAATAATATTTTCCTTTTCATTATATATACATACATATTTCACATAGGTTTCAATGATTTCAAATGATTTTTTTCCACTTAGAAGTACAACTAAAACTAATGATAACATTTCATGTTTGTTTGTTTTTGCTTTTTGTTTGTGTTAAGTACAAAGTTGAGAAGACTCTGAGCATGTGTGTGTGTGTGTGTGAAGATCTGAATCGTATGCTAGGCTATTTTTCTGTTTGATTTGTGACAAATTTATATCCTTAATTGACTCGAATGAATGTGTGCCGTTGGAATGCAAAAATTAATTTATAGCTTATGCTTCTTTCTTTTGTTTTTGTCAAGCAGCTGCCAAAGTTTTACGCTTTTATGGGTAGTATTATTTCCCATTTTCTTTGTTTTATATATATTTTGTATACATATACAAAAAATTAATCAGTCTAAGTACATTTTTTGTATGCATTTCATATTTTCGTTTGATGTAAGTTTAACCCCCAGAGGAAATGGTGTCTGAACGATTCGTGAACCCTCTTTAACTAAAGTTGAACTTATCGTTTACAAGTATGCACTATATATGGTAATATAATCGGGTGTGTGAGAGTGTGTTTTATGTTCAGCAACAAATCAACATTGGTAAGGTAAAACATTACGAATACATACAGTACACATACAATCCACATGCAATCCACATAGAGTTAGGTTAGGCTTCCTTCTCCTCCTCCTCCTCCTCCTCCTCCTTCCGTCCACTTGCACAAATATCACTGTGTCCCGCTCTATCTGTCTCTTTATCCAGCCTAGTCCGTGAGGCGTCTCTCTCACGCGTACTTGCCGAACGACCAGCGCTGCGTGGCGAGGGCGGAGTTGCAGTGCTGCGCACTCACGCCCTGTGCCGTCTGATCCCGCGAGTCCAGGCACACGTTGATCTTGTGGTGTCGCACCAGGCCGCCCTCCCGCATGATCCAGCGCTGATTCTCCGACTCATCGCAGGCCTTCAGCACCACCTGGGAGCCGCGGGCGAACTGCACGAGTGTCAGGCAGAGATCGTCGTGCTTGATTTCGCCGCGCTTCGAGTATGCCCATTCCTGGTTGCCGCCCGTGTTGTGGCAGGGGAAGATTCCTGGTGCAAAAAAGTGGTTGAAGAACTTATACATACGTACTTATAGGCAGACAAATGCCATTGCGAGCTAAAGCTGGAGGTTTAGTCAATAAACGAACTGGTTGAAGGACAATTTCAAGGGAAAATTAACCAAACCTTTATGTTTTTAGCGGTTTATTGCTTAAACCAAGCCTTCAGGTTTCTGTGTGAAGGGAAACGAGCCAAAATTTCAGGTTTCAGCAGCGCACTGCTGGATCACTTCCTTGTGAAGGGGAAATGTACTAAACCGTCAGGTTTTAGTATTTTACTGCTTGAACCAAACCTTCAGGTTTCTGTGGTGTACTGCTTGATCACCTCCTTGTGAAGGGAAACGAACCAAACCTTCAGGTTTCACCTGTGTACTGCTTGATCCCTTCTTTGTATAGGGAAAATTAACCAAGCCTTCAGGTTTTAGCGGTTTACTGCTTGAACCAAACCTTCAGGCTTAAGCGGTTTAATTCTTTCCCTTGGAAACGCACTGTTTGACCTCTTCCTTTTGAAGGGGAAAAGAACGAAACCTGCAGGTTTCAGCAGCGCACTGCTTTCCCTTGGAAGGAAATTGAACCAAACCTTCAGGTTTAGGCGTGCACCGCTTGCTCCAGAACTTCAGGTTTTGCCAATAGACTGCTTGTAGGACAATTTCAAGGGAAAGTGCACCTTCAGGTTTCCGCAGCGCACTCTTTTTAGCCTCCCAACGATATCCCAAGGCTGATGGATTGCTGTGACTACCAATCACAAGGTATTACTCACCCACAGTGCCATCGATTAGGTGGCCCATTGTATCCAAGCATTCGGTGCTATCCTGTCGGAATTGGCCAACCTCCTGTGGGTCGGGGGCCTGCAGGTCGGGATACACATTCTCCAGATACCATTTGAATGGCTTACAATGCAATTTCTCCTTCAAAGCCAGACGGTCGTCAATGCTGCAGCAGACACAGGGTGGCGGAGAGCAGAGAGAGAGGAGGGGAAAACAATTTGAAATAAATAAGTTAGCTGCTGTTTATGTTCTCCCCCCTCCTGGCATTCCCCTGGTGTTCCGGGCTGTACTTACTTGCCGAACGGAATGTTTTTGGCCAGGGGCACGGCATTGTAGTAATGCTGTTTGTAGTCATCCATCCAGACCTCCGCGGCACGTCGCGTATTCCGGGCAAACACATTGCCGCTGCCCCCCGGGAAGGTGTAGGGATGCCGTTTACGGAAGACGTGACCCACCCGACTGCAGGGGATGATTTCCAAACTGCCGCCGCACTGCCAGACACGGAACGAGATTTCCAAATTCTCACCGCCCCACACATCCATTTTCATGTCGTATTTGCCCAGCTTATTGAAGTACGCCTTGTCGATAACGAACAGGCCTCCCGCTATCATCGGGGTCCTGATGGCCGTGGTGGGATCGTTGTGGCGGACCGAACGCTCGGCTGGACTGAGGTACTCCCACTTGAAGATCAGATTCCAGTCGAAGCCGCCGCGCAAATCGGCCGAGGCACCGATATACTGGAAGTTGTCCATGCTGATCACATCGATGACGGGACAAACCACCCGCGACGGATCCTCCCGAACCCGCTCGAGCAGCGGCTCCAGCCACTTCTCATTGCACTCCACGTGGCTGTCGAGGAAGGTGAGGACGCTGCTGACGGCGGCATCGGCGCCCTTAACCCGGGACCGGACCAGGCCTTCACGCTTGTCGTTCCGTATGATGCGGACCTTGTCGATCTTGGCCAACTCCAGGCCGTCTTCGGCTGAGGGTGGAACGAAATGAGTCTCCTGAAGGACATCTACCAGTGGCTATATCTACTTACGATGATCACTGAAGTCATCTACCAGTACGATTTCTCGTATCAGGTGCTCGGGACTGCGATTGAGAACACTGACAATGGTTCTCAATAGCGTGGACCTGGCCTCGTTGTGGAAGGTGATGATGACACTGGTCTCGGGCAGATCCTCGCGGTACTTCTTAGTGCGACACCTGGTAAAAGTCGGTTAAAGTATTCCCCATGAATTAATTCGTCTCTAGTCTCCCAAAATCTCCTTCTTACATGGGATTCCTTGTGTCGGGTATCTCTCGATTACTGGGCAGTGCATCGCTGGCCTCTTGATTGAAACGATTCCTAATGTAGGGATCTTCCCCGCTGCGCAATGCCCCCGCTCTGATGTAGCCCGCCTCGTCGAAGTACTCCACCTCGGTAGTGCCTGCACGGCCGCTGGGGGCCATTGGCAGCCGGCCACCCATGCCACCGCTGTGAGCCTATGAAAAGATAATTGGGAAATTCCAGGCTATAGAAAGACTCGAGGGATGGTAATCAGGGGCCTGAAACCACAGTCTGTGTGCAAAATCCTCACCTGCGACGTCTCTTCCAGCGCCACAATTCCATTCAATTTCAGGCCATGGACCGCATTGCGCTCAAAGTCCTTAACCGAACCGATTAGAATGACATTGCCGCCGGGATCATCGGCCCCACTGCCACCGATTCCTCCCACTCCCACCCCGCCTCCGGCCGGTGCCCAGAGCCGGACTGTGGATGCTCCTGCCGCCGCCGCCGCCGCTGCTGCCGCCACCGACGAGGAGTCGTCCTGGAACTGCTGCTGCATGGCCGTTGCCACCTCACGTAACCGCAGTGCACGATTTTCCACCTAAAAGCACACGAAGCCCCGAGAAAAGGGAGACAAGTGTTTTAATTTATTTCTTTAATCTGCGCTACATTGGCGACGTCCGGAGCGCGTTGACGCCCCGTTCGGGGCAATAACTCAACTCAGCTGAGAGCAATTGTGCTCGGGACATGGTGGATATGGTCGGGGAAGGGATAAAATTGCTTGGGTTGGGGGTTTCGTGCAGGTTTATGGCCAAGTTTTTGCCAAAGTTCTCCCGCAGGCACAATACAACACAAAATAACAGAAACAGGATGGCACAGAACCCGACCAGCAACTAAAACGAAACCATTTCCAACTGCTTTCGTGCTGGCTTTAAGATTATTAATCTATAAACTGCAAATGTTACCAGGAACCCCCGGCCCCGGCACCGACCCAGTTTCAACAATGTCCGAGATTCATCCGAGGGTTTTGTACTTGTAAATAACACGGAAAACCTTTTAGGGCACAGGCACACCAGAATCTTTAAAGGGCGGCAGCCAGGACTCTTGTGGTTAACCAAACGATTTTAGGCCTGGCCAAGTCCATTTGTGGATCCACAAATCTGTCTGTTCAGTGTCTTTATTGTTTCTTGGCTCGTAAGTGTCGATAAATACTCATAAAGAAGCAGCAACAAGGGCTTCTGGAAGGCTCTTTTTGAACTGAGTCCATGATTCCATGGATTGGCATTGCTCTCCACAAAATTAAGTATTTTTTGGCATTGAAATTTTGAAAGTAATAATATATAACGTAGCCTGTTTGAGCAAACGTATCGCTACAAAAATCTGACCTAACAGCCTTGAAAGAATTTATGACAATGTGTCTGGGTTCTATCGAAAAAGAAACACAGAGACAGACACAAAAAAGGACATCAATACCCCGCAATGCCTCCAAGCAGACAGACATCAATGTAACCTTGAGACAAAACCATTCAATCCCCCACTTCCCCAGACACACAACTTCTTTGTAGGAGGACTCCAGTCTATTGAAACAGAGAAAAAGGACACAGAGACAGAGTCTATATTTGGGAACATTCTAAATAATTTATCAATGCAAGCACCTCTGAAATATATTTTAAATGGCAAAAGCTGTCAAGTGCAATCTTGCATATCAAATGAATCTGTTCCACAAAAAAAAGGGCTTACAAAGAAAGAAAAAGCGAAGAGGACAAGGACCGTGGTAAGTGTTGAAAATGCGTTTAAAATTGTCGCTAAAAGGCAGCACGTCCCACGAACGACGCCACGTTCAACCCCGACCCCGACGAAATGGAAAGGGAATGCCAAACGAGAGAGAGGGCCAGGCCACGAAAGAGCACAATAGCGAGGCGAAAGAATGGTTCACTTAAAATTAAAATCACGCATACGCAGCATTCAACAGAAAGTGCCAAAGTCAGCCAAAGAAATCGCTTTCAATACGCTGCTGCCACACATAAATCAGAGTTAGAAGGGCCCCCTGCCCCCCCACGGCCTCCACTCATGACAAATAGATTCAATGCAAAAGAGCAATTAATAATCAACTTGGGATAACGTATAGCGTATAGCAATCTGCCGGGAATTGGGTCAGTGTTTAGCAAGCTGAAAAGAATCATTTGTCAATTCGGATGGACAGTAGTTGGCATTCGGTCAGTCAACCGTGGCAAAGTGCCTTCAAATTAGGCTGAAGGAATTCCCTCCCTCGTCCTCTGGGGCAGCAGATGCCTGTTGGGTTTTATTTTTATTGATTGAGTTGGATTCTGTGTTGTTGGAGGGTAAGAAGGAAGCCTGGAAGCCTTTCCTAGTGTGGCGTAATAAAGTCGTTTGACAAGAGTCTAGTTCATTGGACTATTTGGATGTGAGGAGAATGAAGATCAGAATGCTATGGTTACTATGAGATCCAAGCTATAAGATAATCGCTACTCGTTACTTGCTACTACTCGCTACTGCTTGCTATAGCTACTACTCGCATGTCACTTCAGAATGTTCGAAGAAGAGAGTACAGAACGCTGTGGTTACTATGGGTTGCTATGAAATTGTAACTAAAAATATACTCGCTACTCGTTACTAGTTACTCGTTACTAGTCACTCGCTACTCGTTACAACTTTCTACTGAAACTCGCTACTCGCTGCTACTACAATAGAGAATAGAACTAGCAAATAGAATTTTTCAATTCAATGAAATTTGATTTCAATTTCATAAAACTTTTGTGCTGATTTATTGTTTTCTTTGCTCCTCAATTTCTCTGTGAAGTCCTGATGTTGAATGTTTCCATTTAAACTCGATTAGTCTTGGACAATGATTAAGCGATCAATTTCACATGCTTCTCCCTTCGATTTGCAGTCAATTTCATGAAAATCTGCACACAATTACCAATTCAAACCAGTTTGAACTTTCACAGCCTCAAACATCGCCTGGCTGGCCCCTGAAGGATGCCGATGCCGATGCCCATGACATTGCCATTTCCGGACGACTGTTCTATGGCCAAAACTCAGGCAAAAGCAAATCGGATTGCGTATACGCAGCGTAAACACAATGGAAGGCCCAAGGAAGAGACCGTGAATGCATTGTGGGAGGAAACTTATCAAATTTTCGGCGATATTCGGTGACGATGATGATAATGATGATGGCTGGTCTGGGCTGTGCTGGGCTGGGCTGGTCTGTTGCGTGAGGCACCTCCGCCAAGAGCAGCTTAATTAGTTTCATTGTTTGAAGTGGCTGCCACTGGATGCTGCGGCCACTGATTGGCCCAACCGAATGCACACACGAGAGCGGCTTAGCGTCCAAAATCAATATTGGCTCACAGACTCCCACTGCCACTTCCACTTCTAATTAGGCGTACTCGTAAATCAGTATTAAATTGGGCGACTTGAATAGATTTATGAGTGCTCCCAAAAGTAAAGCGAAGATCCCTCTCCATTTGCAAATTTATTTGCCCTTTGGGGGGCGGCATCAACGCCCCCTGCAGTCCCATCAAATCTATATATAGACATGCTCTGGAGAGTACGCCATTTGGCTGACGTCAATTGAAAGATGATTCTCTTTGCGCACTCGAAATGTCAATGGCAAGACCTCAAATATGCCACCAGTCCAGTCTCAATCGGTTCATCAAATTCTCATTGATTGATTGAGATTAATTTGGAGGCAAGAAAACTATAAAATATCAACAGCTACAACTTCGAGTCGAGTTGATTTCGAACCAGAGCAACAGGTTGCCTTAAATGTCGTCTGTTTTTGTGCAAGTTTTACATTTTTGGCCATCAACGAGCAGGGGGTTCAATGCTTGAGTTCAATGTTTTAAGCCAAAAATAGAGCTAGAGATAAATTAAATGGTTTGAAACGAGTTCAGAGCCATTTGATGGCATTGATTGCGTTTTTGGGGCCACACAGAGAGAGAGAGAGAATATGGAAATTCCAAAAGATTCCTAATTTTATTGGGAACGAAGGAAAGCCATTATTAGGATTTATGAGGCCCATACACAGAACAGATAACAAAACTGAGACAAGCTTCCATAAATATAACTGATGGTTGAGCCAATTTAACCCAAAAGTCACGGGCATAAATCTCGAAAGGGGCGGGATATATACGTTATGGGAGTGGAGCCCAAAGGAGAGACAAACAAACAGAACAGCAATAACTTTATTAGCCAAATTGTTTGATTATTTCTTCAAGCAGCAGGTGCTGAAAGACGTGCCACAAAAGCTAATAGAGTCATCGTTTTCACTCGGAAGTCTCAGGCCATTTATTTGATTCTGGGTGGAATATTGGGGTGAAGATTTGGCCACTGGTTTCCAAATCTCTGATGCCCCAAGGAGCAGGCAGAAATAATAGATTTTAAGTTATATTTTTTGGTGAAGAAAACATGATAGGAACGGACCCAGAAAAACAAGGATTAGGATTAGCAGCGTGCCTTAATCTTTAGTTGTAGGTGAAATCCCCAGTCGCCCCGTATCCCCTCTCGTCTATCCAATCCATGGTGCCAGCACTCTCTATATGGAAGGAAAGATCTTCCTCAGTCCGGCAGGGAATTCGAATTCGTATTCCTGCTGAAAACCTTTATGGAAGACCTTAGAAGTCTTAGAAGTTTCTCTGCCTCTCCAAGGGAAGTTCCTAGGGGAACTGTTGCCTTAAATGGACTTCCGCTGGACTTCCAAGATGCGCATCATGAATGATGGACTTCCCAAGCTAATAGCCCACGCTTTAAAGTTGAAAGTTTCCTTCTTAAAATTTGTTCGTTCTTCTTTGCTTTCATTCTATTATTCCCTATTCCCTCTATGCCCAACAGATGGCTTTTTTTCGGTGCCACAGCAAATGTCTTCATTTTGGGTTTTCTTTAAATTGCAAAATTCCCTTTTCTAATTAGCGACAATTTTCTTTTTCTTAGCTATAGCGCTGCCAAGATTTTAATTTTCTTCATTTACTGTATCTCTCTTTGTGTCTCTCTGTACATATATGTATGTACGAGTGTGTATCCCCCTAATTCACTCAACCTTAACCATTATTTGGTTTTATCTTTGTTGTTGTTTGGTTAGCCGAGAGTAGAGTAGAAACGGCAGAGATTTCTTTAATCTTGGGTGCTTGGTGGCTCCGTTTCTCTGGTCCCAGAGTGTGTGCAGTCTTCCAGCTGAATGATTTTCGCATCGAAAGAGCTGGAAAGAGCTGGAAAGAGCTCCTAACTGCATAATTTAGTAATTGGAACGTATCAAATGTAGTTTTCACCCAACAAGAAAAAACCCATGCCGTCTGAGACTTAATCGTGTATTGCAATCTGTTTCTTCGTTTCGTTTCGTTTCGTTTCTTTGCTGAATTCCAAATTGTGGCAGGCCACGCCCAAAGGGGGCAGCTAACCCGAGTCTCCATCAAAAGAACAACAAAATTCAATTAAAAGTCTATGCACGCCATCAAAAAAATATTGACAAACTCTTGTCTCGTCTGCAGGTCTGCAGGCCCCCCCCAAAAAAAGATACAGAAATACAAAGCGAAAGGCGACGACCATTGAACTCGAATTTTCTGACTAAAAGTGTGCACACACACTCCCAAAATGGGGCCCCAAAATCTTGTTATTCTCAGGCCATGCAAGAAAACTTTATTTAACCGACACAAAAAGGATACTGGAATAGCTCAGAAAAAGTGAGAGAAAGAGTGGTCTCTGAAAGGGCTTTTATTTTGTGGAATATCAATTAAATATAGTTTGGAATATTTTCTGTTGATTTATGCATAAATGCGAATATTGAGCAGACTAGAGGAAAACTTTACGAATTTAATTAAAAGACTAAAACATGGGCAAATATTTTATGTAAATAAAAATAAAAAATACGAAACTCTTGGAAATCTTAGAAAGTAATTCGCTTTGAAAAGCTGTTCAATCAGTTTTCCATTTGAGAACAAATTTGCATCTAAGCTCTCATCACAGGGCAATTTCCGTCAGCTCATTATTTTTTTATTTGCCATCAAATCCGTGATAGTTTTCACTTTCAAACATTTCCTGTCTAAGACAATTTCCCTTTTTTTTTATTACTCAATTTCTTGGGCACAAACTTTGCTTTAGATTTTTAACGATAGATTATAAAACCTCGGAGTTTATTTCCTCCGAGAAGAGCAAAAGATTTGTATCTGGCTTTAATGGCAATTTTTGGGCCGGCATTTTACCTCAACTATTGGCCATAAAGAAAATGTTGACAGAAACCCCCGTCGCCAGCTGCTGGTGACTCAGGCAGAGAGCTGTTCAATGACCCCAAAAGTGTTCGAACCTGTAGAGCAAACAGATAATTATTCGATGCATTTTGGGGCAACACCGGAGGAGAGATTGACCCAACAAGTTAATGGGAAAAATTCACAATGTGCCTCACAACACCCTCGCACACACACACGAACACCCGCCCCCGACCCCGCCCCCCGGTTTGCTGCCGTTGAAAGATAGATTGTGTGGTGGCAACTGCAACATGTTATGCAACCTCGGCTGTGGCACAGATGGAGATGGAAATTGTGTGCCATGCCAACCGAATTGCGGCCGCATCGGCATCGGCATCACCAGCAGCAGCAGCAGCAATTGCAAATTGTTTTGGTAGCAAAATTTGTGTGGCATCTTCATCGCTGTCTCCTCCTCAGCCAAACGATGGGTAACAAACACACTCTGGGCTTCCTGCACTGCACTCTGGGCTGCAGCTGCAGTGGCAGTGCCAGTGCCAGTGGCAGTTGCAGTTGCAACAAACAAGTTTCGCTTTGTCTTGCAAAACTCAATTAAATAAATATATTTGTACTTTTTATTTTTGTCGGTTTCTTTTGGGGCTTGAACTTCCTTTCTATTTCTGCTAAGGTCAGGCCATAAATTAGTCATCAAAACGAGACGCTTACGAAGGGGCTTGTGTGGGAATGTCAGGCTGATATGATCATGGGTGGCCAATTAATGGCTGTGGGGGATGGCTGCATGTATTTTATTTTCTGCTACTGCTAGGCATTTTATATTTATTGCATTTTTGGTGGAGTTGCTGGTTAAAAAATACCATTTCTGGGCCTTGATTTTATGGTGACTGCTTGTAAAACTTGCGATTAATTGGGACCTGAAGGAGCTACCGTCAGCAGCTAATACCCAACTGTTGAATGGTATTTATTGTATGGCACAATACAACAGATTTAAAGGAAGGTTTTCATGCATACAGAGTAGGACTTATTCACGAGAAACATTCATTCATCGAAGATCATCGATAACTTCTTCTGATCAGCAGGGCACATGGGCAGTGTTGCTATGAGATCGATTATTCCTTATCGTATTGGTCATTTACAACACTAACAGCATTTTCCTTGATATTGAACTGTCTCTTTGTTGAAAATTATATATTCCGTCTCCTCAAATCTGACAAATTTGAAGATACGAGAAAGCCAAAATATTAATAAGGAATGATCATATCTACTAGATAATAACCGCACGTTTGGATAGGATCAATATTATAGAAAAGCTAAACCATCAAGACCTGAATTTTGTAGCACATTTAAGCATCCTTTAGGACTATCTTTTGAACTGAAATAAGACCAGTCCTTTCTAAAAATGTAAACTAACAAAAAACAACATAAAATCCTTCTTGAAATCGTCGTAATATTAAAATAAATAATAGTTCGTTTTGAAACCCTTCTAACCTCCAACCCGATTCCAAAACTCTCAGCGATATGGCTTTACAGCCAGGCCTTAGTTTTTGTCCACCAAATACCTAGTTAATTTATGTTGTTTATTTTTGGGCTCCCGGGGCGGCCTTAGAGCGCCACATAATACTCATAGTTGAGGACCGAAGCCAGCCTCGCCCTCTGCCACGCCTCTGGAGCATCATTTGCAGTTAGTGGCGGCAGATGAGGCTGCAATAAATTGCAAGTTGCAGCCAGGCGGCAGCTGTTGCATGTTTGAGGTTTTGTGCGGGGAACTGCCTGGGTGTCTGTGTATGTTTTGTGTCCAAATTGCCGCTTTGAGTGACTTTGCCCAAGTGCCTATGACTCCGCCACCCCTCGGGGAGGGGCAGCACCACCTCTCCTGCAGACAAGACAGGGCTGTTGCTATGCTGTGCCTCGGTTGCGACAAGAGATATCTTCATAAAATATATTGAAAGTGCTTTGCATAAATTTCGGTCAAGCTGGGTCGTTCTTGGGCCTCTCCCTCTCTGACAATAGTTTATTGCATATTGCTGCGGCTCTGCCTTGGTGCTTTGCGGCTGCCCCAAAAGAGGCACACAATATTGAGTTTAACCTTTGACTTTCGGCTCTCACTAAGCACAAAAAGAGAAAGAGTGAAAAATCAATTAAGGTCAGAGCCAGTGAAATTATCATGGAAAATATATGTGTACTCTTTGCCACACATTAACGCACTTCACAATCAACTGGTGGCCGCCTATTCGGGTCATCCATTAAGACAAAACTCGCATCGAGACGAATCGCTCTTCAGATACAGATACATTTATAGTGCAGACAACTATAACGAATTGTGGACTCTATTATTGCTTTCCTTACTTCGGCTTTTTTTCTCGTTTTCTCGATTTGCTTTGTGTTTGATTGTCTTTGAGCCATTTGCTCTTTGCCAGACAATGTGTGACTGTGACTCATGTGCACAAAGAATTTTCAATGATTAAGCACAAATAGAAGTCCAGCAGCTGGTGACCGCCCTCCAGCAACAAAAAAAAAGAGACCGAATGTAAAGGAACAGTGGGTCAAAGGCAGGGAAAACGATGGTGAAAAACATATTTTATATGTAAATTAGCTTCTGCACATCAAATTTACAGAAATCTGCATGTTTCTATGTGCATACTTATGTAGAATTTCATAAGCATGTTTTTAGCTAGGAGTCTCGTCTCTCTTTAGCCGTTCCATTCGATGGATATACAGCTAAAATTCCATAGCTCTTGACTTAAATTTTATATATTTCGAAGTGAAATGGGTGGCAAAATTGTTTAGGGAGCACATTATGTCCAATTCTGTAAGTCAAGGCCTCCATAAGTCGAACGTTTTCTTTGGATAGTGGATCGACCTATGGAACTTCCACTGTAGTTTGTTCTAATGTTCACATTTTATTCGAAAACTCAACTTGAGATCTAATATTATAGGGTTTCCTCCCAGTTCCTTCTGTTTTTTTTCTTAAGACTTAATTTTCGTAATACTGAATTCCAGTAATATAATCTGTCCGATTCTAAACACTGAATATCTGTCTCTGTCTTTCCTAAATTACGGAATGACTTTTTTATATATCCCTAAACGAATAAATATGTGGTATTATGTAGAACCATATTTTAAATCCAAATTTAATAGAAATAATAGTTTCACAAATTCAATGATACTCGTATTTTAGTGCTCCATGAATGAATTTTAATTTGCTTATTCGTTAATTAAATATAATGTATTTCCTTCGTTTTGCCACACGTTCCGACCACTGTGCGTAAAGGGAGACCCGGCACATGTCATCAGTCAGGCTACAGTGAGCTCACTCATGGCATGGCTCATGGTCTGGCGTTACAGATACACAAAGAGATACATTTGAGACAGTTCAACAATCAGTTGATGGATGCACTGTTTGCCTAGGGTCTGGTTGGGGTTGGGGTGGGGGGGAGGACAATTTGCCCGAATGTGGAGACATACTCGCATTAATGCGCAGAATTCTGCTATTCCGCTTCGCTGGCAAATGCAATTTTTATTCCACATTTAAATTAGATATTGTTCTGTTCTGTTCTATTCCGTTCTGTGCTGCCTCGGGGTAAATGAGTAGCACAAAATTGTATCTGTGGTGACCCCGAAACCATGATCATCCTCATCATCCGCAGTGGTCGCTGCGGCCGTTGCGGTCAGTGTTTATTTGTATTGGAAATTGGTTTTGGAAACGTATCCATTATATTTGGCACTGTTTTAATTAGTTTATTAGTACAGCCAATGGGGCTAATATTTGACCGCATTTCGAATTTCGCTAATCAAGCTAATAAAACAGATTAAATATTTATTAATGCATTGCAAGGCAGTGCATATTTTTTCGATTTTCTATTATATTCAAATATTTAGGGCTGAACGCAAAGCATTCCCATACCAGTGATTGGGCTTAGAATTTTGATTATGAATATTTAACAAGGTATTTAATTATAAATAAACACTTTAACATTTGCCCACAAGTATGTACTTCATTCCGGGGCTTCAGGGGGTTTTAATAATGGATTCAAAGTAATGTTTTGTATTATTTATGCAGCAGAGAAGGACTGCGCAAACACTTGATTTACTTTAAAGCTGCTAAATTAGAGGATTATATTAAATTTCGACTCTCGAAGAGTCGTATTTGTCGGGGTGCTATTAAAATTCGTAACTGTTTCCATTGCAACTCATAGCAGACTCCACTAACGCCACTACTCTCAGAGCATTGCTAAACCCTCCCTCAAAGACAATCATTGCATGCGACGCAAATACCTGGTCGCTTTTTCTCTTTCTAACCCACACTCACGCTCAACGGCGCTCTCTTCTTCTTGTCGCTTTTGATCCTCTCTGAGGGAGTCGTCTCTCTGCCGACGCGCTCTCTCACTAGCACCTACACAGCAATGGGACAGGCGGCGAGCAAGAACAATCATGCACAGCAATGCGACGGGCAGTGGACGACAACCAACGGTAAATCGTAACGAAGGGCAACGGAAGATAAAACTGCGAACAATTTTGTAGTGAATTCTAGGACAGCAAACAGACCAATTACACTGAGAATTATTTTAGGATATTTACAAGACCAAGAAGTGATTTTTGAACCTCAAAACTATATGTTATGTGGGATTAGGATCAGAATCTAAACTGATTTACATTTGCAAATCGGCGTGTTATTTATAATGAAATGAAGAACTCTGCAATTGGATTGTTTTTGCATCCCGTATAACGTAGCTACTTAATTTCTATCCATAAATCACCCATAACTCTTTCATCCTCCTCCTCCCTTCCTCTCCATTTTATAGCCTGAACATCGGTTTAGCCTTCTTTTCAGCCTTCTCTATCTCTATGGCAAACACCAGCTACTGTTTGGCGTTTCCTTCACGTCTCAAACTCCTCTCATCCGGAAAAGCAAGTCATTGAAAATGTGGGTGGCCTCATCAGTCAGGCAGACAATACAAGTGGCTGCCACAGAGATGCTCGCATCTACAGATCGCATCTCTTGAGATTGCCAAAGCAACAACAATCTGTGATTCGGGTGGTTCTCCTAACAGAGCAGGGTTATTCCCAGAAATGAGAGCAGACAAGCCATCACGCCAAAGAGCTCTGAAATTCTACAACAGCTTGAACTGTTTTGAACTTTTTGAACCCTATTAAAAAATCAAATAAAACCAACTTAAAGTAGAAACTGTAATATCCATTTCCACGAACGTGTTTACGTTTCTAAAACTGAACTGCAAAGGTCATCTTTGTGGCGAAATTGCAAACAATTTAGCTCGAACCCATCCCAAATGCAATTATGGCAAATTTTCAATGTCTAGCCCTCTTTTGAGGGAATAAAGCCACAAACCACACGGAAGCCCACACCCACACCCACACAGCAAACCGAATCACAGTTGGCCACAAAAAAGGAGAAGCAAACTTTTAGCCAAAGCACAAAGCCGGAGGTGAATGCCACTACTTAAGTGGCTAAAAGTGTCCGAAAAAAAAGCGGTGGAAAAAAACCCCCAACAGGCATTTTTGGTATTCAGCTGGCTTCGAGGAGATCAAATAAGAAAAAAGCGAATGGTATGGGGTTTGGTACGGTCGACAATTGGAGACAGTATATCATGCATTTGAATTGTCTGGTTGTCGGGTCTGTCTTCGGGCCGGGACTGGGGACTGGGGACTGGGACTGGGACTTTCTCGAGTTGTTCAATTGTTGTCGCTGCTGTTCGCTCGTATAATCGCTGTTTGGTTGTACTTTCACTTGCCAGAGTTTTAAAATGTTTTTCGTATTTAAATGATAATCTTTAAATTGACATTTAAATGTTTTTTGATCATGAGTCACGGCAGAGGGTTTTCGATGGCATTAAAATGTCAACTTGGGCTTAAGGTTTTGTAAAAGGGATCGTGATCATCGGGGCATCTGTGAACCCAAAATTAGTGGTAGGGATTGGAGTAAAAGGTACCTAATGGATCTCCGTAATAGGCACATTTATATAGTATAAAGATAAGGTTATTCAAATCATATCTAAACCAAAGTCTTATACAAAATATGGGTCAGATTTTGACCCAAATTAAATCAACATCCATCTGCCGCCCATTCACGGAGCTCTTTTTTTGTGCGGCTTGGTTTCTTAACTCGGACAGATGCCATCATTAAATAATAATTATTTAATACCCCCCTCCAAAGACCCACAATTTTTGTGTACGAGTGTCTCACTTTTGTTTTTGTTTGGCTGCTTGTTTGTGTAATCGCCTGGAAGTAGCACTTAAGAGAAGTGTTGGTGTATATTTTGTGTTTTTTTTTTGTTTTGGTTTGGGCGCCCACGGGGCTCCCTCTCCATATGACTGCTTGTTAACTGCTCTTGTAACAGAGAGCTTGTTGTAGTTGTGTATGTACTCGCATGTCTTTGGGTCTCGTCTCCTCCTTTGGGCTGTCATAATGAACTTGAACTTTATGACGCAAAAGACACGTTAAGTTGACGAGTGTTGGGCAAACAGCGATGTCTGCGGAGGAAGTGCTCCTCTCCTCTCCTCTCGTCTCGTCTCGTCTCGTCACTTGTAAAATTCGATGTTGTTTATTTTTATAATTATTGTGGAGTTGGTGGTGCTGGAGCCTGTTTGACGACCCTTGGGTTAGGTCACAAAAATATTTAAAAATAAAAATTATTTGTGTCAGTTGGTCAAGTGGCCAAAAGGTAAAGGTAAAGGTTAAACATTAGTTTGTGTAACAGGTCCATGAATGAGTGGTGTAAGGCCTGCTTATGGCTAGAGGTTACAGGTTTAAAGGCCCATTAGGGGGTTTTAATGATGGGTTAGGATCCCAATTAAGAAAATAATTGAACATATCCAACCTATACTCTTTATCGTTGAGTCACTGAACCTTTTAGTCGTGCTAAGGAGCAAATAAATACTCTAAAGGTTGTGTTATAGATAGTCTAAACATTATGTGAGCTTAACAGTGAGGCCTCGCTGTGGAAGGGAAGCTATTAGTACTCAAAGCCATATAATCCTTATAAACTTGCCTCCAGGATGATCTTAACGATCCATTCCCTGTAAATTTGTTGCCGAATTCCCCCAAATGTCATATAAGCCCTAGTCCATCTACAAACACATTTTTCACTTGAAAATTGCTTCAAAAAAATATATATCTCTTCTTGTTCTATTTATCTTGGTTTCAAGTGCTCTTATTGATGGCTCAAAGTTCATCTTGCGCCAGCTGTCAGTGGCAGTTCCTTGTTGTCCCGCTATATACAGCTACAGATACATGTGCGAGTATATATCTTGTATCTGGCTCTATCTTTCTCTTGTAATCCCTCTGACCGCTGCTCAATTTGTTTTGCCCACGAAACAAAAATCATTTCCCTGCCCGCATTTATCATTGTTATGCCATTTCGGGGTCTGCTGCTGGCTGCTGGCAATAGGAAGCAGAAACAGTCCAAACAAGTTGTAAAATAACAATAAAAATCAGCGAAATGAAATTGAAAGTGGCCCAGAGGCAACTACCAACACACAAACATACAGATCGATGGATACACACAGAAAAGAAGATGATGGGGAGGAGGTGGAGAAACTATAAAAAAAAGTAAAATTATTAAGCGAAACCAAACGACCTTGTCTCAATGCGTTGGGTTACGGTTACGTTGCGTAATGGCAGACAGACTGCGAAAAAGAAGAGCAAAAGGCAGCAGCAGCGACCGCAAAAACCACACCAACTATCAGAAGAAAGATATGGTAGCTTAAGAATGGTCGAAGGTTCAGATACACTTGCATTTCGAGGGGAATTATTGGGGGTAAACATATGAAAACTGTTAGCTATTAAGGCCATTCATTGGTCCTTCTCTTTGCCCTTGAAAGCCACAGGATATGCAGGGACCCATGTACCTTAAAGACTAGCTATACCCCCTTTAAGAGTATATCAAGAGCGTCGACCAATCTGAGCTTCTACAGCAGATGGTCACGCCAGACAGAGGGCAGAGCGGAGACCGGTAGATAACCGGTTGGGGGACCATTCAAAAAGATATAGCCAGAGCCGGTTGAGCGAGAAGTTTGTCACCACCACTCCCCTACCCCTCCGCGCCCTGGTCCCCCCCTTTGCCGACAAATTAGTTGGAGAACAAAAAACAAACTAAACACCCAACAAAAGTCAGCTCTCGGTCTGTCGGTCTGTGCAGATAAGCATCTTTAATTATTCATCGTAAGTCAAAAGGCCCACCAAATGCCAAAGAAGCAAATAAACTTTGTAATTTCCATTGGGATTGGTATCGGTATGGGACCCTCTTTGGGTCGGACTCTGACCAGTTTCCATTGGCAGCAAAACATCAAAAAATCAAGACAACTTGTTTGATAAAATGCTAATTTGTTGGCTGGCCAAAGAGCAAAGGCATTTCTAGACGATTGGGGGTGGTCTTGGCTTGGACTTGGGTGGGTTTAATAGAACACAAATGTATAGATCTTTAACAGTAAGTAAAGCCACAGCTGTGGCAAGTCCATGCCAGGAAAGGCAAATTTTATTTAAATTATTATTGACCTGTGTACCTGCACCTGTGTTTCTGGAAAAGCTTTATTTCAACTACTTTTTTCAATTTTCCAGTGCCATATTTAAGCTGGAAACACTAGAGTTGCCTACATAAAGTCGAAATATGCCAAATATATCGAATATTTGATGTCCGTCAAGTGTTATAATGGAAAAACTATTTCTAGAGGTTTTTTTTTATATAATTTCATAGCTTTTGTTCAGTAAATCATCCTCCAATGAAAACCAGAAGATCTTTCTTCAGTATGCAGTATTTTCTATCACTTTTATTTAGGAACCGTAGAGACTGGGCCTCTGTGTGATATATATTTAATGATGATCCATTTAAAAGTCAAAGTAATTATTTTAAGAATAAAGAATTTTAAACTCTTTGACTCATTAATTCAATATTTCATTTCATTTTTCAAATGTGTATTTTTTTTACCTAAAACCCGTTTTACTGTCTTCAAATGGCAGAAAATTTTGCATCTTTTCTTGGAGACCACATATGTATGTTTCTCCTAACCTCCTGCCCTTCATTCCCAGAGTACCCCTGCTTGAGTGCCTGTTGGACCTTCAGTTCCATTCATTTCGAGTTGATTTCTTGCCCTCTTTCTACCCTCGGACTGGAAACCAGTTTGAGTTCGACTCTCAAGTCCGATCAGCGACGTCACCAGCATCTATTGAACTTAATTGAAATTAATTTCCAACGACCAAAATGTTAATTTCGAGCATTTTCAAGAGCAAATTACTTTTTTTGTTTTTTTTTTTTTGTTTTGTTGGATCTTTGACATTCTTTTCAAGTGAGTTTTTGTTGGCCGTTGGCTGTTGGCCGTAATGCGATTGGGTTTGTCAACCAGAGCGGAACTTGTGCTCTGTCACGCGAATGTTTTTCCGTTTGTTATTTTCTCTGCCTACAGTAATGTATAGATTTAATTTTCCTTCTTTTTTCGGGTGCTCAATGATATGCAGAGCCATAAATCGAACTCATGAGGCGTTAAGGTCTCCGACAGTATTTTGGTTTGAACTTGAAATATATACGCGTATATAGTCGTATATTTATAGCACTTTTTGACTCTTTTTTTTCACGCTCTTTGGCAAGGCCATAAAAGTTAAATGGAAGTTGTTATAATAGATATCCCAGCCCCAGTCCCCCCCGGCATATCGTGGGAGCGCTGCAGGCGAGAAAATTGGAAAGAAAACTTGGTGGGGGGGAGGAAAAAGTTTCTGTAAGAATTTGCATTTTTGATGGCAGCAGCCATTTGCATATGACCGAACCAAACGATGCTCGAACGTCGTCGAGTGTCAGGCATAAGAAAAAATATATTGCTAAGTAGCATATTATTCTGAAAATCATATATATTTGCATATACAATAATACAGACATTGTACATAAGCAGAGGGAAACGTTGAGGTATCCACTATGTTGAAAGATAACGCCATAAAACTGCACTAAAATTGGGATATAGTTGAAATGAAGGGGAAGTCTTTTCGCAATCTATAGCGGAATGTTATAGCTAAATTGAATTGGTGATAAACCCCTATTCCCGCTTTCGTGGCGGCAAATAAATTAATTGAATCAATCATATCTAGGACTACGCCATATATTCTGACGATCATAAACATACTCTTTGATATATGGTATTGATAGAATCATCCATAATCTAATCGGTAGCAGCGTAAAGACAATTAGTAACCATATATGCAGTTGCATGTAACGCCACTTGTTTGCTTCCGCATCATGCAGAAGCGCCCCTCGGTCGGTTGTGCTAGCTTCTGCGCGTAAAAAGCTTCGGCTTGCTGTCGCTTCAGCCACTTCAGGGTGCAGCGATTGCATGTCAACGCCCCAAAGTTCCTATAGTCAGAATAATACCTAGTATAACGGTTTATATTTCCTATATTCTATATTTCCTATTATCAGAATAATACCTAGTATAATGGACTTTATTTGTATTGTTTCTAACGCTTCATGATACTCTTTGAATTGATTCAATAACATCTTAATCTCTAACTGATACGTTTGGAAATCTATTTGAGCTTCTACCTCGATGTCTGCTGATAAACTTTCATACTAGCTCTAGTCAAAGCATTAAGCAATTGAGACTCAACTTTCTTAACTATCAGACACGTATCCATGCATGACCCCAAACAGGCCATGGAGAAACGCTTAGGAGAGCAAGGAGAAAGTTCAATTTGGGAAACTCTATCGAGAAGCTGCGGGACTTCTCAGTGCCTAAAAGTAATTAACGCACAAAAAGCGAAAAAAAGACCAACAAAAAAGGCAAACACTAATCAATTCGTTATGTAAGCAACGCCCTGCTGTTAACAAATAAATTAAATTAAATGTGTGATTGACTTGCGAGCAACTTTTCTACGTTTTTTCCTTTCAAAAAATTGCTTCGATGCGGCACTCACTCGATGAGGATTACGTATCGAGTAGAGGCATGAGAGGGCATAAAACTTCGATACAATTTTATGAATGAAATGTCATTGAATGGCAAATCGAAGAGTTAAGTCATCGTAGTGGGTTGTATATTTTGGTGAGTGGAAGTTCAGCAAGACAAAAAATATGATTAACGATCCAAGGGGGGAACAATGCAGTCAATTACAGATGAAGAAATCCCCATTGTGTCCATAGGAAATAGAGCTGGCTGGCACTAAAACTATTTCTTACCAAAAACCAACCTTAAACACTTTTGGCTATCATCCAAAAACAATTTAAACAGAGCTCATCGGATCATGCTATTTTCGCAGACGAGAAGTGGTTTCAAACTTCAAGTGGTTTAAGATTATCTATCCAATCAGCCCAGAAATACTGATTAAATCCCAAAATACCTGACCTATCAATAGGTCCATTCGATTCTCAGCTCAATCTCGTTCAAGTAGAAACTCGTGGAGTACCCAAAAACTGGCGATTATAAAACAGACTTCCCCTATTGGGCAGCTATCTCTGGGCCATAACAATTTTAATACACTTCATAAATCTCTGACCAACTCTTAATCTTATCTGAAAAGTGAACAGCTTAAATTTAGCCAGTCCAAAAATAAATAATATTAATTAAACTTGGTCCGTGGACAAAAACCAATGACCGAGTGCAGCAGCTTCATTTCCTGCATTTTATTCGCAGCGTAAAAGGAAAATAAATCAAGTTTACATACATGAAAAATGATTTCGGTGCGGTGGAAAAATAAAGAAGATGATTGCTGGCTGCTGCTGGCTGGGAAAATGTAAAGAGAGAGGACCAAAAGCTACCCCTGTAAAGGCCTCATAAGTATGTACAACCATTATATGTGTTGTATGTATGTACATAAATCTCCATAATCGGATTCATTTGCTGATTTACGTTTTCACCATTGAAAGTGTGGTGGAAACGCTGGCATTTCCATTTTCCATAATTATTATTTTCCTCAATTTAAAAATCATTGCAAAGATCAAAAGTGTAATTAACAGAGTATTATTGAATTGCTTTTTCACACTTATTATACATACATATATGTGCGCACAGAGTTCGTGACAGTTGATGAATTTTCACCTTAACATCCCCCCCCATAACCCATTAACAATGTTTTGTACTGTGTATTTACAGAGGCAAAGGGTTACATGGTTTTGGTGGAGAGGAAGTATGGCAGAAGCAGAGGTAATACGTTGCTATTTTTAGGCGAAATCTCTATAAGTATTACATATTTGTTAAAGCTTTAGTGCCAGGTATAATGCCAGTTTTTGATATCAAGTTTTTTATTCCAAGAAAATCTCAGATAATCGGAATATGTTAATTATATTTTTCCGAGTATTTACCTCTTCGATAAAAACATATCGAATAACCAGTTGAACTCAAGTTAGTAGCTACTAAAAGTATACGAAATATGAGCCACCAAGAGCGTAAGACGATACAGAAGACAGCTGTTTAGGCCACAAAAGAAAAAGAGAAAGCAGCAAAGCAAAAAAGAGAGAGTAAACTCTACAACCCCTAAAGGATAACCCCCAGTCGAGGCCCCGTCCTGCCATTTGTTCTTCTTCGGTTCCTGCGTGTCAGTCGCCAAAGGCTTTTGTTGTTGTTTGCAATTTTGATATTTTCATTTTAAATTTTTGTCCAAAGAGCTTTCAATTTGTTCTTTGTTTTTGCTCTCCGAATTCCCGAGCATCTCTCAAAGTGGTCAATAAATTGAAAGGATTTTTTCGCTTAACACAATTAAAACATTTATAAAAGTGCTGCCTGCCATGTTTTAAACAACAAAATAAAAAGCGGCACAAATTTCAAGCCCGTCCCCCGGAACCGAGCTTCATGTCATACATATATGGTCTTGTTTTATTTATTTTATTGAGTATGTAATTTCCCTGTTCCGCCCGCTACAAAAATAAAAAAAGTAAAAAAAATCAACTGGAAATTGCAGAAATAAATTGACATTTTCCCCCCGATGCGAGTGGTGGGCGTGAGAGATTTCCTTCCTTTCCGGTTCGAGGAGGATTTTTATATTTCAGCAGAAAACACACAAATGGAATTTGCTGTCGGCGTTGGTCGTATAAATAAGTAAACAGCAGAAAGCAAATTCAACTGAAGACCGCGTGAGTTGGAAAACAAAAAAAAAGAAGAGCTAAAGATGACAGAAAGACAAAATTCAATTGGAAATTGAAATAGATTGTTAATAGAAAATTTGTTCAGGCAATCGGAATGATAAGAGTCGAAGGATGTGAGGGTTTGAGGGTTAAGATGAATGCTCTTCGAATTGTGGATTAATCTCTGATTGCCGTAATCTATGAAAATGGGAGCCCATGCCTTTGGTAGCCACTAAATCTATAACCTAGAGCCATGGCTGCCCCCTTTTACCTTTTATCACCTATGACACACATTTGTTGAAATAATTTTCCCCAAAACTAAATGAGAATACCAAGAGGGAAAGATAAGAATAACACCTGAACAGGTGGACCCCCATTTACAAAACATTGCTGGCACTGAAAACTGTCACATGTCTGTAATAAATAACACCCCCCCCCCCCCCACCCCCCGAACGCCCTCCGTAAGAGACTTTTATATGACTGCAAAATGACAACCGAAACAAAAAAAACCTAATTAAAAGTTGAAAGAGAAAAAACAACGAAAAAGTGGGATGGGGTGGGTGGAGTGCGATGCGATGCGATGGCACCTCCCAATACGTGCGGCTAATTATGTGCAAAGCGAAAGATAGGGGAAAGAGAAAACAATGGCATATCAAGTTGGTAGCGGGCCATAGTTGGTGGCAATCAAGTAATTACTATGCAAGGCACAGCATACGCAACGGACATCGCGAGTAGCGACTGCCATCGTTACGGCTATGAAAGATGATGATGATCCCCAAGCGGAAGAGGAAGAGGCAGAGGAAGCAGCAACTAAAGGGTTGCCCTAACTTTAAGTTGAGGGCCCCTTACGGGCACCCTTATGAGGTAGGATCTGGCAGGCACCTTCTTAAGGGTGCTGCACAAAAATATAAACAAGTAGGTGGCACGAATAGAAAATGAAAGTAGAGCACACTTTGAAGAAGTGCAGAGGGTTTTCTATACCAAATACTTGTAACAAGTGAGGGTTTGTTCTTGAGGAACCTGTGTTGAATCTGTACTATATGTGGGGGACTGTGAAATATAGCATTTCAATGTGAGTGATTCTATTTTCTTTGATATATTTATTATTGCTCTCTAGGCCAACAGTTTAGTAAGGAGATCTCTCTCTTTGAATAATATCCAAACAATTTCAAGCTATTGCCCGCGGTGGGATCTGAATAGACCCCCTTTTCTTAGCACTTACCTTCTCGGTGCTGGACTGGAAGTAGTAGACCATCACGAACATCCAAATGATGCTCACGAAGACAATCAGTTTGATGTTGCGACGCATTGTGGACAGCTTCGCTTCTCTTTGGACAATATATAGTAGAGTAGAGTATATATCTATCTGTTGTGTGGGTTGAGGAGGACGTATCACGTTCACTTCGGTATTTATTTAGTTACTTTTTTTCTTTTTGGTTTCGGTGCTGGTGTTGTTTTGGCAATTAATTATGCGGTTTTCACTGATGGAGCGGAAAAACAGAGCATTGAGAAAACGTACAAACAAAATGATTAATTGGCAGATCTGTTACAATTTCGATTTCAATTTGGGTTTTCGTTCGGTTTTCTGTAATAATTTTCACCTTCACTTTCCCATTTGGCTGCAAATGTGTTTGCCGTTTAATTGTTTAACTCGGTTTAATTTAATGTAATTGTTTTTAATTAGAGCTCGGCATGAATGCAAAATGATTATCTGCCGTCTGCTGGGGGATTTCCTATCGATTATTTAAATATTATTTTAAAGGGAAATTCGTGTGTGTTTTTTATATATTTGTTAAGATTTAATTACTGTTGGGCAGATGATAGCTGGCTGATATGGTTATCATGGCAGGAAGGATCAACTTAATTGTGGTTTATTTAATGGCAACAAATTTTAATGGCACCTAGCAATGCAATGGCAAAAGAATAGGCCGGAACTGTGCGATTGGCAATCTAAAAAACAAGTGTAAACTTAAGCTTGTTTGCCACTCCCAAACAAGTTGGAATAAATCAATAAAACAGAAAGGAATGGGAGTTACGCCTTTCACAAAATATCCATCAAATATCTAGATTGTATCTTACGATTATTGCCACAAATCTAGCATTCTACCGACCCCTCGAATGTCATTCATAGCTCGTTCTTATTGACACGTACTGCATTGTTTGTTTGCAGAATATATCTAATCCATGAATGGCTTTTATCAGAAGGTTTGCACTCTGATAAGACGCCCACAGCTACTGGCCATCTGCTGAAGCGTTTGTCAGGTATTATATCACGAGCACTTAATAGATGTTAATTAAATTCTCACAAATCAATTTCCAAATTTGGGTTTATTTTTGGGCTGATGTCTG
The DNA here is from genome assembly GCF_009870125.1 of Drosophila pseudoobscura. Classification (NCBI taxonomy): domain Eukaryota; kingdom Metazoa; phylum Arthropoda; class Insecta; order Diptera; family Drosophilidae; genus Drosophila; species Drosophila pseudoobscura. The sequence continues at coordinate 24,001,780 of NC_046681.1, read as the reverse complement.
GGAAAAGGGAAAGTAAGGCACAGCTGTTGATGTGATTTCCGTGTGGGCGACTCAGAGACAAATAGGAAACATTACGCATACGCACTGATTACCGGCCGATAAGATAAGATTTTCCTTGGGTTCCCCCAACAGGTGGCATTTTTTGTCCTTAATTAATTGAAGTTTTTAAGTATAATTTTCATTAATTTCTGTGTGTTCTTTCACTGTAATTTTCGAGTGTTCTATCTGTGAGGCAAGCTCCTCTGTGGCCCGTAGTTGCACATGATAAACCACAATCACAATCAGGGGCCTACAATTGACCGGCAAATGAACGTTTTCTTTGCCATGGCATTTGTAGCCATTCAGTGGAATTATCTTTCGAGTTTATCGTGTGCCGTTGCGCCAGTCGCTCGCTCCTATTATTGCATTATTGTATTACCGTTTTGTCGATTATTGTGACTGTTGCTAGCCTATTCCGCTGCTGTCCGTGGCAGCCGCGCTTTTGCCACCAAAAAAATAATGGCTTATTTTTTGGGGCGCACACGAGACACGAGAAACGAGAAACGAGACGTACACCACACGGAACACGCTTCCAGACGGGACACGAGGCAGACGGCGTCGCACAGAGAAATGGCCCAAAAGCGCCGTGGACGGTATATTTTATGCTGCTGGCGGCGCTTCTACTTCTGCCGCTGCCGACTGGCACTGGCGACTGGCGAGGCGACTGTAACCGTATAAGAGTGTGCGTGTATAAGAGTTTGCGGAGCTTGCTTGGCCGCTCTCTTGCTGTGCGATAATGTGCGAGTTGTTGCTGCTGGCTGCGTTCCCCCTTAGAATGTATAAGTTGCGTATGGAATGCGCTTTTTTGGGAGTTGCATTTCGAGTTTTTGGTAACATTTTGACACTTCTACACAGACATCACTGTGTCGTATAAGATCGAAAAAAACAAGTGCTTGTAAAAAACACCAATTAATTTTTGAAAATATTCAAAAATATATATTCCCCTACAGCAGATTTTGGAGAAAATTGGACACCTTTATTAGGTACCTTCCACTGAATCCATCTGTACTTTCTATTCATATTTCCCTGACCGAAGATTAGCAAATTTGTCTCCTAATTTCTGTTTAATTTGTGGGTAATTTTCAAATATTTCCAAAGTGAAATTATATTCGAAAAATAAACATTTATGCAATTCTGAATTCTAAGTGTACGAGCGATTATTTAAGTTTGATTTTTAATGATTTTCAACCTATGTATTTCTGCTCTAGATAAAACAAAGATTAATGTTATAAAATAAAGCTATTAATTAATCACATTTAAAGCCAATTGTCACCCGATTTAGTCAGTCATGAGATTAAAATACTCAACTAATAGGAACCCCCCCCCCCCCCCCCCCCCCCCATCATAAAAATACATTTCAATGACATTATTTGTGCATGACTTTTACAATTTTATTTGTTATTTTTAGCACGTAATTTTCTTTGAAATTTCTATTTAAATTGGTATCTTTTAATTAAATATTTTCTTTCATTTTTGTTCCGTTTGAACTTGTTTGCCTTTCGGTGTTTTTTCCCCTTTTTATTTTTTGTGTGAGGTGCAACATGTGTGCACTTTTTCGAAATTAATGTTTACTTTTTGATTCATTTACTTTTTAGGTGAAAATTAATTATAGCCGCTTTGGCATTACCATTAGCTTATTTATAACTTTTTTTACGGCGGCATGGCGTTTTAATGCATTCTCTGTGCTTTGGAAAATGTTTAATTGCATCCAATGAAATATTTATTTAAATAGTTAGAACAAATTTCAATTATGCAGATTTGCCAAAAAACCCCCAAAAAAGAGTGAAACTTTTGCACCCGCGGGTACCGCCTTAAAACCCCTTCCAACCCGCTCACATATGCAGGGGGGGTAAAAAAATCTCTGCTTTATTTATAAATATCGTATGTAGGGCAATCCTAAAAACAGGACAAAAAGGATGTGGGTTATGGGATGGAATGAAGAATGATAAAAAAGCGAATGGTCCTCTGGACAGTACGGAGCAGTCCACTGAAATTGGCTTAAAAACCCAACAAAGTCATGAATATGCACCACACATAGAGCGAGGAAAAGAAAGAGATACAGAGAGGAGAGTGGAGAGGAGTGGCAGATAAGAGATGGCTCTATAGTAGATTGACTGGCCAATGGCTTGCCCTGTACTCAGTGGAGGACATTCCTGACTATAAGTGCCGCCTGGAGGAGTAAAACTGGGTGAAAGTCTACTGTTTTCTTAGTTCTTCCTTCGGTATTTATACGTCCAATACCAATTTATGGACTCAGCATACCCTGGCACTCTGCAAGTACGGAGTACACTCGTAAAGAGACAACAGAGTGAAGAATACACTCACAGACAGCACATCCATCTGCACTCGTAACAGAATAAAACGAATATTCAATTGTACGAGCATGTGCGCTCTCGTCTGGGTATTCCATTAGGCGTAATTAGAGCAGTTAGCATCGGGGAATAAGTTAAGAAAAGCCAACTGCACAAACTGGCAAACTCAGTCGGAAAATGGTCGGTCTGTGCCTGGGCCAAGCTCCCAGACAGTTAGCTTGAATATTCGCAGATGCATCTACATAAATATCTGTTATATACAAGTTCCCAGACACACTCGTACGATTGCATGATTGCTCTTTTGCCACTTGGGAAGGAAACTGCTGCCCTCGAAGTTTTCTGCGGGGGAACTAGTTCAATGGGCAATTCGGGCGAATGACTGTAGTTCTGGAGCAGAGTTCTTAATTATTTAAAAGTATGTATCTTTTATTGAGCAGAGGATGTTCCATCGATACACTAGGAGTGCTGCACTTATATTGATGGATCATTCCCCCTACGGGAACCGTTAAAGAGTTCACCGAACTAGTTCTAGCTAAAGCCATACATCACTGGTTCTCGCTGGGGGTTCCATCGTTGCCTTGAATTGACTTGTGGCTCAAGTACGATAATTAAAAGTTGGTTAAATGTTGCATGAGTTGCAGCTTCCTCAAGCTGCCGCCTCCACTTTACCTTCCACTTAAGGTGCTGCGCTGCTTCTTCTGCTCTTTCTGGTCTTTCTCCTCTTTCTCCATTTTCCTGGTTTTTATGGGTGCCATGCCAACATCCATTTGATTGCACACCATTTGCCACACACAAACACGCACAAGCATGCACAGGCGGGACGGACGGAAGGACGGATGGAACGTGTGCACGTGTATGACAGAGCCTCACCTCCTGCGTTGAATGGGGAAGAACTTCAACTGCATTGCACATTTAACTGTCATCTCGTTTCCTTCGTTCCATCTGTTTGGGGGTGTGTGGGTGTGCAGCCACCTCCTTTTCTCACTTCCATATTGTACAGCTAGCTATCCCTTTCACGGAAATCAAAGTGTAAATGTATTTTGTCAAATTCCGGCGCAAGAGTATCCTGTCTGTCCTCCATTCCACTAGAGATGGGCGCGGTCGGTCGGAATTTTAGAACCCACATGAACTAGAACCAAATAGACAATTAGAAGAATACTCAGGAAGACCAGCAAGGCAAAGCCTAATTTTTGAAGGCAGTGTAAGACGTTCCATGTAGAGTTCTTTAAAACTGATCTCCATAAAATCTTCAGTATCCTGCTTAATAGCTCTTCCTGTTTCTGTGACAAATGGGTTTATAATTGGGACCAGCAAGTCACAGCCTCATTTTTGAAGGCAGTGTAAGTAAGACGTTCCATATAGGATTCTTTAAAACCGATCTCTATAAAATCTTCAGTTTCCTGCTTGGTAGCTCTTCCTGTTTCTGTGGCAAATGGGTTGATAATCATGACAGAGAGCCTTGCAGTACATTCCAGTTCCATCTCTAGTTCTGACACTCGCTGCTCTTTACGGAAATGTTGAAAATATTGTTGGAAGGCAAGCTTCTGCCGCAAATTAAGGCATAATTGCATTAATCACTTCGTTTGTGGCTGCAGCCAAGAGCCAAGAGTGTCTTCTTGGAAACCGCCAAAATTTGTTGCAATTTATTATGAGTAGAGGCGGGCGGAAAGAGGCAAGACAGTGGGGATTCTTGGGACTGTGTGGGTGTGACGTTAATGACTGGATGACAGGCGTTACGAAAGGAGCTGATAAGCAGCACTAAGGCTTATGATTTTGTGCATGTGTGTGTGTGTATGTGTGGGTGTTTGTTGGGGTTTGCGGAAATTTATTGCAAGTCTTAGGAAAAGATAAAAGCATATTACGATGTTAATAACGAGAGCTATGCAAATGTCTCACGAGTAGTGTGTAATTTCGGATTTTCTGAATTTCAAAGAGGCTTTTAAGCCTTAAAGGATTAAACTGCGAAAGGAAACTGCAAATCTAGAATAAGGGAATGATTCTTGATAGAATATTTGTAAAGTAAAAGACAATTAAATGATTGAATGTATCAATTGGTTCATTTTATATTTAATCATTAGCAGGAGGAATTCTTTGATATACACATGTAGATGAATGGGTTCCACAGAAATATATTCAACCATACTTTATGAATTTTCCTTACTTTCTTAATTCTTCTTTTTTGTAAACTACAGTGGCGCCGAAAAAAATAGCACCAGTAGGGACGACCATCTTTATTCCTTCAAAACAAGACCACTGTCCAACATTTGCTGGACTTTACTGCAATATAATGTAGCTTTATATGTCTCCTCTCTGAGAGAAGTGTGTTTACTCTCTCAATTCTAACGGTTCTTATAACTTTAGGCAATTTTGCGAAAGAGGAGCGAAATGGAGCACCAACAAAAATAGCACCAGTAACTGTTTTATGTAAAAGCTTCTACTTTTCTGAGCTTCTTGATATTTTAAGTTCTTGATTGAATTAAAAATCGGTGGCTTTAGGTGATTGTGACAAGAAAGTTACAAAATTTAAGTAGTTATGGGTCTTGGAAAGCTCTAAAGTGAAGAAAAAAGCCAAAGGATCAAAACTTTCATTTCAGAAGGCAGGACCTATGCTAAGGTGGGGCAAATTGTCGGTTGTTCAAAAGAAATGATTAGCAATGCTTTTAAATATGTTTCCAACAAGAAACACGTGGAAGAAAGGCCGCGATATTCCCATTTCTGGTAAAACTACTGGTTCGTGAGAGCAAGGAGGACCCATTTAAGTCGGCACCAGAGCTAAAGCAAGGATCTTAAAAAATCGTCAAGTACCAGGAAAGTTAGATCTTGTATACAAGAACGTAAAATGGGTAATCGTAGTACGAGGAAAATTCCACTTCTCACGGGAAGGCATAGGGCAAAAAAAAGTTTGGTTTGCAAAATAGCACTGAGGTTGGGCCAACGAAAATGGAGAATTTATTTTTTGGTGTAAAAAGGTCTTGTTCTTGTGTGAAACGACAACCGAATGCATAATACAACCCCCTGACTCACATGTAAATTCATTAGACATAGAAAAGCAAGCAAAATCGTATGGGCACGATTTTCGTACTAGGCAGGTGACCCAATATATGGCACAACCCCATTATGGATCATCATGTCTATGTCAATATCAAAGAAACAGTGATTCTGCTTTATGCAGAATACGAAATAGACTTGTTTTGTGTCTTCCAGCAGGAAAATTACCCAAAACGATCTAGAAAGAGAGCTCGAAAGTGGTTCGAGCACAATTCTCTTAGTGCAATGGATTGGCCTGTTCAGTCTCCAGACTTGAAACCCATTGCTAATATTTTGGGTCAAGTTAAAAAATATGTTGCTAGTGCGGAATCAGAGAACAATAAATATGTTTGGGGTATCCTGCATGGTTCGTGGATCAATATCCCAAGGGAAAGATGCGAAAATTATGTGAGCTTTAATGCCAATATGTTGAACTGTTGTTGTTGCTGACAAAGGCTTTGCAACAAAATGCCAACCTTTAAATACAACTAAACTAACATATTTTACTAAAAAATGTGGAAAGTTTCCTTGTATTTTATAGTTTTTTGATTTCTTTGTAAATTGGTGCTATTTTTGTTGGTGCCCAAATTTCTGATAAAATCCTATTCTTTTCAAATTTTTTTACTTAGATCTTGCAAATTATACCAGTGCTCTGCGATACGATTAATTATATCTTAAAGTTTATATATTGGTTTTCACAACGTTCATTAGAACCATTGCTTAAGCAAAATCCGTCAATATAGACACATTAGTCCACTGGTGCTATTTTTTTCGGCGCAGCTGTATATAAAACAGTCTTCTTATTGTTATCATATTTTTTTAAATATTTATTTAATTATTTATAATATTTTAATAATTATTAATAAATTTATAGTGCCTGAATTCAGCCGATGTGCATACAAATAATATTTCTGATTCATTTACTATTAAAATGAGCATTCAAATTAATTATAAGAATATAACATCCTCTGAAGGGGTATGCAAACAGCTGACTGAATGGCAATACATTTCATAAAATATTTGCCGAGACTCCACTTATTACTTTTGTTCACTTTTGAATGATTTAAACCTTCACAAAAAATGTATGTCCCAACTATCCATCAATAAAGCACATTTTTAAGCACACATTTCAAGAAATATCCGCCTAACCAACGAAGTATGAACATTTTTCCTTGGGTGCGCTGTTCAGCTGCTTGCTCTCTGCCTCGCTCTCTCCCTTGCTCTCTTTGTGTTTTGGCTTTGTAGTAAAATGCCGGCCTTGGTGCTCTCCGCACAAGTGCTCTGGCGCTCTCTCTCTCTCTCTCTCTGTCTGCCCTGATGTGCAAAGGGTGGCATTTGGTTCCCCCCACTCTCTCAAGCAGCCCGCTCTCCAACTCTCTTTTTGATAGGGCTTCATAACAAACTGTCCATCAGCTGCTGCTGCTTTTGCTTTTGCCTTTGCCTTTGATTATACTTTTTGCTTTTTCTACTGCCATTGCTGCACTCTGAACTTTTTCCTTTGCCACGAGCCCCCTCTCTTGTGTCTTCCTTACGCATTTGTTTGTCTGCCTTCGATTTTTAACAAACAAACGCCACAAGAAACACAAACACAAAACCGAACAAACACAAACAAAGACAGACCGTTTGACATTGATTATTTTGTTGCTTACGTTTGAAAGTTTATACACATAATACGATACTCGTTGAACACGTTTTTCCTATGATTTATGATTTTTACTGGTATTATTGCTTGTATTTCGTTTTATTACTTTTTTTACACGTATTTTGTTGCTGGTATTTAGTTGTTGGTATTAAATGCACTTTGGGTGTTATTATATATAAAAAATATATATTTTATTATGATTTATTTATTAACAATTGCCATTTTTTTTGGTGGCAACAACACAAATGCCGCGCCTTTCGTTCGTTTCATTTGACAGACTGACGGACCGAAGCGCGTTCTCTCTCTCTCTCTCTCTATGGGTTTTTGCAGTTCTCTGTTTTGTGGCTCTGCTTCGCTTTGGCGGGTGGTTTTTCCTCTCCTTCTTCTCCTTCCATTCTTTCCGAGTGGGGTTTTTTTTATCGTTTCGCCCCGTATGAAGTAACATTTCTTCTTCTTTTGGTCGCGCATTTCCGTATTTTGTTACCCTTTGGCTTCCTAGTCGTTGGCTTGCTCTCTCTTGCTCTCTCAGACTGTGCTTTAAGGGTAGTAGCGGGAGAGAGGCCTCTCTTTCTCTCTCTCTCTCTCTGTTCTGCGGCGCATGCTCGGTTTTTCTGTTGGGCTTTTCAAAATGCAAATACCGTTAGAAGTAGGTTTCTAGTTGATGATGGGCCTCTGACAAGTGGAATGACCTGATATGGGGTTATCCGCAGGCGCTACCAGCCAGACATGACTCAGTTTCCGAGCCCCTGCGTGTTTCGAATACTCTGACGAGCAACAGTACTTTGTTTACGGTTGCTTTTTAAAGGGGGCTTCAAGCAAACATCCCTATCTAGATCCCTCTAGATATTTGGGTTGCGAGTAGAAAAAATGTCAAATTAGTTAATAACTTAAATGGAGCTTCAAGTGTATGAAGACTATCTTCCTCAGAGTTGGGAGGTTTTTTCTTAGATAAATGGAAATTTGGCACTAATTTGGAGACAATCTGGTAAGATAAGATCTAATAAGATGAGATACGAGTATGCCATAAAAGGCTTGATATTTGATGGTACAATTTTCCAGAATTTTGGTACGTTTATGTCTGCTAAGAGATTGACTTAAGTTAAGAATTTTTGGAATTTCCTTGGGTCATAAATATCATAAATAAGAGTGTTCTTCCAGTCAATCCAATCCCTTTTCGATTAATGTTGCCTATTTAAGGGCTATTCTTTTGTGTCTTCTTTGCCTTACGATTTTTGTAAAAGAACGTAAAAGAGTGTTTAAGGACTAATCTACGCCTGTCTCCTTGATTTAAGGCCCATAATAAATACAGGGGGTGGAAAGGAACAGGCAGGGCTGGCACTTTTTGAATGGCTGGTCTTTTTATATGAGTGCATTCAAATCTTTAATGGTAGGTAGTTTCTTTATACAGACTTTACTCAGCTTAAGAGCCTTGCGTGTCTCTTTTAATAGGTTTCACGGCCATTTGTAGTGGCTACTTTTAAAAGAGGCTCTTGGCCCAATTCGTATTTGAATAAATACTAAAAAAAACCACAAAAGAACAACATGACGCATCCATATTTTCATTTTATGGTTTTTTGAGCTTATGTACGTGTTTAACTATCTTTGCTGACATTTACATCACTAGAAACATTCCATCAATTGGTAACCTTGGTCATTAAGGTCCATTAAAAGAGATGCCAGCCGCAAAAGTCCTTAAAAAACTTGCAGGCTCCTCTTTCAAAGAAAAAACACAGAAGCTTTGGCACTGCCTTTATATATTTGCTAGAATTTATTTAAAACAATAAACAAAATCACTGCAAATGTACATTATTTAGCTAAAAAGGCACAACGTATCGGCATTTAAATCTCAATTTTGTACGCTTATTTGCCACAAAACGTAAAGCTGTCAAAAAACAAAAAGAAAACCTGTATTTTACTAGTCATTCCGAAAGCGAACTTTCGATTTCCCAGATAAGACCAATTCAAGCACACGCGTGGCATGACTCTCAATAAGGCAGGCCACATAAATTCACATTAGCATAGATACCGAATGTACCCGAATATCCAATCCATAAGCACACAACCATAGCCATGCACAGATACATATACACGTACGTATGTATGTATGTGAATTTGTATATCAAACATATCTATATTGTATATTGAAATTAATCGCTTAACCCTTTTCCCCTTCCCCCCACCAACAGGCACCCCCGAAAAACAAAAACCAAGACATCATCAGACAATGACACGTCTGGGGGGTAGGGGAAAGTCTGAGCTGAACGGAATTGACGTTAAGCTCAAGGACGACATTTCCTCCGCCACCCCCCCACTGCCGCCGCCCACTTCCTCTGCCATTTGTATGGATTATACATGGGCAAATCATTAATATTTTTGTTTTTCTTAGCATTTTTAACTTTCTGATGCTTAACCGAAAAATTTACATAAAACGGGGTCTTTTTTTGCCGCCTGGGAGTGTGTGCCATGAAAATTAATAAGGCAGGGCCCTGCCCCCTATCGCTGGTTTTTCTTACACCTTATCCTTTTCCCTCTGATTCCCATCCATGCAAATGCCGTCTGGGAGCATTTGATAAGATGCTGACACTGTCTCTTCCCCTCGGGCTCCCCTGGTGATTATGCCGGTCTGCCGTTGATGAGTTTGTATTTATTTTGAGTTCTTCTTCGGTGGAGACCTAGAGAAAAGGGTATTTGCATTTGTCATCTGTCAAAGGGGTATATTCCCCTACCGAACAGCATCTTAATTGGTGTCGGAGGAAGTTATTGGAGGTTCGAGGAGGTTTTTGTGGTAGGAAGTGGCATACATGTGGCATATGGAAATTTATGAATGGAAACTGAGGCATTTATTTTCGTTTAATAACCCAAAAACATATTTTTGGGTATCAGGAAAGTATGCTATAATATTGAAACAAATATGTAAATATTATGAAAAGTATAATATTAAAACTAATGTTAAAATTATTCGACTGTTCGACTCTTTATAAGGAGGGAGGCTGTAGGAAGCACTGTTGGAAAACGATGCAAATTTGGGGGCTGTGACTCAGCGATTACTCAGTCACTATTGAATCCAAGGATCTCCCAAATATTACTAGATATTGCCATTACTTTTTTCTGCAAATAGACGAAGATCAGATCAGGATGATATAAGAACTTTCATTTATACAGAACTTTAAGTAGAGGGCACCTGCTGCCGCGCCAAAAAAAGGTATATATAAAAAAAAATAAAATGAAATTAAAATAAAATAAATAAATAGAAAAATTAAATAAAAATAAATAAATAAATAACAAATTAAATACAAATAAAAAAATATAAAAAAAATTAGATAAGAATAATAATTTGTATCGAAATATGTTTTAAATCTAAATATACCAAATATTCTTTATATACATATTTCTTTTTCTTTAATATTTCTCGATATTGTGTTATATTGCAGTATTGTTTTAGGATAAATCCCAATATTCATGCATGTTATATTCTTTTCGAGTATTTTTTTTTTCGGACAAACCACAATCTATTTCGATATTCTGCATCTTTCCAGTATTAATATCCAGAATAAATCCCCCTTCAGTCACCTGTGCAACTCCTCAGCCTTTTGAATTTGAATTCTCGTATGCGTATTGCTCAACCCGAAAGCGCTCTAAATGTTTTTCCGCACTGCTGTCCTGTCCTGTCCGTTCACTTTCCACATTCCCCATCCAATCCAGCAATTTGGACTCATCCGCATCCATCACACTCCCCTCCCCCCTGCCCCCACCCCATCACCCATCCGCATAGGTGCACTCGCTTCCTCGACGAGTAAATTGCAATATTATGCTAGACTGCGAACGTCGCCACGTAATCGCCCTGAGAAAACGGCGAGAAGACTGCAAAACTAGGAAAACGGGTTAATAATGCCATAATAAAGAAACACAAAACACTAAAAAAAACTGAAGTAAAGACGACACTTTCGTGACTGGGGCCCGATGCCTGGCAATGTTTGTTGTTCGTTGTTCGGTGTCCGATGTTTGTTTGTTTGTCCGTCTGCTTGTCTGTTTGTTGGCTGAGAGAGCCAAGCGGAAAGTGAAAGGCACGCGATGGCAGCACGGGGCAGGCCAAGTCATAGGAGAGGCAGCTGGCTCAGCCATGTGGCAAACACACAATGCCCCCCCCCCCCCCACCAACACATGTATTGTTGCCTCTGTTGTTGCTGTTGTCGTGGGGCATGACGGGGAATTAGTGTCTTATCACAAGGTGGCAACCACAGCAGCGACAATTTCCATGTTCCACGGGTTCAATGACACAACAACATCGTCATAATCATCGTTATCGTCATCGTCGTGTGGAATGCTCTCGCAGCAACATATGCTAATAAATTTCTCATAAAAGAGCTTTTCACAATGCGAACGCATTAAGCCGGAGAAGAAAAATTAACAAGAGTGTCGCCAGGGAGAGAAGTCGACTTGGAAGGTACCCTGTGGGAGAATATTTATAGAATAAAAGCAAAGGTTTGCCTAACACGGCCAAAAATATTGTTAAAATTACTCCAAGAATTCCACCTGGGGAAACATATGTTTACGTATATATACCACTCTGTTCAATGAGCAAGATCCCCTCAAAAGACTTCCACCATGCCACCCCCTTATGCCACCCCCAAGCAAACACCGCGCAAAAGTGGAAAAGCCACAGCATCATCTTGGCATGTACTCCATCATCGCAGACTCCCCCTCGTCTGTACAATCCGCATTGAGTTATATTTCATGTCACATTCGCCTCTCAAGTTATCCATCAAGCTCACCTTTAAACGCCTTCACCTCAGGCTCAGGCTGAGGCTCGTATTTCCCCTTCGCTTAAAACAATTCAAAAAAAAAGTAGGGAAAAATAATAAACAGAAATATTTTCCAACTGATTTTCCATCATGCCGTGCCGTGCCGTGCGTCTGTGTTGACACAATACAGGACCGGAAAATAATTGCATTGTAATGGCTTAATTGGTATTTATGATTGGAGCACATGGTCGGGGCCCAGGTCTCCGTCTGCCCGTCTGTATGATGAGTTGTACGTGCGATATTGACACAATTGTAATTTCATATATTGACCAGGTACTTGAGGTGGGTCCGTCCAGGTTTAATTTTAAATTGCTTTCCTGCTTCTTCGACTGCATAATTATTTTCCCATGGCTACGAGGAACAACAATCGATGGTAAACTCCGTTTTCGTGGAGGATGCACTGATTTTTAATGCAAAATTAATAAATTACAATTTCTGCAGTACATTTTCCACGGATTAAGAAAATATACACAGTATTTTCCCAGAAAAAACCCACAGAAAAGCGAAAGTAGGACAGATTGAAGCCAGGAAGCCAGGATATTGGTAGACGTCTACAAAATTATTCACTTTAATTTTTTGTATTTTTGGATTTTTAAATGGTTTTGGAATGTTTTTTTTTGGTGGGTCAACAATTATGCCAAAAAATAGTAAATTATTCCCAAGCTTTTTGTTTATTTTGATAATTTTAATAAAGAAATAATTGATAATTGTATACAAAAATATATATTCTTCATTGACTGGAAGACCATAAGATAAAAGCTTTTCGAATATGAACAAAGTCCGAATCGAAGATATAGAGTCGAGTTTTATTTTAAACGAAAAAAATTAAAAATCATAAATAATTACTGTTTTTTTTTTTATTTTTTTTATCAAGAATAATGATGAAGTCTAAGTTTTATCAAATTACTCAAAAGAAATGATTATCAGTGAAGAAAAACGTCAAAAATTAAAATATAATCTTTACCAAGTAATTTTTATTATATAACTTTTAATGATTACGGTCCCTGAGAGTTGCTAGTACTCGAAGCACCACTAAAAGCTCTTAGATGACCTTTAAATTTTTAAAGAAAATAAATAATTCAATTATAATTTCTATGGGAATTTGTTATATTTTTGTAGAGGTAATCCTCCTCCCCATTGGGAGTCGACGTTCCTCTAAGTGTTTTGACAGAATTCGGCAGATTCTCGTCGTATACTTATTGTTCATTCAAAGAGCTCCCTCGCTAAGCATCCTTCCAAACCATATAAGGTCTGACGAACCGACAAAAATATCCTTGTTTACGGCAAAACTTCCGAGCAATTCCCAAGCAAAGTGCAAGGTAGACAGCCATCTATCCTTTGAAGAACTTGATCCAGGTTGAAAACAAGCATTTCCCAGAAACAGCATCTGGAATTTGTTTGAACTTTTATGCGAGACGACGACTCCGCTGTGACTTTGGTTCGCTGCAACTATAATTTATCAAATTGCGCTCATTTTGCGATTGTTATAAATTTCTTAGAAAGCACTCATTTACGTGGCAGCAAACGCGCTTGCAATTTGTCGTCATTATGCCGTGGAAGCTTCAAGTTTGAGAATCTTTTGTGCAGCCCGAGACGAGGAGGCGCCAGGACTCGTTAGTTGGGCTCGTTAGCACAGCGAAGGGCCTTTGTTATAAAATACATAACTATAACGTACTATATAACTATATACTATATAGTGCAGAATATTGCATTCCGTAATGGCTCGGAGGTGTCGAAGCGAATTGATTTATGACAAGTCACGTAGCTGCTTCTAGTCCTGGTCCTGGTCCAGGCTCTGGGCCAACTCACGCGGCTCTTAACCGAGCAGCAAACTTTCTGCTGATGAGATTACAGTTTTCAGTTTACAGTGCAATCCCTGACACTCCCTTAATTTCTGTGCAAAATAATGGCTGATGTCTAAAGTCCTTCCTGCCTTCCGGCTAAGCTGTAGGAAGTCGCCTTTAAGCCTTCACCCGACCCCTCCCCTCCCCCCCCGTGCCATAATCATTAACATAATCGATGCCACTTTGTTTTCTCAGCTTCTGTTGTTCTTTTTGTATAGGGTAGGGGGGGGGGGGCAGGGGGTGGGCGTACATATGCCCGAAAGTAAATGAATTAATTAACCATGTCACGAGCGTGAAATTTCAACAAAACGCCCCAGCCAAGCCAAAGTAAAGTTGGAACAATTGCAATGCGAAAATTTAATTAAGTTGCAGCCACCAATCGCCCCACCGAGAGACGGAGAGAGGGAGAAAGCGCTGGGAAAGCGAAAGGATTGCCCCCAGGACTTGGCAGTCCCCTGTATATCTATATATACAGTTAATATTGCAATTAAGTTTTTCGTGCACCAAAGTTTCCCCGTTTAATTGTAAAACAGTTGTTAATTAGATTTATAGAGGCCCGGAAAGGCTGTCTGGCCGGCAAGGAGTAAGTCCTTGGGTCACTTTAAAGGAAATTTCTCAGTAATTACGAGTAAATTTGGGTCTTAATGGCGGGATCTGTTGAGGAGAGCGAAATTTACAGAGAGCTTTCGGTTTTATTTATTTTATTAACAATTATCTTTTAAGATTAGAGAAGAAACAAAAATAAATACGGGAGAGGAGGCAAGAAAATAATTTAAAAATATTGCTAAATTTAGGAGATGGTTAATATTAGAAGATATAATCATTAGGGATAGTTCGACGGCTAGGGTATGGGCTATAACCCTAAAAGGCTTATCGTTTAGGCCGAAAAATACGGGTAGGTCTAGAGGAAGCCCTCCACGATTTTTAATTCCCTAAAAAATTCTATGGCAATAAATTTGAGGTTTTTATTGAACCAGAACTGTTGAGCACAAAAAACCTGCACAGTGTCGCACAAAAGTATGAACACATTCGTTGGCCTGAATTTCCCTGCCACTGACAGCGCAACTTGGTCAGCAGTTTCGGGCTGCCTGTTGCTGGGGCAGAATATACGCATAATTCTGGTAGCCCGCATACAGGACAGGGCTCCCACATCATCATCAATCCCCCCACAACCACCGCCCCCCACCGCCCCCCGCGCTGCGTGTCATATCTGGCCCGACATGACAACGTTTTCATAAAATAAAATTATACATAATTCAACAAGCTGGAACTTTAATTGTTCCCGCCATGGAGTCAACTTCTCTGGTAGTGGCTTTAAACTAGGACACGCGTGTCATGCCCCATGCCCCTTGCCCTCTCTCTGGAGTCCCTTAATAAACATATTTTTATGCTCACTCTACCAGAAAATGCTATGCAAATATCCAAATACCCTGGGCATATATTTACTGAAATTAATTTTAGGTTCTAGCCAAATAATTTGCTGTTTTCGCATTTCAATTTCTAAAGTCAATATTCAAGGCTTATGGGAATGTTTGGGGAATGGATTTGAAAACAGAAATTTGCGGTTCGAATACCTATCAATCACTACCTGAATGCCAGAGCTGGTTCTGAAATTTCCTGTAATTTTCGAGCAAAATTTATTTTTGCATTTACTCGAAAATTTCATATTTGAAATTGGAATTTTTGAGGGCGGCCTGCCGAAAGCCCTGCCAATTTGTCACGAACTTAATTAGCTCTAATTTCGAATGAACTTTGACCACTGCTCTGCTCTGCTGGGCCTTGCTTTGGTTTCGATTTCATTTGTGGCCCAGGCACGAAAATTGATTGCAAATCCAATCTCCCGGGTGGCACTTGCACGGAAAACATCTGTGGCAGGACGAGAGGCGGCGTGAGGCCTAGTGCGTGAGGTTTTTTCTTCTGTTATTTTATGGATTTTCTCTTTTTGCCAGCCATTGGATTGACACTTGGAAAGCAACGCAAAAGCAAACACGTAGACGGCAAAACGATCCTGGACAAGGACATCCATTCCATCTGTGTGTCTGTGTGTGTGTGTGTGTGTGTGTGTCCCACACAAACAAATAAAATGTCAAGGACAACTGTGCAATTGTTTGACTCCCATTTGGTGGCTTCCCACGTGCATAATTTGCGTTCAACTCATAAAAACAGAGGGCACAGAGTAGGAGCACAGGGGAGTCTCAGTCGAGAGGTGTCTGGTAAAAGAAGGAAGCCTGCGGCTACTGCTTATATGAGGGGACAACCCATAGAACACCATTCAGGGTGATTATTTAAGATCTTATTGGGCTCTGGAGAGATGGAGGGATGAAGATGTTAGGGCTTTATATCTCAGGACTCTTTCATTTGAAGCTCTTTAGACTTTTGTAGAATATGCCTGGCTATTCGGATGTTTTATATATTATATACTCTACGAAATGGCCTGCTATTTCTAGCTTTTGGTCGAATGGGATCCCAAGAGCAAAGACCACAGATCTCATGATACCCCCAGTTCCAGAAAATCAATGTTTGAGTGTCTTCCATCCTTTTCATTCCACCCAGTAAAGGCCTCCCCTTCTTAAGCCTCAATATCATATAGTTTTGGACCAAGGAACAGGGTCTATTGCTGCCCTATTGATTCCTGGTACTTCTCCCCAAAGAATTCCACAGTAAGAGCCCATGTTTTTCTTCAGAAAACATATTCAAATCGTTTTCCTACCTCTGGCAATTAAGGTTGCGAGGAATTCACCTCTGGGAAGCTCTCCTAAAGACCAATAAAACATTTGTTGATTTGTTGTAACTAATTTTACGCTGCTATACACATGAAGTATTCGCATAGCACCGTTGATTAGACAAATTTATTTGCTCACCAAAGATGTAATCAAATGTACAACATTTTCATTATTATTATTATTTTGCTTATTGTTTTGGCCATTTCACGTACGCCCGTCACACAGAATCGCCTCCTGTCTGGCCATAAATAAGGCAATAAATCAGTGGAAATACAATACATCACCTGTGACCTGTGAAGCAGCAAAGAGCCCAGACCAGAGACCCGTCTAAACCCACTTCCGTTTCCAGACCCAAGACCCAAGACCCACCTTACAAGAAATTCTTGTATTTCGGAGGAGGGGAGCCAGAAATATTGCCATAAATTATGCAGGGGGGGGCTTAAGGAATATGACATATTTGTGACTTGGACTTTGACCAGGGTTCTTTCTTTATTTCTTTTTTGCTTTTTGTTTTGCCGAGGGTCAAAAAGTTTAATATAAATTTCAGGTTTTGCATTTCACTATTTTATTAGCATCCCTTTTGTGCCTTTTTTGGACAGGGAAATCAATTAATTAAGCTTTCCTTTTGGCCTGTCACAGAAGCTGATTAAATAAACAGTCATTTCCCCAA
The DNA here is from genome assembly GCF_009870125.1 of Drosophila pseudoobscura. Classification (NCBI taxonomy): domain Eukaryota; kingdom Metazoa; phylum Arthropoda; class Insecta; order Diptera; family Drosophilidae; genus Drosophila; species Drosophila pseudoobscura. The sequence goes on along the minus strand of NC_046681.1, from coordinate 23,984,721 downwards.
CTTTCTTTCAGCTGACCTTTGTGAAGGAAAGCATCGAAGGAAACCCCGCAAAGTTGATGGAGAAGACGGTGAATGGAGAGAGTATTAGTGGCATGTCAAAGGGAAAACTGATAGTTTCTGGCGAGGTAAATTTGATTAAATATTAGCTACGGTGAAAAGAGCAACAAAGAGCCTGCAAATATGAGGATAAATGGGCAAAAGGGCAACTTTAATTCCTCAAAATGGCAGTAGATGCGGATATCTAGAACACTGATTACCATGGAAAAGGGAGTCCTCTGCCTGCCTGCTGCTGCCTCTGCATGCCACACGCAACATCCTGTGGCTGCGTCAATGCGATTCGAATCCTCTACCAACTTCTAGCAGCAACAGTAGGCTGTCTGTCAGCCGCGACTGCATAAGACAGCAGAGGGCTATAGCGCGATCCTTTCTGGCCATCCAGGTGATTTGTGATGTCCCCCCCCCCCACAGGAGCCACCCAGTTATGCAAGAAGGCCACATCAGTTAACCCGAAACGTGACTGTGAAGCCTTTCCATGGAACGCACTGGGACTCAGGTGCAGTGACACGGCGGCTTACGGACAGTCCGCCATGGCATTGTGGTCCAAAATCCCTACGTTTGAGAGAGCCCAGCGAAATATGTTGCCCTGGAAGTTGAGCCAGATCTGCATGTCATTTGCATTTCGGGATTTGGAAGTTTAAGAGCACCAAGGTCTCCAAAACGGGTCAAGTTTCGACCACGCAGATTGTAACAGGCTTCCAAATAAAAGAATTGGTAAGAAGAGATGGCTTTCCCAGCGATCAAAATTTTGATGGATCGATGGAATATCCGAAGAAGGTTTACGTTTATGATCGAAGCGCCTTCATTTAAAGGCCTGGGAGTCCTCTAAGCAACTGTCTATAAACCCTCTGAGGGCCCTCCTATAGTCTTCTGATCCTCTGAGTCCTCCCTTAGTCCTCTTACCCCCTGAGTTCCCTTATTGTCCCCTGAGCAACAGCTTCAATATCGTTGCATATCGATCTGGTTCCTTTGACTAGGCTTCAGGACCAGGAGTCAGCTTTTAAACATTCAAAACTGCGGTTAAAATACGATATCTTTTGCAACTAAATCGTTTCTGAGATTCTACTAGAGATCTAATTTAAGAAATTGAATTTTGGAAGCATCAAATGGAGACAACTTTCCGCAGATAATACAGGATTCATTTCTCGTCGAAATTTCTGCCATTAAGGCCAAAAAAAACCTCAATTTCAGAGCCCTTAAACCCGTAAACTTTATTGTACTTTAAAGATATGATACTTATTCCTCAAGAACGTGCGCGTAATCACACGGCACTTAAAAGTCATTTATAAATAGCCTCGTACGAGTGCCACTATATGCTACCCTCCTACCCACAGCCCACCCACTGGGCTGCTGCTGCTGCTTCTGGTACTCCTTGAAGGCTTTCAACTACTTAAAACCGAAAAGGAATTTTTATATATATATTTTAGTGCGCCTTTCTAGCGAAATAAGGATAAATAGCCACTTGAGCAGCCATCGTGAGAATCCTTCCCCCTACCCCTGCCCCTGCCCCTGAATGCTTTCTCTTTTCGGTAAGCGTAAGCAAGGCCATGTGGGGGGGGGGGGGGGGGCACCTAGATCCTAGATGATTTGCTCTCCTTAAATTTCTGTTTAGAATGCACGTAGAAAACAATAAATCCTCGGCACACACCCACTACCCCCCAACAAGCCGCCCACATACGTGATAACTGTAAAAATAATGCACTAAAAATAGCCAAAGATGAAAAACTTTGGGCACGCTGGAGATCTAGAGAGAGGGAGTTGGGCGTGGTGGGGGGTGGGGGGGTTTGCGGGGGTCCTGGGGAGAGAACGGTTATCTCAAGCGCAAACAAAACTTGGCGGAACAAAATGCAAACATTTTGTGCTCGGGTTTTTTTTTCTTTTCCATTTTTTTGTTTGCACTAAAAATGGCAGCCAGCGTGTGGGGAGAACGGGGAGCTGTGGGGATATTTTCCCCATGGCATTCCGAGAGTCGCCTGCGGCCTGCCACACACATATTTGTGTACCTATGCCGCGGTTTTTCCTACGGTTTGTTTTACTTTTCTTTTCGCTTTTCTCGCTGTTGTTGTATTTTACGTGTAATTTACATTCAAATTCGTTGCATTTTTAGCGCTGGCAAATAAGTGAAGCGGAAAGGAATTGCTCTGCAGTGGAGTACGGCAGGTGATAAGAAAATGTGGCATTAATTATGGCCATAAAATGTTTCCAATTTGTTGGTATTTTTTGCTACAAACTGTTTTTAAATAACTCTTTAAAGGGAAATGTTCTCTGGGCAAACGAATACTTCAGTCCTTTGGGAAGGTATAAGCTGTTGAGGGGTCCTGAAGAGTCCTGAAAAGTCTCTGCAGAAGACTTTAAGGATTGCTAGATCACTATTTGATTCATTTGAATGTTGATTTTGGAGTATATTTCAATAGGGATCGATTCATTGAAATTGGGAACTCTATAGGCTCCTTTCCAAAAGAATTTTAGGGGGGACATCTACAGACGGAGTGGCGTGGCGCATAATACCTCGAGGGCACACACCAAATTTAGTCGAGAATGAGCTCAAAAGTATTCATAGTGTTATGAAAGCGAAGGCCCTTTTGACAAAATATTAATTAAAATAAAGTATTAATCTACAAAAATTCCAAATGAGCAAAAATGCATCCTTTTGACTTTTTGAAAATACTAAAAACCCTTAAAGCCGATCTCTTTGAATTTTAATTATTATTATTAATATTACTATTATAAATATTATTATTATTATCATTATTAATATTATTATTATTATAAATTAATATTATTATTATTATAAATTAATATTATTATTATTATTATTATTATAAATTAATATTATTATTATTATTAATATTATTAACATTAATATTATTTTATTTCCTGTTTATAGAATTAAATTATTATTATTTTATTTCCTTTTTATAGAATTAAATTATTATTATTTTATTTCATTTTTATAGATTTTTTTTTTAAACGGACGTTTAAACGGATATGATGAACGGAGTTGAACTCCGTTTGAACGGAGAACTTTCTTGGGCTGGATTCTTCCAAAAAGATCCTCTGGATGGTCGTTTGGATAACCATAAAAACTCCGAGGAATGTACTCCCAGCCTTTAATGAACCACATTTTGATTCGTGGGTCTTTCAAGGTTTTTAAACCCCCCGAACTCTGTTGTCCACCGTGGTGCACCGCTCGAGGAAGTACAATCCCTCGGATCATCGCAAAGAATCGAATGGAAACAGAAAACTTCCTTCTAGAAACCACTTCAGAAGCTGCAATTAGGCACTCCTATATATTGTGGGTAACATTGTAATGGACTCACTTGATAATTAAGTTGGCAATCCTGAAATTTCAGCCAGGTGGACCAAAACACACCAAACAGACCAAACACTTGAATTTGCCTGGAATTAATAGCGGCATGGCTTGAGGGGGGTGGGGGGCGGCATGGGTATGGGGATACTTGCAATTTACTTTGCTGTGCAGTGGGGGGTGCGGGGAGTGCATTCCCTTTGCTCCTATCATGCCATGGCAGCATACATTTGGCTCCGCTGCAGTATCCAATTGCTTTCTATTGCTCCCCTTTTTATGGCTGGCCTTCTCCACGGCCCTCTCCCCATTTCCCCATCTCCAGTGACCCAATTTCTCACGTTTGGCTTTCATGTTTGCTGCTGCCCACAGCCCCGCCCCTGAATGGGTGGGGTAGGGGGGTGTGCGTGCAGCCACCACTAACCAGCCTTGTAGTACGAGTATGCGACCATCTACATCACCCTGCCCCCTGCCCTCCTGCAGCCCCTCCTCCTCCTCCTCCTCCTCCTCCATGGCTGTGGCCTGTGTTACATTTAACGACTTTCGAGTTCAAATTGTACAAAATTTACGATTGCCAGATATCTTCACACTCACTCTGAAAAATTGCTTTTCTGTGGAGTTTGGGTTTGGGTATGGTGTCTGGTCTCTGGCCCAGCCTGACCAGCGACTGCTGTTTTACAGGGTACTCAAAGGTACTCAAGGGTATATGCTAAACGTAAACGATCGGAACTCGGAGACCCGAAGAGACAGATTTGTATAGATTATAAAACATTCACCTCTCTACCTCTCCTTGGTTTATGCTCTTTTATCTACCAAAAATTACTCCAAAAAGTGCTCTAAAAATTCCCAAAAAATATGTTTAAATTCCCTTGGGAGAGAGAGGGGTATCTCTTTGTCGAAATTTTGGTTTGTGGCCATTGCTGTTGCCGCTGGTCTGCTGTTCGGGTGTTCGCGCTGCACTTGGTACCGTTAATTGAGGCGCGAAATGGACGCCAAATGGACGAGGGGGAGAGCCCGAACAGGCCTGAACAATCGTTGTCTGGACAGGCATTTAATTCAATTGGCAACAGCCACCGAGCGCCAACGAGTGGAGCAGCAGCGCAATTAATTTGGAGCTTTTGATATATCATTGCAGCAGCCGTAATAATAATAATAATAATAATAATAATAACGATAATGTTTAATAATGTTGCAAAATACATGGCATGGTTTCATTGTTTTCCATGCACTTAACACACATTCGATTCAATTTCAATATCAATGTTTGATGATTTTGAGAGGAAATGATGTGGAAATGGAGAAATGTCTAAAGTTCAACGAAATTGGGGGGAATATCCGTGTGTTTGTGGGTATTGGTATTTAAAATCACTTTAATCTATAAATTATTGCAACAACACAACTTCGAGTAAACCTATCAATGCCTAAACGTTAAAACATTGATTGGAAATCGTTTATAAGACCCCAAATAAACTCCCTTTTGTCATTCGATTGGTTTAGCCTCTTAACGAGTCTCTCACTCTTTAACAGAAATAATAATCATGAAAACTTTCAATGTCAGACAGTCAGACCGAATGCTTCAATGCATTTGCCTTTGGAAAACATTTACTTTGCTTACTTTTGTTATTTGCGTTTGTGTCTGTAATTGCTGCAAGTTGCTGCAACCGACTTTGGCCGGACAAAAGAGCTATGAAAAGCCCCCCAGCTTAAGCGCCGGGCTCCAACAAAAGACGGCCATAAAGTTACCTTCTTCATTCATGCGGCGGCGGTGGGAGGGGGGGCGGGGGGGCGACCTCAGCCCTCAAGTTCATTGTGGCCATCCATTGGCCAAATGAGGTCCCAGCTGAGCTCGGACTTGGGTTTTTATTTTATTTCTTTGCAGCTCCTTCTGCAGTCGGTTTTTTTTCTTCAACTTTATCTCTATCTTGGCCCCCCACTCGCTGGCCGAGTTAGAAGGCGTTTGGCGTTTGGCCGTTTGCCCGTTTGCACAATCTGGTGTCTGTCGGTCGTCAAGGTCGTCAAAGATGCAGCGCCCAAAATGGCAGGCAAAAATACTACCTACTGGTGGCTTTTGCTTTTGCTTTTGCTTTTTGCACGTAAATCAAAAGCGTCACCAGCAGTAACCAAACTCTGGCCAAGTGAGGCAAGAGTCGCCTCCGAGTCTCTGAAATGAATACAACGAGACGAGTCGAGTCGAGTCGAGTCGAGTGGAGAGGCAATTGCATAAGGCGCGCCGCGTGCAAACACGATTTGGCGAATGGGGCGACCTGTCTGCCCGTCCAACAAACATCATCTTCCCCCAGCTCTGCCTCTAACTATATTTTCAAGAGCCAAGCTCCAATGCACTGCGTTTATACGTGTGCTGGCGGCTTGTGTTGAAAGTTTGACGAAAAAGCTGAACAAACGTTGGAAAATGTATCTTGAAGATGGGTTAAGCCTTTGGATTGCGGGCCTATGACCGAAAATCGGGCCTAAAAACGTGAAATGCTGACGTTTTATTCAAAAGCAAGCTGGATTCTGCTTAGATTTTGTTTTGGCAAAAATTAAACTTTGTAATTCCATTAAAAAAGAACCATAACCGTCAAATGGTTTTTGCACGTAAATTTGTCATAAATTGCGGTCTATCAACGGTTTCTGTAGTATCAAACATTTACCAAATTTATTAAAAATTATCTATACAATTTGAGTGAGTCTTTGGGAGCGCGTGAGGTCGGAGTGGGGCATGATACCTTGCCAGCACCTACTAAATTTAGTCGAGAGCATGCCAATGCTTATTCGGATATGATAAAAGCTAAGGCCCTTTGGAACAAATATTTTAAAAAAATTATTAAAAAAATTAAAATCTCTTAAGGAAAAGGATCTCTTTGAATTGAAATTGTTGTCTTTTTTCATTCCCAATAAATTAATGAAACTTAAAAAAAAAAATCACAAGGATTGATACATTTTTAAAGATTTTACAGGCGCTTAAAGTGAAAAGTGATAAACATGTATCCACACGTGCTCGCCACTGTAGAAAGCTCTGTTGCTTGAGGGCTGTGTATCATGTACTGCCTTTATCATCCACTATTCCAATTCTTCCTATTCTTACCGCATAAACTTCGATATTCACATATTCTCATTCATATTCATACCACTCATTCGTGAGAGCATAAATCAAAGCTAACTCTGACTGACGTGCCTGTACATCCATACACACAGAGTATGGCCTAAACCCATACAACAACTCAAAGATTAAAGGCAACAAAGGGCAAAGGTTAACCCACAAAGGCTTCACCTGGAATCAGTATTATTAAAAAACGAGGGGGAACGTTGTGAGTTGCTGCGGACACCGCAACTCTACGGTTATACCCGATACTAAGTCAGTATGGCTCTCCTCTGGCAGACGCCGCTAATATTTAACGACACGACAAAGAGTGCGTGCGAGAGAGACAGAAAATCAGTCTGAGCTACGCGCTGCGTAGCCACTGCAAATTGATTTGTTCCTTTTGGCTATAAAAATGATCTGATCTGATCCAGATTCACCAATCTGATAGATATGGTCATTATCTATGATTCTGCGTTTTTAGTTTTCTCAAATCTGCAATATTGTGGATGCAACAGATTTTCGTCCTTTGTGGGGGCGGATGGGGGTGGGGCGAAATTCTGAGATATACGTTTTATAGTGACATCTTAAAGGAGTGTGTGTACCAAATTTGGTTACTCTAGCCTTAATAGTCTCTGAGATTTGTGGTTGCCTCAGATTTTCGTCCTTTGCGGGGGCGGAAGGGGGTGTGGCGAAATTTGGACAGGAAACGGTCAAGGTCCGATATCACAGGAGTGTGGATACCAAATTTGGTTGCTCTGGCTTTTATAGGTTCTGAGATCCTTGAACTCATATTTTGCAATTGGCAAAACCGACCATGAAACCTGTGTGTTAGAGTGAGACAGAGCGAGAAAGAGTGATATTGTTTTCGTGATTCTGGCTGTAATAATTATACGATCTGGTTCAGATTTTGCACTCTAGAAGATATAGTAATCTTCTACGATTCTGCGTTTTTAGTTTTCTCGTATCGTCGAAATTGTGGATGCCACAGATTTTCGCCCTTTGTGGGGGCGGAAGTGGGCGGGGCAAAGTTTTGAAATTTTTTTGGAGCAGTGACATATCACAGAAGTCTGGATCCAAAACATCGTTGCTCTAGCTCTTATAGTCTTTGAGCATTAGGCGCTGAAGGGGACGGACAGACGGACAGACGGACGGACGGACAGACGGACAGACGGACAGACAGACATGGCTCAATCGACTCGGCTATTGATGCTGATCAAGAATATATATACTTTATGGGGTCGGAAACGATTCCTTCTGGACGTTACACACATCCACTTTTACCACAAATCTAATATACCCCAATACTCATTTTGAGTATCGGGTATAACAACAGCCATACTAAAATATTGCATGGAAATAGTTGCAACTTGACTTTTTTTTCTGTTCTACTCTTTGTTATCTGCTCTTCCCTCCCCCCTTCCCCTTTTCTAGTTGTCTTCTCAATTAATTTTGCACTATCTTTGTGATAATAAGGCGGGGTTCCATTAAGTTTGACACTGAAGCGACAATGTTCAGCTGAAAATATACAGTTTTTAGTTATGAAAGAACAATGTTTTGGAGAACATAAGTCGACCATTAATATCTTAAAGTACTTACGTCTAGACATGGCATATTCTTATTTTGATTAGAGGGTAATATGAATGAATTCTTAGATAAATCAATGAACCAATAAACTCTCTCCCTTCCCTTCCCATTCATCGATCGTATCAACACCTTCTGAAGCATTTAGATTTGGATTTTTAAGGATTACTTTTGGTTCAAAGCCTTTGTAGCCTCCTAAACCAAATAAACAATAAATTAGAGACACAAAACTGTTTCTGGTAGGGTCCCGATCATTCTCAACGATATTTAACACATCGTGAGTTACACTAGACTTCATTTAAGAACAAAATCCAAGCCTTTACAGCCTGAACAAAGCTCTCGGCCTCCAGTAGGCAAAGTTGGCCCCCACATAATACTCATTGGGCACCCAATAGACCCCATCTTAACGCTATCTGGAGCTTCCTTGAGGAAATCCCACCTCTTCCTGGCTCTTCCGCCAGGCCTAAGCCTTAAATAAACTTTATTTTAAACCCAAAACTTGTTCCCCTTTCGAAACCAAACACTTTTAAAGTCTCCACGAAGGTAGCACAAATATTTTTCCTATAGAATTTCGATTTCAATACAGCCATTGTTCTATTATTTCTCTAAATTTCTCGGTTTTAGCTCCACATTTCTCTAGAATTCCAAACAAAACAAAACTTCTTTCTTTCTTTTTTTTTTTTGTTTTTTTTTTCGTACAAATCCAATAAGCATTTTAATCAAAGTCAAACAAAAACGTCCTTTGGCTTTATTTCACCTTTTCCAGCGGACACGCAAAACCCTCCACGGGGCTAACTAGAAAAACCAACAACAACAGCAACAATAGAGAATAAAGAAAGAATTGTAATAAAAAAAAAATTGTCAGCTTCTGTACAGCTGCGACGCGGTCGAGTCCCCCAGGGGGCTTACACAGCCACGGAATTTAATTTGAGTGCACTCGCCAAAGCCAAAGCCGTACATTTTTTATGCCTGTCGGACCCGCGGACCCGCGGACCTGCTCCCGGAATAGAAGGATAAACAAACGGATTATGACCAGGGACTACGCCGCAGGCATTGAACCCAAAAAACAACTGCACGGCCAACAGACTGCCAGTGCGAGGGGTGGTGACACTGCGTTGGGGGAGGGGTGGTGGCGCTGCATTGGCACGTGGAAAACTGTCGTAACTGAATTGGAGATGGCCGACGATTCAATTTGATAGTTCTATGGTTGGATGTTGAGGGAATGTATCAATTCAATAGCAGAGGAGGGAAATACATGGCATTTCGATTTTGATAGTCGCCCAAAAAATAATGTTAGGAAAATTCCCATTTGATGTTTGGCGCCCTTAGAACCTTTGATCCTGCTTAACGATCCATCCCGATCGTCTGGATTTTACCCGTCAAGGAAAAAGAGAAAGAAAAAGAAGATTCTAGAACAATTATTGTTTGTTCATAACGAAATGGGAAGGCTATCCAATCAGGGCCGCTGCCTTCCCTATCGTTCCTCCTCCCCAGCCTGAACAGACCGCCTCGTGGCACAATTTTTTCATAATAATTTTAAAAAATTGTTAAACACTCTATAAGAGATTTTGAATAGTTTTCTACTATATCCACGAATCACAATTTCCCTATAATAATTATTATGAATTATGAATCACAAAGCTTACCACTTCTTGGGCAGTCACGACTTCTTTTCTTCCAAAATTATCAAACACTAGCCATCTCCAATGACTATCTGCCATCATAGCACGACTCTCGATAGTGTCACCTAAGAAAAAACATTGATATGACTGGCCTGGCCTGGCCTTCTCTCATCGCTAATCAATGACAATTTAATAAAACCCCAAACTCAATTGCCATTACACAGTTCAGTGGGCGGCGATATGGCGGTATGGATGGATGGATGGATGGATGGACGGCATGGCATGGCTTTGAGCACGAATCAAATAATTAAATTGCAGTTTACGCAATCGCGAATCGGCAATTAAAATTCACTCAAGCCGAAGCGACAAGAGCGATGGGGAGCAGCAGCTGGGATATGAGGTGGGGGGTGGGGGGGGATAGAGTCAGTTCAAAAGCCAAAAATTGCATGATTTATGGGCATTGCGGGTCTTGGCCAGATGATGATAATGATAATAAGGCTGTCATTATGATTTTAATGAGAGTTACAAATGAAAGTGTTTCCATCTCCAGTTGGGCTGCTCATTAAATACCTTTTAAAATGGTTTCCCTCGCTATTGGTCTCCCCCTTTTCAAGGGGTTTCGCTGGCTATTGGTCTCCCCCCCCTTTTTCAAGGGGGTCTGCCTTTCTTTCAACTCTTTTTCGCCCCTTTTATGGGGCGCTGACAACTCTGTTTGCGATTTCCTGAATTATTATACCCCACTATGGCCAATTTATAATGCCAGAGTTTGGAGTTTTGTCCCTTTGTTTCGTTCGCAAAAAAAGACAATAATATTATTAACAATAAGGCAGTGTGTGAGGGAGAGGGGAGAGCCGCTAACTGTTGTTCGCAGTCATTGCATAATTTACATATCTAATTGAATATTTAACCAATCCATTTCGTATATTTTATGCAAGCCCATTAAAACAGGCTAAAAATGGTTGTTAGCTCATTAGCTGCTGGTCTGTGTAAATATGCAACAACAACAAAAATATATATTAAATAATTTGCAAATTGATTGTAAAATGAAACAACGAACAACGAAACGAAACGCCAAACAAATGAATAATTCCCGCAACACAAAATGTTTGGTGCATTATTATATATTTTCTGATGCACAGAATTTATTTACCATGAATTTTTGAACTATTACAAAACCAAGGTTCATTTACCCGAGCAAAGTCTTTATTCCAAAGTTCATTTAACTCGAACCAAAAACCCAAAATTATCATATCTGGGCCCGGAGATCGGGCTAATTATGACTCGGTCTAAAGCCGCCGGCTATCTTTATTTTTATTTCCTACATTTTCCTACGTTTTTCCTACATTTTCTTTCGTTTTCCTTTTCTTACGTGCTCTTTGCATCGCTAATTTCATATTAAAATCAATAAACTCTTGTAAGAAACGGCAGTCTAGGTTTAGACCCAAATTCAAGAAACAAAAAGTGTTTTCAGAGTCATTGGAAATGCAACAAAACTGGTTACCATTTCCATTTTTAGTTGGAACTTTAGTTGAACGGTTTTAATATTCGACTTCTCTACGAAATGCTCGCCCTGTGCGCACTCTCATTCTTATTCAGTATTCATTAAATATTCCCCTCCCGTGGAGTGCAAGAATATTTTGATACGCTTTCCAAAAGGGGTTGTGGGATTTTGAAGAGGAGGATGATTGGAGGAGGAAGGAGGACAATGAGTTCTTTATAATTCCCTATAATTACTATATATAATAGATATTCCCTATATATTCGCTATACATATTCCCTATATATATTCCCTATATATTCCCTATATATATAATATAATATAATACTAATATATAAGTCCTTACAGTTATATTCTTTCCATATAGCAATTTTCTAGGACAATTCTTAATGCGGAAAATTCGTAATATATCATTTTTACAGAATATATCATTTGAGTAAATAAATTATAAATTTGTATAAATTTTTAGTTGCTTCGCTTTTGGATTTATTCAAAATTGTAAAAATCTCAGTTTAGATCTTGTTAAACGCAGCAATATCGACGGACTGCACAAAGTCCTCGAACTCCTCAATCTTCTCCTGCAGAAGATCGATGGAAATAAATTCCATATGAAAACTTCGTTGTAGGGAAGTTCGTAACAGAGAAGTTCGAGTATATTTTGAAGGCATGAAGGCACTTCTGTAAAATCCGTTTAGTTCTAAGTCTTATATCTATCTTTCCTACATGTTCGAGATCCGTTTGGTTAAACCATCGCGCGTCATACAGCAGCGTCCCTCGATCAGTAGGGTTCCTGCCTGGGATCCGCTCGAAACATTCCTCTGCTGGTTTCTCTTGGGCCACTTGAGGGAGCAGTTGTAGCAGATCAACGTCCAAGTTCGGAATACCAGGCTATGGCTAAGAATTTAATGAGAATCAATACCGTAGAATACCCGCAATAACTGGTATTTAATTTGTATTAGGTATGTGGTCTTGTAATTGTAAATTAGGCATCTAATTCTATCTCTGATATTAGTCGAAGACCTCCCTATTTACATACGTTTAAACATTCCATTTCAAGAACACGTTGTACAAGCTCTTACCTAGTCGATTTTCATTTAAAAAAGTATCTGCCCAGAGCTAAATCTACTAGCATTAGAGTAATCAAATCTTCGGTCCCTCAGAACAGGTTTTCCCTTCTGTTTTTATTTTCTCCATCGTTCTTTGCCCTTGTGTGCTGTGTGTGTGTGCGTGTTTTGGTCATTTAGCTCGCCCATTTTATTGTCTTTGCCAGAGGTCGGTAGTCGTTGGTCGTTGGTCGAGGGGGTGGGGGGTTCTCCCTGGGTTCTCGTTCTCCACTCCCACCCACCATTTCTTCGTTTTCTAGGGTCCGCACCTGGGCGAGAGTGGAAACGAAATGCATATTGAATTTGAATTCGAATTTGATTAGGAATGTCGGTTGACACACATTTGGCGATTGTTAATTTATGCGCATGCTGAGCAGGAGTGTCCGTAGCAGTCAGCAACTGATTGGCCGACAGGTGGGGGGGGGGGGCCAGCTTTAAATGGAGTAATTACCGCCGCGTTGAAATGTGGCTAAGGTCTGCCCTCCCCTCTCTCCTACCCTCTCTCTGTCTCTGGCCACAAGAAATGGGTGAATGGCTCAGAGTGGGGGCCTGTGGCCAAGAGTGAGTGGCGGGTGTTGGCTTGTCTGTTTGCCTACACGGTCCGAAAAAGATGGGGTTTCATTGGGGAAGGCAGTTGTGGCAGATTGCCCATAAATTCGATGCATCTCAATCTGGAGCCCTAGAACTCCACAATATTTTCTTCGAGTGCATCAGTTAGAGAACGTGTTTGGCATGAGCCAAAATCGCGCGACTGGAAGCATCACAAGTGCCACAGTAAGTACTGGCCAGAGCCGGGCCGGGCCGGGCCGCCTCCACGTAACGCTCGAGTTAAGTCGGTCGGTTATTTATAATGCGAAACTCTTTTGCCCAGCCGGGCATATCAACAGTTGGCTCCTCTCCTCTCTTCTGGCGTTTTATAACGACTTTCCCACAGGTCGGAGAGGGGGGGGTGGAAGGGCTCCATTGTCTTTCTGGTAGTACCTATGTATATAACCCCCCTATTATGTTACCATTGACAACTCCATTTCGATGGTGGCTGGTGTTTCCACTGGTTAATCACTTTATTGCCAAATTGCTTTCGTTCATATTAAATTACTCAATTAAAATCAATTTTCAATCGTACCGTATCGCTGGAGATTTATTTTTTTAGATTATTATATTTAATCGGACACAATTGATTTTTACTCCGACAATTTTCCCCCTCTCTTATCTGTTTTTATGGTATTATTTTAATCAGCTTTTTCAGGCCCCAAATTGACCTGGATATCCATTATGGAACTCTTCGGTTTACTGCCACTCTTAATCGGACCGCAGCAAACCTGCAAGTCAGTTATTTTACGGGATGCTCCCGTCACTCGGCACTGATTATCCTTTGAATGCCTGCAGTTGGCCCTAATGGAAAATGTGCATGTCTGTGCCTGTCTCTGCCCGTGCAGCAGTGTCTTCCGACCTACTCTTATACACAGCCAACAGGCAGAGCAGCTACTAGCTAGGGCAGCCACCCTCTTATACGCGCGCAGGCAAGTCTATTTGGGCTTGTAGAAGAGTCTGGCTCGGTCGGTGGCTGCTTGCTCGAAGGGAATACATATGTGTTCGAATTTATGTGGGATTATTTAGTGGCAAATTGTTGTATTTATATTTGGATTAATGTCAGGTAAAAGGTAGATATTTGAAGAAATTTAATAAATTGTAAAAAATATGCAATTTCCATAGTAGCTAGGGCAGCCACCCTCTTATACGCAAGCTTATGGACAACAGTGGTTGGACTTGTATACGAGTTTTGGTTCGGTGGCTGCTTGCTCTAAGAAATGTGGAATATTTATTGGGATCTTGTTATATTGATATTTCGATTAATGATAGGTAAAAAGTAGATCTTTGAAGAAATTATATTAATGGTTACAAATATGGAATTTCCATGGCAGCTAGGGCAGCCACCCTCTTATACAGGCACTTGCAAGTCTAGTTGGGCTTGTATACGAGTCTGGTTCGGTGGCTGCTTGCTCTAAGAAAATATTAGAATTTATGTGGGATAAGTATTTCAACCAAATAAAATATATTTTTATGGGGAATTGGTTATATTTATACTTCGATTAAAGACAAATAAAAGTTTATCTTTAAAGAAATTAAATTATTGCTTATAATTTCAAAATACTTACCCCCTTTCACTGTTTACTTGTTGCATAGTCAGATCAGTGGCAATCCTGAAAGTAATAAAGTTATTTATTAAATTCACTTTTCTTAAACTTAAGACCCAAGGCTAAGGCTAAGGCTAAGGCTCTTCTGGCCTGCACAAATGGCAGGCACTGTACTTCTTCCACTGCACACTTCCAATGCCATAACAATTGCACTCAACGCAACACACAAATACCTGTAGAGTGTACACATCTGGACCGGCAAACAATTAGTGAACGTTTGCAAATTGCTCAACACTGGCAGGGGGAAAAAACCCCCAAACCGAACCCAAACCGAAGCATCTTGAGGAGGTGCCAAGAAGTTTTTTGCAAGAAATCAACCAAGCTCGAAAACAGCTCGAAAACAGCTCGAAATGCAATGCATGAGCAAGTCTTCCCGTCAATGAACAGATGAGAGGGATGTTGGCCAAGAAGGCTGCAAGATGGTAGATTATTAAAAAAAAGAAGAAGAAAAAAGAAAGAAGAAAAAATACTTTAAAAACACCAAAAGCCAGAAAAGTGTGGTAGAGACGACCGATGGTGATACCCTAGGAGAAAAGTTGGCCCAGACTATCCCAAGGGTTGCTCTCTTTCATATATAACTCATATGATTCCTTTGATTTGGATATGGATAAAGGTTAAGGATATAAAGATATGATAGACCAATCGAGCAATTTCCTTTTCACAAAAGTTCATCTGATTTCAGGGTGAGGTACTCCTCCTTCAAGGGTATGCAAATCAAACAATGTCCAGGCTACACTTTTTGTTCAAATCGTTTATAGAGCACACTCTCACACACACACACAAGCACTCACACATATACGTTGCAATAATTAAAAGTTGGTTTAAATGTGGAGCCAGAGGATTGATGGTAGGGGTGGTGAGGGGTGGGGGGATGGGGTGAAGTTGCGATGCGAAACGACCGCACCTAATTGGTTTTGCATGAGTTAGTTGCTGTGTGGCCCGGCTATGTTATACGAGGTATTTAGGTGGTGCACATAGAGCCGTACAACAAACCGTGGTGAGTTGCCAACAACACATTTGTGGCATAAGTGGCAAAAAACAAAACAGAAAAAACATTGTGCCAAAACATGAAAAGCCATGCCACTTGAACGGTGTCAATTTGTTGGAAACTAGGAATGGACAGCAGATCGGACTGTGATGGGGGGGGCGGGGCAAGGCAGAACGTAATTATAAACACACGTGGAGTCAATTTGTTGGCTTTAATTTGGCCAAAACCCACAGGTTTCAGTGGAACTGTTTCACTTAATATGAGAGCTTAGGGAACGATTGATTTATTTAAATTTTGGGGGGGAAGTATAGAGAATATGGGAGTCCTTGGAACCAGTCTGAAGACCGGTTTCTCGTCTTCGGTTTAACATTTATCGGCAGGTTAAACTGTCAGAAAAGGTAAATTGATTTTCTCATGGTTAAGAATTGTTAGGCCTTACAAAGAGAAGATGAAGAAGAGACTATTGACAGCTTGACATTTCAGAAAGTCAGAAACAGACTTCTGGATGGCCTTGCGATTTTATGCAAGCACCAGGAGATTTCTGTGGGGTTCAGCGGTTCCTCAGCAACCCGAGAGGTAAAAGAAGTCTCTCGAGTGATTTCCAAGCTAAACAAAGAATATATTTTCCAAAACTAACCAAAGCCTAAACGACGGATGCAATAATCAAAGCCATCCTGTGTTCTGCATTGTACATCCCATTTTGGAAGCTGCGGCTTACCGGCACCCTGTTATACTTTTTCGTTCCCTTTCTCTTATTAAAAATTATTAAAAAACAAACCTAACTTTAGAATTTAGTTTAGGAACCAACTGTGGCTCCAATTTGACCAAGAAACACATTTGTGAGTACATTTCGAGTAGTTTTTGTGGCAATTATTCTACAAAATATAACAATTTATTTTCGCCCCACCCTAATATAAAGTATAATTATTTATAGCTATTTTTTTTTTATTAAGTTCTAGTTTAAATTGAACCAAAACCGCAATGTATTATTTTTCTATCCCCATTAATATGAAATATGCTCCTCTCAAATGTCAAAAAACCTCCATTACTGATTCTATGTTTGAACCAACAACAACAATAAAACATTAATCCGTTTTACATATTTACTCAACCCCAAGCCTGGGCGGAACTGCCACGAAGGTCAAATGTCACGTATTTAATGACGTGTTTCGGCTGCTGGGCCGTGCTACCCGGGCACATTGCCCATTCCAGCTTGTTTTTCAAATAAACACGGTAGAATATCGTGTTTTCGGGCATGCAGCAGGCCTCTGCGCCGCGTGCTAATGTTATGACATAATTAAAGCCGGACAGAGACACGGGTGGCAGCCTGTCGCTGACATGTCACGATGTTGTTTCAGATGCAATTGTTGCCCGCTGAGGATGCTGCAATTTAATTCGTGCAACAATTTATTATGCATTTTGAAAAATTATTTACAGAGAGGGAGGGAGAGGGATGGAGAGAGAAATGAAAAGATTTTCACTTGCAATTTATCTTGCAAATGGGTGCCAAAGTGCGAGAAGTTGCCTGCCTTTTCCCGAGTCGGCAAGTTTTTTGAAATTTATGGCTCCGCATAAGTATACCCTTTCGAAGGGGAGCTATGGCTATGACTAGAAGGTAGGCAAAAGAACAGGAATAATTTTAGATCTCTAAGAGAGCGGTGCATATATCTCGGGGGTTTTTTAAATTTTAAAAGTCCTTTTTTTATTTTTTTTTAAATAATTCCTAATTGTAAAATAATTTTCGAAGTAAATAATTTAATTAATAATTACTTTTTAATAACTCTTAATTCTAAAATAATTTTCAAAATAAATTTATAATAATAAATAAATAAATAAAATAAATAATAAATAAATAATCATAATTACTTTTTAATAATTCTTAATTTTAAAATAATTTTCAAAGTAAATAATTTAATTAATAATTAATTTTTAATAATTCTTAATTTTAAAATAATTTGCAAAATAAATAATTTACCTAATAATTACTTTGTAATAATTCTTAATTATAAAATAATTTTCAAACTTAATAATTTACATAATTACTTTTAATAATTCTGAATTATACAAAATTTTTTCTATATCAAGAAATATAAGTTTTTCCTTTAGTGTATTTAAAATCCTAACTTTATTTTGTGATTTAATTTTGTTGTATCTATATTTTTTTCCATTTCACACGGTCTCTGGCACATCCTGGGCATCCTTTGGACTCCTACACAGGCTCCTGCCAGCCGCATTTTAATATTTTCCCCTAGACGAGGACTGGGACGAGGACGGGGTGGGGGAGGGGGAGGGGGTCGGGGAGGCTGCGGAGACTGCGCCCATATATCACAATTTATTGTGCTTGTCAATTGCCAGCAGGCAGGCAAAAATAAATAAAATTGTTGCCATGCCCGGCCATGCCATATTGCATAGTCGTTGGGGAAATACGCAAATTTATTCTAGTGGAAATATTGCATTTTGATATATCGCGCATACGACTAGATGTCTGCAAATCATCAGAGCTTTGAGTGCGTGTGTGCTTTTGGCCTTGGATGCGACGGGTGGCGGTCAATAGAAATGATCGATTCGAAAGCCATAAGATGTTTTGCCTTGCAGCGGCAGAAGCTTAAAATAGTCTCAAAAAATATCAATTTATAAGAGAATTGTGTGCTTTAAGCCTTCAGCCAAGAAAAGCCACTCAAAACATTTAATACCAAGCAAATCAAGCCCCAAGAGGAGACTCCCAGACCAAGGCTCGACTGAATTTTCTGCACTTAAAAATAAAACCATTTTTGGTAATTGATCTCCAGCCATAATTGCCTTTAAGTGGTCAAAGTGCAAATGGCTAAGCTTTGTTGGAGAGAGCTCATTGATTTGTTGGTGGTGTGCGCAAAGGTGCCACAGACCATCGAAGCGTTTAACATTCAACTTTGCCCTGACCCCTCCCCGGACACAGAACAGGGGCTCTGCGACGCCTGAGCAAGTGGCTTTTTGACTTGGCCAACTTGACACATTGAGGGGCGGGCTACGGCTGGTGTCTTGGCCACAGACAACAGACAGCAGCGACGCGACGGCGTAACTTTAGATTTATGATAAGTCACGATTCCCATGGCCAGTATTAAAGCCACAACAGAGACAGCAAAAAACCAATTTTTATGCAATCTAAATGCATTTGGCAAACAGTCGGCACTCATCAGGCCACCAATTAAGTCGTTTAATTGAATTCCGAGTGGAAAGTGACGACTGACGAGTGACGAGTGACGAGTGGCGGAGGAAGACGAAACAGCGACCAACCGCAAAGTAATTTCTCCAACGAACTAACGAGCAAGGGCACTTCTTCCACGATTACTCGTAGTAGACAACTTTGTAGTTTCTTCTTTCTTAATTCGTCTGACATTTGCAATTTTCACTGCTAAAAAATAGTTGCAGTATTTGTACAGGGTAGTCAGGGGTTTGAAGGAGCATAATCGAAAAATGTAGGGTTTTAGCTAGGGAAAAATATACGAGAAATTTACAACATAAATGACACTACAGGCAGGTTATGGCAATTCTTCAGAGACAACAATTACAAATTAAAGAGAATTTAATTTAATTATTCATTAAAGGAGATTTGACCTTGGATGGATGGAAAAATTTTATAGTAATTAAGGAAGGATTTATATTCAGAGTAGTATGAAGGACAGAGTGGAAGATGAAGAGGAAAGTAATGCCTGTTAAGATGCCCTCTGCTGTCCGTCCTGCCCGTTTGGGAATTACTGTCTTCTTCATCTTGGATTCGACCTCACCAGAGAAGAGTTTGTGGAGAAAGAGAATGCCTTGGATCTGATCCTACTGCTTTCAAGAGAGAAGAGTGGATCTGAATGAGACGCAGGCCACTCTCAGAAGAAGGAAGATGTCTTATCCGACTCCAAGCCATAGGTATATATATTCTAGATCTTCTAAGTTGTTATGCCTTGGATACTGGACTACAGTTTCATCTAAAAATCAGACCCAAGATCCATTACATTTCCGACCTTTCCAGGACTCCCTCCAACCTCCCAAAATCCCCTTAAAGTAAGGTAATTTTCCTTTACATAATTCCCTATTTTTTTCGACTTTTAGCTGAGTATCCAAAGGTCGAAATACTCCCCTATCTCCTATATGGCGTTCTAACTGCTGTTTCATGCTGTTTTATTTTGTTGGATGGTCTTGTATTTTGTTGTACTTTGCCTTCCTGGCAATTTCCACAAAATGTATGCCATTCCCATTTGTGCTGCACTCCGTCCCCCGTCCCCTTCCCCCTCTATATCTCTGCCTCCGCTTCACATAATTTCAATGAACCGCATTTACGTTTGGTTCGGTTTATCTCTCTTTCCTCTGCACATCCGTCGGCGTCGTCGTCGACATTGGCATGACAATGCCACACTACAGGCACACACACAGCCAACCGCAGTCAGACACATGCACTGAGAGAAATATTTAGAGGATTTGGGGATCAACAGAGACTGGGAGGGGCAATCAAAGTATTGTCTATGATACGGGTTTGAACAGAGGCTTGTTATATCCTGTTTCTATCAGAATTCTATGAATATTTTCTCTCACTGTAGACACACACAAAGAATGAGTAAGGCCACGTGAAGAGAGAGCTTCGTGGAGAATGACAGCCCTCGATGCTCGCAATTTGTGGCTTTTGCCATGCTTAATGCCAATCTCAGTGTGGAGCCACCGCCACCAGAAGAGTACCTACAGCGGCTCCTGCAGCTCCTGCAACCATCCTCCCACTCTGCCACTCCCCACTCTGCCACTCCGCACTATCTTGCCGCATTACAATTCACTGGCATAATGCAAAAATCGCAGCAAGTCAGGCGCAACTCGTTGATACGCGTGTCGGGCTCTTTACTCCACTTGGGGCTCTGTCTGATTGGAATTGGTCTGCGGGGGGTGGGGGGGGGGTGGGTTGAGGTACCGAGGGGGGTGGAGGGGGTGGCCTGTGATTGAAGCTACATATTTGTGAATGGGATAATACTTATGCGCTCTACTGCTGGAATGAATTGGGAAATTGGGGGAATTGGAAATTGGCCAATGGGGGAAGGATAGTGCGGAGATCCTCCGAGGAAAATAGTATAATTCTTGAGCAATGATTAAAGGGAGACATTACACTTGTTGGGTCCTAGTAACATGCCTTTCTTTGGCTTAAAAATTCGGGTGTTGCTCTTAGAGAATATCA
The DNA here is from genome assembly GCF_009870125.1 of Drosophila pseudoobscura. Classification (NCBI taxonomy): domain Eukaryota; kingdom Metazoa; phylum Arthropoda; class Insecta; order Diptera; family Drosophilidae; genus Drosophila; species Drosophila pseudoobscura. The sequence goes on along the minus strand of NC_046681.1, from coordinate 23,964,106 downwards.
ACTATGGCACATATATCTTTGGGATACCAGAAGGCGCTTCTCCACGCTTTCTAGAATTACTACTGTTATGAGATATGGTAAGCCTACATATATTCCCTGTCGTACGAGGGATCTGCAGACCTGCGGATCTGTTCTACGGGCCTTTGATCCATGGCTATAAGGAGCTCCGCCGTCGCCATCTTCCTCTTAAGCGAGTTGATCTGCTTCTCACATTCTGGGTATCTACTTCTCAAGTCTTTTTTGAGCATTGGCTTGTCCTAGGCATGGGACATTCTCTTATTTGTGGCTTTAAATGGTAAAGAATTCATCCGCTGTGTGGGTTAAGACTTAAGATTTATTTTGATAAGGAAGGACCCTCAAAGGAAGGTCAAAGTTTGTTTGGAACACAATTTTCGGTTTTGTTATTGGTTTTCCTGTCAACTGTTATACGATTTAGCTGCAGTCGTTTCAATTTATTTGCCTTTAAAGGCAGTTGTTGCTTTATTTTTTAGGTATTTTCTGAAGGCTTTTAATATTAGTTTTTTTATTTGATTAAGACTTCACCTTAAAGGTCTTTAGGCCTATCTATTTTCCAGCAATTGTGTCAAAATATAGTCTAATTGTATGATTATTAAAATAACTCGCCTAAGCACAGTCTGCGGCCCCTTCAGGGTCTTGAGTACTGGGCTCTTCGAGCACAAGGTAAGTGTGTTTAATTTAGGGTCGTTGAAAGCCATCAAATAATTAACCATATCGCTGTGTGCCTCGTCGCCAAAACAAAATAATCTAATAAATGGAAAGCCGAAAGTATATAAATCTTGGATTTAGACGCGTATTTCTGATATCGCCTATCGGACCCCACACATCTCAGCACTCGACTTCTAATCGCCAGATTAGATTGGAATCAACTGAAAGAAACACAGTAGAAAAGTCAGTTCCCGGTAGAACAGTCTTAGAGGAGGCTTCTCTTCGAGCAGAAGGCAAAAGGAATCCATAGTAAAATGTTGAAGGAACTGCTTTTGGCAGCTCTGGCCATAACAGCGGTCCTGGCAGTGGCCAAGGATACGGACGACTTTGATCCTTTTATAGACATACCATTCAAGCGACTAAGGACTTCGGTGGGACAGAGATTTGGACATTTCAAATAAGATTCGAGAGCTGAGCGTGAGTTTCGTTGCAGGCCGAACGCATCGAGTCGGAGGGCTACCCGGCCGAATCGCATTACGTGGAGACCCCGGACGGCTATGTGCTGAACCTGTTCCGCATCCCGCACTCGCCGAGGCTGAACAATGGCCAGCTGCAGCGGCCGGCGGTGCTCATCATGCACGGATTGTTCAGCTGCTCGGATTGCTTCCTGCTCAATGGGCCGGACGATGCACTGGCGTACAACCTGGCGGACGCCGGCTACGATGTCTGGCTGGGCAATGCCCGGGGCAATCTCTACTCGCGGAACAACACCCGGCTGAACGTGAGGCATCCGTACTTCTGGAAGTTCAGCTGGCACGAGATTGGGGCCATCGATCTGCCGGCCATGATTGACTACATCCTCGAGCTGACCCAGGAGCGGGCCCTCCACTATGTGGGCCACTCGCAGGGCTGCACCTCGTTCTTTGTGATGGGCTCGTTCAGGCCCGAGTACAATGCCAAAATCAAGACAGCCCACATGCTGGCCCCGTCGGTGTTTATGGGCAACACGACCGAGGGATTGATAGTGGCCACGGCCCCAGTTCTGGGCGAGCCGGGCCTGGGCTCGGCTCTGCTGGAGAACCAGGTGCTGCTGCCCTACAACGACTTCCTTCAGCGATTCCTGGACACAACCTGCAGCAACCAGCCGCTGACATTGAGCTACTGCAAGACACTGGCCATTCTCTGGGGTGGCCCCGACATTGGTAACCTCAATAGGGTGAGTTGTGGCCCCCATCCTTAGGTCTGTCCAACACTTCATGCATCCTCTTTGCAGACCCTCCTCCCCCAAATCACCGAGACCCATCCCGCTGGCGTCTCCTCCAATCAGGCCATCCACTACATCCAGTCCTACACTTCCAACCAGTTCCGCCTCTACGACTGGGGCAGCCGCAAGAATCTGGCGTACTACGGCGTGGCGGAGCCCCCTTCCTACGATCTCACCCAGATTACCGCCGAGCTGTATCTGTACTACGGCCTATCCGATGGCTCGGCCAACAAGGACGATGTGGCACGCCTGCCCGAACTGCTGCCCAATCTGGCGCTGCTCCACGAGGTGCCGGAGCCTACCTGGGGCCACTTGGACTTTATATTTGCCGTAAAGGTCAAGAGCCTCATAAATGATTTGGTCTTGGACCACACCAAGGCCTACGAAGAAAGGGGCAAATAAATCGTTGTAAAAGTATCTGTATCTGGATGCCTTCTCCTGTGCAAATCTCGACAAACATTAAGGCGTAGAGGCATGGCTAGCCCAGGCTAATTAGCAGCTAACAAGTGTCTGCCTCTCCCTCTCTGGGTTTCGGATTGTTGTCTGGTCACGCCTCTGTGATGTTCAACAATTTTTTGCTGCTGCTTCCTTGACAAACATTATCGCTGGCTGGAGTACGTGGTTAGCGGGTCTCGGCTCCTGGCATCCCTCCGCTCTACTCCCTTCCCCCCCCTGCAAAATTATAGCAATTAGCACTTGGCTGGGAGTTTGTTTGTCTGTTTGTTGGGCGGTCCTCGCGGGACAGTTGCAAATATGCTTATAATGATGATTTATAGGGTCTGCTGTGGTGGTCTTGAGACCTGAGATTATGTGGAACGGGTTGCGATAAGGCCAAGCGCGAAAATGCAGTGATAAAAGGGGTTTTATTTGGTTTCTGGGAATGCGGAATATATGTGACTAGGAAATGGCCTAGAAAGCTGATTGGAGAGATTAGATAGGGGCTAGTGGTAAGGAAATACGCCGTTGATTTCAGGGGAATTTTGATTTTATTTGAAGTTAAACTAATTATGTGAAACTCCAATAAATTAGAAGAACAAAAAAGGCATTGAATGTCGGCATTTGCCTCTGAGAAAGAACCGATTCCTATGCCTTCCTAAGGGACTGTTTGTAGGCAGGAATAAAGCAGCTCTTGGGTTTGTTCCCTAGGCAAAATGCCAGACTCCAAGATCCCTTCTGGACTCCGCCCCCTCTCCTACTCTCTTTCGAACCCCTCAAGCTGTCAAACTACTTGCAACAGCCCCCCTATCATCGCCTATTTAGGCATTAATGAATTTTCTTTTGGCGAAAAACGCGACCCTGAAGTTTAATTGACTCGCAAGTAATTCCTTGTCATGGCCCACAAGGTCTTATCCCGGCCTCGGTGCAAACTTTTGAATAATTCCGGCCTGTACCTTTTGGCCACTGGACCAAGAACGAAGCTGCTGGCAATTAACCGCAGAGCCAGGCCGACAGCAGGCTGTAGCCCTTCGGTAATGGCTAACCGCTGATGTGGAAGAGGAGGATAATGCGAATGGCGGGGCGGGGCCGAAAAAAAATTGCAAATTATCAAAGCCAACAGAGAAATAAAATTAATAAAGTGTAAAAGGATTTTGTCGCGACAACAGAAAACCCGCCAGACAGAAGGGGTGGGGGCCAGTCCCCCCCTACCCACAAATGCCCATCTGGGGGGTCTGCCCTCCCTCCCCACAAATCCCCATCCGACCCGCGTCTTGTGCTGTCCCCATCGCTTATAATCCTTTATTTTCGTTTTCAATTTGTTGGAAAAAGGCAAACAGAAAGTGTTAAAAGTATTTCTCGAGCGGAAAATGCACAGCACTGACAAACTTTTACTCAACCCATCTACCCCCCCTCTCTCTCTGCCCCCCTCTGTGTCTCTTTTATTCTGTGCTCTTTCTATGCCTCTGATGCGCTGTGCTTTCTCTCTAAGTGGCTGCGACACTTTTGTATGCATAATTTAGACAAAAGTCGCCCAAAAGCGAGCGACTCAGGGAAAGGGCTCTGGAAAACAACTTGAAACAAAAGTTGCAATTGCAGAAATTGAAAAATTTTCCACATAAAAATATGCAAGCAAAAATGAAAAGTTCAACTGGAAGAAAACAAAGGAAGACACAAAAAAAAAATCAAAAGAGAGACCAGCGCAAAAATTGCAACAAATCTTATGCTCAGCCAAGATGTCGGCAAGTGTCGCGCGCTCATGTTTTTTGGCCAAATGTTTATTGTCAAAAAGTTCAGTAAAATGCAGATTGTTCGATGTTGGGGTAGGGCCTCCCCAAGCACAAAGAGACAGAGGAGTAAAAGGAGCTCCAAAGGAGTTCCAGAACTGCCCAAAAAATTTGTTTCTTTTGATTAAAATCGAACTTTTACTCCAAAAATTATTATTTTATTTTATTTTTTTTTTTAGAAAACGTATATTTTTCCTTTCAGTGTTTCAACTATAACGCTCCAAGCCCATAATTCTCGTTTTTCCTACAATTTTGACATATGTGAGCAAAACAAAGGGTAGTTTTGGTTTTGGTTGCCAAGTTTTTGGGCTTCAAAGTAATTAAATTTCCATTTGCTTAATCACAAACAAATCAAATCGGAAATTTGGTTGGTTTTTTTGGTGGATTTGATTTATTTTATGCCCAAGAAATTTGTCAGCAGAACAAGCAGTCATTATGGAACTGCTTGCCAAGTAGTTCACCGTATAAGGTTCTGAACTCGGCTAGCAGTAGAAGACGAATGTTGTGAATTTGGAGGCTTAATATATATTGCGAACGTGTTGCGGTACAATGTTGCCAGTTAGGGAATTTCAGGTTCTATTTATGGCCACCATATTTCAAGGTGGCGCCATACGTGTTTTTTAGTTCCAAAAACAGCCACGAAACGAAAATCTGAAATTCTTGGAAATGATAAAATAAAAACAAAATAATTATGCAAATTATTGAAAGCTCTGAAAACAATTCTTCAATTATGGAAATTCTGTAAAAATAATGGTGCATATGTGAGTTTTTTGAGCTTTCTCCAAGGACCAAGGGTGCACCCAGAGACCATAAAAAAAAAAGTTTTTTGCCTGATTGATTTGATATTGTTTTCCAAATTAATCCTTCTTAATATCTATCTATCTTTATCATCTTACGCCTAAAAATCGCAAACGCATTTCCTTCGCAAAATCCTGGGTACATCCTTGTCCTGGGCAGAAATTGTTACGATCTGATCTAGTTACGACCTCGAGTTCATTGCGATAAATGTAGGAAAAGCGAATGAAAATTAATTTCTTGGAGCTTAGAGCCCCAAAAAGGGCTATCAAGTTTTCGAACCCAAGGCTAGCCCTTCCAGATAGCTTTTTTTTGGATTGCTCATGATCATTTCTGTTCTAAATAAAACCATAAATAGGCAAGTGCAAATCTATAATACCTCCACTTCCGCTCCACTTGCCTCTCTACTTTCAATTTTCTAGTTCTCTAGTCTCCCAAAACTATAATCACCCACCACTTGAGATGACTTTTGCTTTTAATTTGTTTCTGGTCACTTGGTGTCAGTTTCCGCACAAATCTTGATACTCCTTTTCCCAGCAGCTCCGCTGGGAAGAGAGGCCTCAGCTTTATCAATCAAATAGATCGGACAAGTCTCGTTTGGGAGAGCCGGAGCCAGAGCCAGAGGAGGCCGAAAACACAGAAAACTAATTGGTCAGCAAGTTGCTGGACACGATGGCAATCAGTTTATTGACACGACAAGAACCCGGCAAGAGCTAGGCGTAGAACGTAATTGAATGGACATATCAATTTTCCATCACAATCACAGCACAGAAAAGCTTATTAACTGCCCCGCCCTCCACCAAAAAACATCTTTCACGCCTCGGAACTGGAACCGATTGGAGTGGAATGGAGAACAAGTTGGTGGAGAAGCGATGAACGTTGAACGATGAACGATGAAGGTGGAACGTTCAACGAGGGTAAGAACACGCCCGCAGCTAATCAGGCTCTAATGGCGATAAATATTTCATTCTATATTATTTTGCTTTTATTCGTTCAGAGGGGCACGCCTCTGGGCCTTAAAGATGTGGCCAGGAGTCAAGACAAAGCGACGACTCAACGGGAACGAACAGGCCAGCGAAGAGCCAGAACAAGATCCAGAACAAGAGCCCAAACAGACCCAGGGACAGAGACAGGGACAGAGACAGGCAGACAAAATCTTCGACGCGATCGATGAAGACAAGGCTGATAAAGGAACAAGACTTGGCGATCATTAGAGATGAGCGCGTGAGGCTCTGGACACTGGCAATGGGGATAGAATGGGCCAAAAACTAATTGGAATACAACTTTTCTTTCAAGTTTAAACTTTAAACAAGGTAGTATAAAACAGAACTGGTCTAAAACCCAATCAAAAAACCCAATCTTGGCTACAATTTTAGGCCTCTCTCCCTGAAAATTTCTACAAAAATTCATAGAAAGTCTTGGAGCTGGTAAAATATGGTATTTGCCTCGTTGACGTGTCTCATTTCCCTCCAGCTCACGCTCACATCACGCACACGTGTTGGCCAAGGCAAGGCCAGAGAGCTCTTCTTCTTGTGGCCGTCTTTATGTTATGAATCGAACAGATTTATGCAACTTTGGCCAACAACATGGGCGGGTGCGGTGCCTCTCCCCAGACAGACCCCAGACCCCTTCTCGAATCTTCTCCCTGCCTTGAGGATGGAACCGCGACATTCGGCTGCGCCATTATGAGTAATGGAGTAATGCCTGGAATTGTTTACTTGGGGGCTTTATCGGCAGCGGCAACGGCAGCGGCTACGGCATGAATGCCTGTGCTTTATGGCGGCTTATATATATATGTACATATTTCACATTATCTTTTTTTTTCTGTGGCGCATTTTTTGTGGTGGGGAAACGGAAAACGATTTTATAATTGGCTGGGGAAATGGGCATATGGAAATGATGATTTAGATGTGAGCAAGGGAGTGAATAAGCCATGATTAAACAATTGTCGATCGAATTTTGTAACGAAAGTGGAGAAGGCATCGAAAGATGCCCTTTTTCTGGGAATAGTCTTCAATTTGTGGAGGATGCCCACAGGTGGATACCAAAGGATAGCTATATAGAAGGATCTGTTGTCTCTCCTTAGTTTTGAGCATTGTACGGATAAGATATTATTGGTGTTCTTCCTCCTCTACTTATTTTCTGGAACTCTCCTGGAATGTCCTCTGACATTTTATGATCTACAGAAAGGTAATTAAAAAAAAGAAACAAATTTTTAAAATGGTTTTTATGTATTTATTTTTTGTACTTTATTTTTTTTTTTCAATTTATTTAATTTTTTATTTTTTTTTAATTTGTCTAAGTATTTTTTATTTTTTTTTTAATTTGTCTAATTATTTTTTGTATTTATTTAATTATTTTTTATTTCTTTAATTCTTTTTATTTATTTAATTCTTAATTATTTTAATTTTAATTTAATTATTTTTACATTTATTTTATTTTAATTGAAGTTGAAGTTTCCTTTGAAGTTTTTTATAAAAATCTAGGTTTTATTTTCCATTGATTTTTCTGTTTCAAAATCTCCAGGTCATTGAACTTCTTCAATGCATTATTGGAAACAGCCAAAAAACAAGAAAAGAAAAAACAACCGCCTTTATCTTTGCAATCAAATCATTCGATGGGCAAGGCTGAGGAATACCTTCCCCTTCCCCTTCCCCTTGGAATCTCTCGAACAAAATCTAAAACGAAATCTAATTTTTAATTGGCCAACAAGCGGCGGACAAGCGACATTTCATGCTTATCAGCTGGCCGGGCCAGTAATTAATCTGCCTCGAACCCGAGCCCGCTCTCTTCTGGCAGATGCTCTTCCGCTCTTAAGAGCAAGTTCTCTTTCTCTTCGACTGCAGCAGCAGCAGCAGCAGCTTTCGAACGAGAACTCAACAGAGAACCCAACAGAGACGCATGCAGACAACTTTCTTCCGAATGGTTTTTGTTAAAAGCAAGTCGTACCTGCTGGCCGGGGCTCAGTTCGGACTCAGCACGCGACGCGTTCAGAACGAAAGAAAAACCAACGTAACGCAACGACTATAAGACCATAAAAAACGGGTATAAAAGAAAAGACTCTGCTGTAACGCTTCTGGTTAAAGGATGAGCGAGCCCTCGAGGGTCAGTGAAGTGCCACAATAAACAACAACAACAAAGTCAAAGTCAAAACAAACATCAATTGTTGAACAAAATTTTTGTTATTGTGTCCCACCGCTCGAACGCTTTAAGGCGGCTGGAAAATTCACATGGAAAATTCTCGGCTCTAGAAAGGGGATTGGATTGGTTAAAAGAAAAGAAAAGAACCTCACCTTGGCCAGGTATGTGAACTCCACTGCGGTTTCCGTTGCGGTGCTTTCCTGCCCGCCCCCCCCCCCCCCATCCCCCCCTCTGCGCTGCCCTCTTTGGGCATGCTAAAATTTAATAAGTGTTTTCCTCAAACCGTTTTTCTCGTCGCCTCTTTTTCACGCTTTTTTTTCGCAGCATAGCTGTTCTTGTTGTTCGATTCGTTGATGCATTTCCAAAAGGGGGAGGGGGGACGGAGTTGTGTTGGCATTCCCCCCCCCATTTTCCCTCTTGGCAAATTCTTGCGGCACATTTCATTCAGCCAAAGTTTTCCTTCCTAACGTGTCGTGTCGTGTCGTGTTAACGGTATTGTTTACATTGTTAATAGAACCCAGCGACTTGGTGGCCAGATAAATAAATAATAGAGACACACAGACACAGCCACACAGCCACAGTGCCAGCTAAAAGTCTATGCTTGAGTGCACCTACAAGACGGAAAGACTGGAGGAGGACTGGCAAAGACAGAAACAAAATAAAGTGCAAACAAAAGACTCAGGCAACGAACTTGGCTGGCTTTTTTCTAGAGGCAATGATTCCGCCTCCTTCGGGTTAATGGCTGTGGAAATGGGAAAAGAAACGAAACGTAAGAAAAACTTAACATTTGTTGGCGTTCTTGGAATAGCCACGCCATTGAAATAGTATTTTATTGATCAATTATTTTTGTTTGTGGCCCATGGGGGAGGGGATGGCATTGCTATTGGGTTGTGGTTGAAAAAGAATGCCAGGAAGATGATTTGCTTGAAGGTCCCCAACGAAAGGGATCCCCAGGATCAGACTTAAGTATTTTGACATTTTGGGAACTTTTGCTGTGGTTTTCAATCAATATTTCAATCAATCTATGGATTTTAATTGCCAAAGAATTAAAGTACATTTCTTTATCTCCTCTTGGATTGCCTTAAAAATTTACTAGAGCCAAATCCTTTGTCCTTTCTCACTGTCAAGAGTCCCACGGGGGGGTTCTATTGGATTCTGTAGGTAGGATCATGACCACAGCGTTCTGACCAGGCACAGCCTGAAGGAGGAAAGGTGAGAGCTTGCCCTGGCATCGTCGCTGGCCTTGGAGCTGGCCAGGCGCACCCTTTCAGCTCCATCATCCGCCCACACATTCCTTCCCCAAATATTCCTATATTCCGGGCACCCTTTAGACAGATTTCTGCCCCCAAATCGAATCCCCATTTTGGCATAGCCCTCCCCTAAGCTACACCCAAAAATTCGCCAACTTTCCAGTTCTATGCAAAAGCCCAAGCAAATTAAAACATTCCCCGCAATTAAATCGATGGACAGAGGCAGAAACGCCAACAAAATTGCTTATTTATTAGCCAAGAGAGTAGAAAATATCTGGCAACGGCATGCTAATGATGTAAACTAACCATTTAACTGTTAAAGTGCCAGCAGCAACAAAAAAAGACAATCCCATCAGAGACCACAAGAGCAAAAGAGCCCCAGAGATAGCTGGGCGAAGAGCAGAGAGGGGGGGCAGATGGGGCGCAGATGAGCCAAAAGCGACGACAATGACAACGACAATACTTAGGCGACTTCCTAAGACTAATCAAAGCCGTTACAATGGTCACACTGGCGCATAAAAAACACGCACAAACACACACACACACACACACACACACACACACACACACACAGAGAGGGAGACAGGTTAAGAGGCGACTTAAGGGGAGGCTCAAAGGGAGGGAATGTAGGTTGCAGCACTGGCAAGGGGCAAAAATGGGTTCCCGGTTAATCTTTGTAGATCCAGCTGCTGCGGCTTCCACTGTTGTTGTTGTTGTTATTATTATACCCTCAAAGGGGGTTGCACGATTACGGGAATATATAAATAAAATATGTGTAAATAAAATATATATAAATAAAATATAAATAAATAAAATATATATAAATAAAATATATATCAATAAAATATATATAAATAAAATATATATCAATAAAATATATATAAATATAATAAAATATAAATCTGATAAAATATATTTAAAAAAAAATATACGAAAAATGTTAGACCATTTTTCTCTTATAGAACAAATTTTAAAAAATAATTAAATAAAGTCAGGCTTATAAAAATCTTATAGAAAATTAATTAATTTATTGGTTAAAATTATTTATCTTCTGAAAACCTCGATGGAAAAGCTCTTAAAACAGCAGTAAACTGAAAAGTTATTGCTGTGCCAAGCCCTTATGTCCGGTACTGTATTTGTAATAAGTCCCTCAGTTTCAAAGCTAAAGATATACATCCTAGTCGAGAATTTTCTGGGGTAAGCTCCCATCAGAACTAAAAGAACTCACAATAAAAAGGAGGCTTTTCAAAGGTTGAACAAAATTCAATGCCTATATCTTGAATCCGCCATAGAGGCAATACATTTTTGAAGAGTATCTACACCTTCGGTGGCTCAAAGCTAGCATTTCTTGTTGGTCTTTTTTGTCGTTCTTCTTCTGTTTTTTGTTGAAGAAATTACCGTTTCATATTGACAAAACGCAAGAAGAGGAAGAAGCAGTAAGCAGAGGAGGAGAGGGAGGAGAAGGCAGAAGTAGAGGAGGAGGAGGTAGAAGCAGCAGCAGGGGAGGAAGAGGAGGAGCTAGAAGCAGGAGGAGGCAGAAGTAGAGGGAACTTCGGGTTCAGCCTCGGCTTCAACTTCAGCTTCAGACTTAAACTCCAGCTTCTGTGTGATTACAGGTACCCGACCCGCTCCTAATGATCATCATTAGATAGCCAAGGGTTTTTTCTTTATTTCCACAGCGGTTCTGGTGGTTCTTGCAAGTTCTTCTCGGGGGCTTGACGTGACGACATGCAATTGCAAAGAGCAAGAAGCAGGAGGGAGGAGGGAGGAGGGTGGAGGGAGGAGGGAGGAGAGAACCAAGAACCAAGCACCAATAATATTTGATAATGAAAAGCGGAAGCTATAAAACTAGAATGTAAGACGACATTTTATGTTAGACGTCCATTAAGGCGAGGAGGAGGGGCGGGGAGGGGGAGGGAGGGGAGGAGTAGACCCAAAGAGAATTTGCTAATTGCCTGCAATTGAAAACGAAAGAGCAGCCGAGGGAGGGAAAACGGGAGGAAAGCTTCATTAGGCCATGGGAGGGGGACAGACAGGCAACGAAGTGCAGATACCCTGCCAAGAGAGGAGTCGTCTCTACCTCCCTCCTTGGAAATCCTTAGATCTCTAGGCACCCCATCTCCACCTCCCTCGATCCCATCTTTTCCTGGCCCTTTGGCAAATCTCTTGTTACTCCCGCTATCGGATATCAAATGAATGGCTCGCTGCACCTCCAAGGCGGGGGCGTGCCACCAAATTTCGATTACCATCTCAAGGTCGCAAAGGAGTAACCAGCGACGGAGAAGAGAACTCTCCTTTCAAGTAGAGCGCTGCCGCCAGGCCCACATTAGCCACATCTGATATGCCAAAAAAAAAAGAGCCCAACTCCGGCACCAACCAGCCTCGAACTCGAACTGGGAGCGGGCCAGGGGGACGGGGGGGGCCGGGGCCGTGGCATACAACAAAAGATAGCCCGCACGTAATCTGATATTGAGAACGGTGAGGCAACCAGCAAAAAAGTGAACCAACTGCAACTGCCATTCCATATGAGGAGAGTTTCTTTCTTTTGTGAGCCTCCTATCCGAACGGCATCACCAAAGACGACAGTGGCTGGTGGACTGGTGGACTGGTGGAGGGGCCGCCTCTGGGTTCCATCTGAGTGCACACGAAACCAGAGAGCGTATGGCATTGCTGTGGAGCTGACATATAGGGGAGTATTACGAGATTAGATGTCGTTTACGGGCAAGAGAAGGTTCAAACAGAGAGAAACGATCCAAAAAAGCTATGAAAATAGTTCAGACTATGCTAAAACGTGGTATATTATGGGTCTTGTTGGAAAACATGATCTAGAGAGCCTTTAAAACCCCAAACTTTCAACTAGAAAGACTCTCTTGACTACCAAGTATTTTCCTTACCATAGAAACGTTTCTTTACTCTATTCTAGCCCCACAAAGGCATTGCATTCTTTCATTGGCTACTGTCCAAAATGCATTCTCCAGCTAACGAAGAGCGAACCCCCCTTAGAACCCCCTTTAAACCCCCCTTTAGAACCCCTTTTATTCCCCGCTAATTAACCCCACAAGAACCTCACGGCCGAATGCTATTAGAACGCCAGCGATGATAAAAATGTTTATGGCTTTCTTGGATTCCCTTTCAACCTGCAGCACGATGCCCCCTGCCCCCCAGCCCCTGCCCCAAGCCCGACTGCAGACAGGCCTCAGCCTCAGCCTGAGGTTATTTATCAGAACTGTCGGCAGGCCATAAATTCCCCGACTTTTGTCACTACCATTTATGGCCTAAAGAGTCAGCCAATAAAACATACAAAATGCGTTATATAAGCACGTTGTCTGCATGTGATCTAACGGTGCTTGGTGGCTGCTTTTGGGGGCCCCAGCCTTGTTTACAAGACACCTTGACAAATGTGCCCGGAAAGAGGCATTCGACGAAAAACAACCGCAAAAACACGCAGAAATTTGCATGGAAACTGAAATGGAAATGGGCGGAGCGCCAGAGGGGGAGGGAAGGGGAGAGAAGACTGCAGTTTTATGGTGCATTGTCTTAGAGCAATAGAAAGCTAAACAACAACAACAACAACAACAAAGGAAAAGAATATTCTATAAGAAAGAAAGGAATCTGCAATTGTAACAAAGAGTCAGAACAAGTTTGCCACAAACTTTGGTCGGTCGTTGGCTTCGACTTCGACTCAGAGATGAGCATCTTTAGAGGCAGAATTCATCGCGAGCAGAGAGGGAATACCTAGGGAATTTATAGAGCTATCTATGAGGAGTACACCTGAGCAGCTTGGGAATACCTAGGGAATTTATAGAGGTATCTATGAGGAGTATACCCTGCCTAGTGCTCAGAGCTGATCGCCCATCAATAAATGGAGTAGCTCTCCAGCTCATAAGCTGCTCTTTAGCCGCGTGATTTCATGATTTTTCCATACCCCTACTCCAGTATATGTGCTACCTCCTCGTGATCCATTCAACGATCATCTCTATGGAGCGTCAAGAACCTCCTGTGGATCACGAGTTCCCGCGTACAATCGTGATTTATGGCTTATAAATTTGAAGTCTATATTAATCGCGGGCTGTCATGTTGACAATTTTATTGTGCTGCCCGGCCCCAAAATCACGAAACAATCATTTTCCCAGGCGACATCAATTTGCCAACAAAAAAAAAATGGTACTTAAAGGCTTTAAGAACTTTCAGTTCGATTTGGTGCGGGCCATTGTCCGATGGTCGATGGGGATTTTGTGAAAGGTGCTAGGCTGGACGACACAGAAAACCTTTCCCAGTTTGGCACGATCGTGCAGTCTGTTCTAGTTTCATTAGAGAGAAGGAGATGTCGGCAGACGACGACGACGACGAGTGGCTTTGACTTTCACCTGAGCCACGTTTTCGTTTGGGCCAAGGCGAAAAACCCTTCATGGCCTCTAATTAACAAGCCACCAACTTGGGATTACTTCATTCTCTTGATCTGAGGGCTACAGGGCTTGGACTCCCCATCTCTGGGGCTTCCCAGAAACCGAAAATTTACATAAATGACATCTACACCTCCTTGTGCACCTCCTTCTGGCCCTCTTCCACCTAGAGCATTTAGTCTTCGTTCCGCCCAAGCATCTCGGCAAACACCTCTTCCATTCCCATTCCATGCCTGTGCTGGCCCGGCCTGGCCTGGCCTGTTTCTCCTTTTCATTTAACAACTTCCGCTTGGCCAGGCAGCAGGCAAACAGGCAACAAGCGAGAAGAACTCCGCGATCTGTGCAATCGCTGATGATGAGGTGCATAAACGACGCCCATTTATTGAGCCCTCGCGGCTCTAATAACTTTGTACGCCAGGTACTGCCTTCAGATCGAATCTTTGAGAGGAGAACTTCAGGGGGGGCAGAGGAGGCAGAGACCAGGCCGAGAAGTACCGCAACAAGAGGTCGGGGCATCAATTGAGTCGGACATGAAAATTGTTCAAGCTTCTTCGTTGTCTTCGACTCGGCCTCTTCTTCGGTTTTTTGTTTTTTTGCTCTGTGTTTTCGCAGCAGCATATTTAATGAGCCACACATGATGATGGCTCTGACAGCCTGTCCGTTCGTTCGTTCATCTGTAAGCCAGGTTTTTTTTTCGTTGTTGGTCTTGTAATGTAGTTTGGCATGTGCTTTATTTAGAAATAATTTCTTTTGCCACGGCTATTGCCAAATTTGTTCGGTTATGCTCGTGGCCGCTACGTGTTGGAATTTCTTCAATTAAAATGACACAAATTTCACTCTATGATGAAGCCGAAAATTTCCCAAAATATTGTTATTAAAAGCGTTCGTCATGTTGAAAAGAAAGGGGAGGAAGAGGCAATTAGAACTACACTAGACTACGGGGTTTTGCTTTGCTTTAGTTTTAGGAATAAAAGCAATTGATTTGAAAGGGGAATTTTCTATGGAAAAATTTTGAAAAATCAATAAAAATTTGGAAATTTGGAAATTATTACCTACAAACTATTATAGATCAAAAATGGCTTATAGAATAATAAAAAAAAATAAAATTAGAACTAAATCATAAAAAAAAATAACAAATAAATAAATAATATATAAATAAATAATAAAGAATTAATAAATAACAACAAAAAAATTATTAAATAAAAAATAATAAATCAATAATAAATAAATAAAAAATATAATAAGTAAATAATGAATTGATAATAAGTAAATAATACAAAAATAATAAATAAATAAAAAATAATAAATTTAAAAAAATAATAAATTAAATAAATAATAAATTAATAATATATATGTATGTACATAATAAATAAATGATAGGTTAATAAGAAATACAAAATAAATATATAGTAAATTATTCAAAATCAAATAGAAATTGCGTTGAAAGTTGTTCAAAAACGAAGTTATAAATGATGATTTGATGAATCTCCGCTGAAGTGTGTTTTCTTTCTATTAAAAAATTATCTTAGATCTTAAGAACTGCGATCTGTGTCTGTGTCTGTGTCAGTGTCTTTGTTGTTTAGTCATTGGCACGTTTCAATACCCACTGATCGGCAATTGACTCGATCGGACTTCGATTTCTATTCGTGTTCTTGGACAATTTGCAAAAGTGAAAATAGTAGGCCCAGACCTCCATCAGAGACTCATTCTCTGCAGCTCTTTCTCTCTGGCTCTTTGCGTTTCTCTGCTCTCCATTGTTATTAGACTTTTGCGCTGACTGATCGAGATTTACATAATCTCAAGTGCTGGCTGCGATTTGCTCGGTGAAAGTTGTACAAATTATAAGTTTAGAATGCGCCCAAAAATATGCCCAGTAGCCAACGAAAAATCAACCCAAGGCGAGGCGCAAAATGCTGCAGAGTTTGCTTTGCTTTTCTTTTGCTTTGTGCCTTTCACAAATCAACGTCCAAATATGGAGGAGGAGTGCTCTCCATCGCCTCCTCCATCGTCGTTCGCCCAGCGAGAAATGCTGGATAAATAAATCTGTCAGTGGGGCGTTGCTACTGTGTCAAATAGTTGGACGGGGCCAAATAAAGTATCTATCAGATACAAATGCCCAATACCCCAAAACCCAATTTTATTGTTGCCGGAATCGATGTCACGGCTAGAGTTCGACAAAATAAAAAAAAAACCAACAATTTATTGCCATCCAAAACTCTTTTTGTTGTCAAATATTGGCGGCGATTTGGGACAGTCGAACTAGTTAATTGGGTTGATTTCTTCAATGGAAGATATCTGCACCACAAGTGAAGAAATCAGTTCGGTTGAGGAGAAACTTTCAGTCACTGTTTCCACAATTAATTGCAGATATTAGTTTAAATTGGATCTATTAATATATGCATGGTATTATGGTTTTTATTATACAATTTAATAGGTATATTTTCTTACATTTCCTGTTCCTTTTACTGCGGTTTCTGTTCTACCTTTCACAGCTCTCTTTATCTCTCTTTGATGTCTACTCTATGTTTATTCTTTTCAAAGTTCCTTTTTTTCTTTAGGTATAGATTTTATGGACTCTTTTTCTCATTTGGCCTGAGGTTTTAATCAATTTATTGGCTCGCTGCCAATCTCAGTTGTTTCCTGGTGGTTTTTATAGTCCCTTTTCGGGATGACTTTTTTTACTGGTATTATTTTACTACTATTATTATTTTTCTATACATTCTCGACTTTTAATTGTTTTCTTTTTTATGGATTTAATTCCTATAAATCATGAAGATATTTCGTTGGTCAAACGGTTGTCTTTTTAATTATTTTAACTCACATTTAAATTATTTTTTTTTTCCTATTCTTTAAAGGTTTAACAGCAAACAACAAATTGTATTATTATTTTATAATCAAATACAAAGCCTTTATTATTTAAAAAAAAATTTCTAATAATAATAAATAAATACAAAATTGTTTATAACTATAAAATTCATTTTTTATATATTAAATTCAAATTCATATATTAAATATTTAAATTTATTAATAAATTTTTATATATTGATATTTTTATATATTTATATTTTTACATATTTATATTTCATAATATATTTAATTATAAATAATTATATTTAATATTTATATATCCAACAATATTCCCTTTCAAAACCTTAACAAGAGGCAATTCCAGATAAAAAGTGGAAATATTTTTTATGCTATCATCATCTTTCCCTTCGATTTATATCTCTCTCAAGATTAAATTTCTTCTCTTCCCAATTCTTAAGATTTCATTATATTCTTTCTTGTTTTTTCCCCCTTAAGAATCCACGAATATTTTAAGCCCAAAGAATGCCACTAAAACCTTTGTCCAAATTGTCTTCTTTCGTTCACTTTCAATTTTGGCATTGTCAAATCTCCGACGGGGGGGGGGGGGCTTTCATTCGGGGTTAATGAAACTTAAATCTCCGAAAACTCTTAATTTCTTTGACTATCTTGGCCGTGCCATCGAAACTGCACGCAAACTGGGTTGATGAAATCGAGAAAACCCAACTAATCGAGCCATCAGAACGGAGCTTATAATCGCAACACTTTCGCTCCGTGCCTCGGGGCTGCCGGGCTGCCGGGCTACCGAAAAGTCAAACAAATGACTTGATTAATTTCGCCCAGTGTATGGCCAAAAAGAAGCTGTCTGGGCGTAATTGCTTGGCCCCATTCGAGCGCCAGAGTAGAGGAGTTCTTGTGGTCTCTTGGACACCTGAGTGGCATTTTTGCTCCCACAGACGCGTCGCGCTTTCTTTTGGTCTGTTCTGTGGTTCGGGTTTTGTCTTTGCTTTTGTAATTACAGTAATTTATTTATGAGGCAAATACACTCACACACACACACCTTCTAGATTCTTCGCGATTGTATCTGCGAGTGCGTTGCGCATATCTAGATCTCGACATACATGAAAATTATGGAATTATGTTGGCCCCGGCCCCGGCCCGGCCCAGATGCAAATCGCTTCTGAAAAATCTGTAATTAAGTTGGGGGAAAATCCCAGTGCAATCCCAGGCCTAGGCCCTAGGGCCAGCCAATCTCTCACTCTCTCTCTCGTGGTGAAATTTCGCCCGAATGCACTCCGTTTTTCATCTCACTTGCAGTCCGTAATTTTCAGTGTTCTAATCTTCCATTTTCATGGCCAAGTACACGACGCCTGGCATGCAAATGAGCGACATTTGAATTTCAATTAAAGCCAGAGCCGAAACACAACCAAAAAAGACGAAGAACAACCAAAATAAAAGTCAACTGCAACTGATTTACTGTGTGAAACTGAAATTCTCGTCTATTCGGTCGTTTTTTTTGGGTCTTTTTTCGGTTTTTATTTTGTGTGACTTCTGTTTTTTCGGCCGTCGTGAAAGTTTCTTTGGCTCAGAGCCACTGCTGCGACTTGGCTTGACATTCGGATAATGGCTTGATTAAAACTTGTCATGAGAACGAACCGAGCAGAGCGACTGACTAAACTGTGTGCAAGGCCAGGCCGGATCACAGCGGGGCCGGGGGGTAGGGGGGTCGGGGGGTCGGGGACGTGTATGCAAAGCGAGCTCCAATTAAGCGAAGAAGCGACTCTTCGCGGAGTCATGCCGGAGTACTTACACTGATTGTTTGTTGTTCTTGTTGTTGGTGGTGGTGGTGGTGGGGCAGTTTAGCTGGGTGGCTTAGCCTGTCACTGTCGGAGTAAGGCAAGTACTAGATCCTAGAGGAAATCTTGGGTAAGGATATTAATCTTTGTCCAAGGAACTACGAGTAAGCCCTTGAGGGGATACATCAATCATTTCATTGGAATGAAGAAGTTAAGGGCTTTGTATCTCTATATGGGACAAAAAAGTGTTATAGAAAGGAGCGAGTGAGCCAAAGGAGAGGAGCGAGTGAGCCGAAGGAGAGGAGCGAGTGAGCCAAAGGAGGGGAGCGAGTGAGCCGTGAAGGACTGAAGCGAGTGAGCCGAACGAGCGAGACTAGTGAGCCGAAGGAGAGGAGCGAGTGAGCCGAAGGAGTGAAGCGAGTGATACGATCAACCGAAGATAGGAACAAAGCCAAAGAAGCCAAGCAAGAGAGCCGAACGAGTGAGACTAGTGAGCCGAAGCAGCGCAGCGAGTAAGCGAAACGAGTGAAGCCCGAAAAACGAAAGAACGAAGCGAGTGAGCCGAAAGAGCGAAAGGAGTGATCCGCCAAGGAGTGATCCGCCAAGGAGTGATCCGCCGACAGAGCGAAAGGGGTGATCCGCCAAAGCTAGAAAGCCGAACGAGTGAAGCTAGTAAACCGAAGGAACGAAGTTAGTGCCCCAAAAGAGTGAAGCTAGTGAGCCGGGGGTTGACACGCGAGCATAACGAGTGCGCAGGGGTACTGGCGCCTAGTAGTTTAGGTAAGACTCGCTAGAGGCCTGTTTCGGTCCCCTGTGGTACCGCTTGGAAGACCCAATGCCAGCAGTTATCCCCTCCGGATGCTCTTCCAAAGTTTGCTGTCTCTCTGGACATTGCTGAAACTTTTGCTCTGAAGGGCAAGCCCAAGGGTTGTAGCCTTCTTCGGCAGAACAGGTCTGCCAGCGCCCTCCCCGTCTCCACCGCCCTACACCTCTGGCCCTTAGTGCGGAAAACATAAAATATTCGAGATATTTGGTTAATTTATTGCCCTGCCCGTAGAGTATCCCCACTTCAGCTCTATGCCACACCCCAAGCCGAGTGCATACATTGTTGCCTGCCCCGGGCCAGTGGCTGTTTGAGGCATTTGCATGCCAGTGAGTGAGTTTTCGCTGCTAATCACGTTCTTAATGAAAGTGGATGCAGTCGAAGAGAGCTGCAAGAGTGGTCCCTGTCCGTGGACAATGTGGTTCTTGGCCTGGCCTGGCTTTCAGTTGCTGGACAACAACGTTGAATGGTGGCCAGAAGTCTGCCACGTTCTGCTGCCAGAGACTTGATCTTTCGCTGGCAATGACCGCCATTTGGCGTTGGCTTTGGCTTTGGCTTTATTTGATTTTCATGTTTGTTTGCTTGTTTTCCAGCTGTTCTCTGGGTTGTTTGTTTTCAGTTGCAAGTCTGCAACTATCGTCTGGCCTGCCGCGAGTGTGAAGTCTGAAGAGTTCTGTCGTGGCGGTAGGACCAGTTCTTTTCTCCCCGAGTTCCTCTGATTTTGATTAATATTCTTTATGACGTCTGCCCGGTGTCTCTCTTTCACTCTTCGGGTTCTAGTTTCTTGTATTTATTGATAAGTTTTGGCATCATTTCCTCTCCGTTTTGGCCCATTTCCGTGCGGGTATTTCTGGGCCAAGTATTCGCTTGCTGCTTGGGGCGGGTGTGGGCAAAAATAAACCCATAAACTTGTGTGAAAATACTCGTTTCGTGTAGAACGAGATGGAAATGCTGTCTGTTTTACTTCCAACTATTTCTGGCGGGAGTTTCGATTGGCTTTGGCTTCGTTTAAGTTTATATGAATATTTATTCAGTGTCTTGGATTGTATCTTTCCCTGGCATCTACAAATCTTTCTTATGGAAAGTTTGGTTTAGTTTTTAAAGCTTGATTAATAACTGGAAGACTTCCGGTGCTTGTCAAAAGGTTTGGGAGAAGAGCAAAGAGTCGTTTAAAAAAGGCCAGTAATTAATTTGAATTTGAAAAAATTAAAGCTGGATTAATTTAAAGAAAAAATTAATTTTTAGACAAATTCCATCAACAGTTTTGAGAAATCTAAGGAAAAGTCTAGAAATTTAAGAGTTGAGTCAAGGAAAAAAAGCAGCTACAAAGAAAATCTTGATGAAGGCCAGATGATCCCATAAGCCCTCCCTGACCACCCACCCTTCACCAAGATTTTCTTGAGATACAATTTGGCATTCTATTATTATCGCTAGACCCCGATGGAAGGGATATATCGTTACTGCATTAAATAAGTGATATTTTGGGATTATATAGGACTATATATATTTCTTCATTTGTGCTCTGTCATCGTGCTTGTCATTGGGTTTATATATCTTTTAAACGCTCACAACCAAACAGTCAAAAATGTTCTACTTTATTTAATTTAATTTCTTAAAACCTTCTCTTAAATTTAGAGATCGTTTTTGGTTTACATAAGAGCTCATGTACCATAATTTCTTCATGATTAAACATTTAGTAACATTTTAAAAGCTTGATTAATAATTGGTAAACTATCAGTGGCTGTCAAAAGGGTGCCAGCTTTCCTTTAACAAGAAAAAAATCATTAAAAATAATCCAGAAATAAATTAAAATTCAAAAACTCAAACCCAGATAAATGTAAAATTAATTTGTAGCTCAATGCTACATCAGCCAGTTGGTGGCTCAAATTCTTCCTCTCTCCACTCTCGTTTTTCCAGAGTATTCTCCAGACCCTGTTAAACTCTCTTTAAAGATCCAAGATCTCCAACTCCCAAGTTTATTCAAATAAAGTTAATTGCCCCAGCAACCTGTTGCATAGTTTTTGTACCTTTTTCAGTGCTAATGGCAGTCGCTTATCCAACACCCTTTCCCCCTCTCTCTTTGCAGGCTTTGCGGTTCATTAAAAGTGTGGCAGAACTTTGGCACCGCCACCGAGCAATAAACAACAAAAGCCGACCGACCGTCGACGACCTGTAGAAATGATCCGACAATTGTGCGGGTAATTTCCAGTCTACGGCTGAGCATGCGCCCGGCCCCGGCCTCAGTCTATGGTCTATGGTCTATGGTCTATGGTCCCCTGGTCGCGTTGTCATTCGAAAGTTGCCGCTGCGTGACACACATTTAACGCATTAGACTTGGAGTTGGACTCCGAGCCAGAGCCAGAGCCACAGCCAGAGCCAGACAAGTTGGAGCTGCCCTGCCACCGCCAGAAGTAGAAGAAGGAGAAGGAGAAGGAGGGTTGCCCACTGGGAAGCTTAACTTGAGCTATCCCCAAACCCAGACCCAAACACAAACCCCAACCCAGTCCCAAACCCGAGCCCAAAGTCGGTTCGGTTCTGTTGCATTATTCATGCTCTTCTTCGACGTTGAGGCAACGGGAACGCGAGGCATTCGACCCATGGAGACGAAGATGACGCTGCGCTTAGTCAGCATCTTATCGGCGGCAGTGCTTCTCCTCTGGCCCGCACAGCTGGATGCATTCATCACACCGAATACAGGTGAGTCGTGGCATCGATCGGGAACAGCGGGCCGTAATGTCTGTGAAATGTATGGCATTGGGGGCCTTCTCGGCCTTCTCGGCCTTGGAGTGGCAAAGTAGCGGATCATTTGGAAGATACACGGGTTTATTATGGGAGTGGAACTCGGAGGAGTACAGGGGGGGAAAAACACTTGCTTTTGATCGGGAAAATATCAGGGAAAATGTGGTTTTTGGTAGGTTCTTTGCAGGGGAGGGAATTGCAGTGAAGAACAGCCTCCAAGGCTGCCTCTGAAGCCTTTCCTTTATGAGGTTTTTGATCAAAAGGGGGATGGTTTTCCCAAGCAATAGTTAGATGTGCTTACCCTTGGATATTGGATCCACAATCAGCGTGTTCTCTAGATATTTGGGTGCATTCCCAAGGCATATGGCACCCAAAGGCCAGAGGATAATCCGCCTGCCACCAAATCAGCCTCTAAAGAGAAGCCACGGACTCTTTGGTCCACATTTTAAAGGCCACCAAGAACCCCTTGATCCAAAATAGATCTTCGGTGACTTCCTTGCCCCGGGAAACGCCTTCCCCTTAAAACTGTTCCAAATAATCTATAAATTCCTACCAAAAGACCCCATAACTCCCTTTGTCTCTGCAGGCTGCCACCACAATGGCACTTGGTTCGCCGACAAGTCGGTGGTGCCCAGCATGGAGAAGTGCCTGAGCTGCCAGTGCAATCGCAAGACCCTCGTGTGCCGCCTCAAGGTCTGCCCCGAGATGCCCATGCCCCCGCCCAGGGGCTGTGTGGTGGTCCAGAAGAAGAGCAGCTGCTGTCCGTATCTGTCCTGCGCGCGGCTGGACGCCTTCTACAAGATACCCACGAAGCGGCGCATCATCGCCTACTTGGATCACTACGAGAGGGAGTCCATCGATCGGGTGGTCAACGATAATATGCTGCAAAGACGCTCCGATGATTCGGACACAGATTTGTTTGGTGAGTGAAAGGCTAGCCATAAAGCAGGAGGAAACTCTAAGATATATTTCCGTGCTCGTTTCAGTTTGCGTTAAGAATGGAACTGTGTACAAGTCGGGCTCGGCAATGTCCTCGTCGAACCTCTGCAGCTACTGCTATTGCATAGGTAAGAAAATCCGGATAAATATCTATATATTCACTCTGTATTTCCACTTTTATTCCAGGCGGCACCGAGAAGTGCGTCAAGCCCAAGTGCATG
Source organism: Drosophila pseudoobscura (assembly GCF_009870125.1). Classification (NCBI taxonomy): domain Eukaryota; kingdom Metazoa; phylum Arthropoda; class Insecta; order Diptera; family Drosophilidae; genus Drosophila; species Drosophila pseudoobscura. Next base: position 23,941,042 of record NC_046681.1, on the reverse strand, counting down.
CTGCCCCTCGACGGCTGCAAGCCGATCTTCGTGGACTCCGCCTGCTGTCCCGTGCGCTACGACTGCAGCAGCAAGACCTCCGGCAAGTCGTCGCAGGAGGTGCGCTACCGGAAGACCAGCAACAAGCACTTCCAGCGGATGTCGCAGCGCCTGCAGCGGAATCGGGGCTGCACCGTCGGCGCCCAGTTCTACGCGGAGGGCCAGAAGATGCGCTCGGACGTGGACAGGCCGTGCGACATTTGCTTCTGCATACGGGGCACGCGGCGCTGTGCCCCCAAGAAGTGCTCGCCGGCGCTCAAGAACTGCATACCGGTGGTGCCCAAGGGCCAGTGCTGTCCCTCCAGCTACGACTGCGGCAGCCAGCGGGACTACCGCCGGTCGCACAACTCCCGCCAGTTCAACCTGTACAACATGCTCTTCGGCAAGGAGGACCAGCAGGTGGAGGCGGTGGCCAATGCGGCGATAATACCCCAGAACTCCATGGCCGAGCGCTACCCGCACGACCGGCATCCGACGCGAGCGCCTGCCGGCAATCCCCTGGAGGCCAGCAGCGAGAAGAGCATCCTGGACACGCTGCGCGAGGGCCTCGAGTTCATCGACGGCAACAACAACCAAATGCTGGCCAACAACCTCGATCTGGTGGGCATAAAGGCCACTCCCGCCCCCCAGCCGACGACCCGGGAGGAGCCCACCGCCGAGGAGGTCAGCACGACCTCCCTCAGCTTCCTCGATCTGCTGCTGGGTCCCAGCACAGAGGCTGTGCCCCAGCCCGAGTCCACGACCACAAAGAACACCCTCTCCTGGATGGACATCCTCCTGGGACCCGACGAGGAGGAGCTGCCGCCCATCACCGAGGCGTACGCAGAGTCCGGCACCGAAGAGTCCACGGCGACGCTGAACAACGGCATCAAACGGATCGCCGACGACTTTGACGAGCAGCTGGACAACGGCGGCATTGCGGTGGGGGAGCTGCCAGCCGAGGCCCAGCACATTGGCCTGGCCAATGCCGGTATTTGGCCAACACCGAGCCAGGAAATGAATCCACCCCCCAAGGAAGAGCCCAGCCTGCTGAATGCCTTCATGGATGGTCTATCGGGGATGCTGGAGGAGTCCAGCAATGACACCACTAGCACCACCACCACAACAACAATGAGAGCACCCACTGATCGACCAGCGCCCATGTTCCGTCCTTTGCCGAGCCACAAACTGACCCACAATCGAATCAACTCGAAGCTGGCGAATCTCACAGTGACGCCACCCATGCTGGTGACCCACAGGGTGGGCACAACCACCAGCACCACCACAAGACAGCCGACAACCAAGACGACAACAATTAGAACCACACCAAAGCCGACAACAGCCAAACCGAGGCCGAAAACCACCAGAAAGACAACCACAGTGGCGCCCAAGACGACTCCAACAACCACCAGCAGCACCAGCACCACAACAACAACAACAACCACCGAAAGACCCACTACAAAACAAACAACAACAACAACAAGATCCAAATCAAAGCCCAAACCGAAGCCCAAGCCAAAGCCGTACATCACGAGCACCTCGAAGCCTTTGGTGATCAAAACGAATCCCACAATTCTGGAGGCCGAACCCCTGGACTCCAATGCGGAGCCCACATTGCCGCCCAGTCTGCCCAATCTGAAGATCATACCCTTCCTGCCCACGGATGCGGTGGAAACAGTGCCCCAGAGCGGCTTCTATCAGCCGCCGTTGGGCGTCACCGCCGCGGCCGACGATTTGGTGGCTCTGTACTCGCAGCCCGATCCCGACCAGGCCGCCTACAAGTACAAGTTCAATGTGGAGGTGCCTGCCGCCGAGCCCGCCCCCGAGCCCGTGGTCCATGTGGGCGGGCAGTACCAGGGCAGTGCGGCCTACGTGAAGTTCGACTTTGATCAGCAGCAACAGCTGCAGCTGCAGGCGCAGCAGGTGGTGGTGCCGCCAGTCCACAGTGGCTTCTCGCCGCCCACCGAGACGGAGGGCGGCTTCATGCCCAAAGAACCGCTGGTGATCGACGGGGAGGTCCTGCAGGAGCATGTCACCTCCTCCTCGAGTGTCCTAAGCGGTGGCCTGCCCGATAGTTATCACGTGACGCAGCACGTAATCGATATATCCATGCCAGGCAACGATACTTCCTCGATAGGTATGAAACTTGACCTCCATTCTAAGAGGAAATTCCTTCAAATTTGCTTGGTTTGCCCACAGAAATCACCACGCCGGACCCCTTCAAGGATGTGATTCACACCGAAACGCCGCCCAATCTGGATACACTAATCGAGGATAAGGCAGCGAACAAGCAGCCGATTGAAGAGCACATTGAGACCGTCACGTACAGCATCAGCAACTCGACAAGCGCCTCGGCCTCTTCGGCCCCAATACCGCTCATAGATAAATTCGAAATCAATAAATTAGATAAGCTCTTGGATGAGCTGTTGGGCATGGAACTGCCCCAAGCAGCTGGCAGCACAGTGCCGCCCTTTAAGCAGATGCCCGAAAAGAGTCCACAAACGACAACAACAACAACAACAGCCCCAACAACAGCCCCAACAACGACTACAACAACAGCCCCAACAACGACTATCAGCAGTTCAACGACAAGTGCCACAACGACCACAACAACGACGACACGTGCCCCGGCCCCGGCCAAAAAAGGCAACAGTAAAACGAAAACCAAACAATCGACGGGCAATAGACGCAATCCGGGGCCAAGTAGAACCAAAGTCCAAACAGCCACCCGTCGAACGTTGGTCAACAAACAAGGGGGTGGGGGAGGGGGAGGGGGAGCCACACGAGTGTCACCCACAACAACGAGAGCCACAACAACAACGATGGGAAGTACTGGAACTACAGGAACCACAGGAACAAGCACTATGCATCCGTTTTTAAATTCACCATTCGACAAATTACCGTTCATGGACACCAGCTATGAGGTGAGACCGCACAGATTGCAGCAGGTCGAGCCACCGGAGCAGCAATTCCACCATTACCAGCATGCCCCAAGTTCAACAACAACACCAACAACAACCACAACAACAACTGCCACAGAGGAAGCTCCCCGCTCAGTGGACAGAGAGAGGGAGAGGGAGAGGGAGAGGGACAGGGAGAGAGAGAGGGGCAGCAGCGATGAGAGCCACATGGCGGATCCCCTGGGCATGCTGAAACTGGCGGGTTGCAACATTTATGGCCGCATGTATCGCGTCGGTCGGATTATCGTCGAATTATCCAGCCAGTGCCTGGAGTGCAAGTGCACCGAAGTGGGGGTCAAGTGTGGCCCACTAGACTGTTAATTTACAACGTAATTTAGAAGCTTAGAAGCTTAGAAGAGTAAAAGTTTAGGAGTTTAATGGGAAATCCTCCTGTCCCTTGAGTGTATAGCCGTAACGTTTCAGATTCGTAAGATTTATGCTAATCCCTAGCCTGTAACTAGTTAAGGGGTAGCCTAAGAGCCTAACTACTAAATTGTATTATACAAATATAATCATATACCTATACAATAATCTACATATATCAATAGAAATCCTTAAGCTATAACTAATTTTTAAACTATATCTACAGCATGGCATTTATATAATAAACTTAGAAGTAAATAAATTCATAAATAAATAAATCAATAAATAAATAAATACAGATAAAATAAAATGAATTAAAGAAAGTTATTACTTTTGAAATCCTTAGGGAGTGGATCGCTTGTTTATGCAGCAGCTTATCGACGACTGCAGACGGGGTACACGAGGCTGAGTAAAGAAGGGCTTGCCTTGAGGTCGAAGAACCAATCATAGGACTGCATAGAATATCTGTAAATTCAGATTACTGCAAACACGCATATATATAGGGTTATTGAATTAATTTGCCTAGCTTTAAGTTATAGAATATATATTCTTGGCGCGTATTTTCGAAACCTTTACACTTTATTGTAACGAATAAGGGATTAATAGGCCGACTATTAAGGGGTCCATTCCCTGGAAAGAGTCAGTCGGAGCTTAATGTTTGTTCGGAACGGTAGATAAATTCTATCGGAAATTAAACCTTCCCAACTAATAGAAAACAACTCTCTGTTTGTCATTCATAAATATGAACCATAGAAACCTACCAATATCTAAGAGCCTATATGGCAATCTTAAACCAAGACCAACGCCAAGAAAAGGAGGAGGAGGATACCTTCTAACGACACCTTCCGCCTGCATAGAACACGTGTTCATAGAATTATATTTGATTTTATAGTCGAATCACTCAATAACATACTCTATGTGTCCTTTCTCCCAAGTGGCCTCCTTCAAGTGGACTTAATGTATTGTTCCAAAATGTTTGCTTACAATTTCATAAAACGTCTAGTTCTAGGAATGTGGTATGTGCGGCACTTGTTCCCACGCTCAGGCATTCAAATGCCAAATGTGCTAATAGATATTCGAAGCTACCCGTCTACATATATGATACTATGGCTCTACCACTCAATACTCTATGCGTCCTCTTTCCCAACTGGCCTCCTCCTCTACAGTGGTCTGTATTATTTATGGGATGTTTCGGTGCCTGTATCGATTCCTGTTCAGGTTCAGAACATCTTTGTTATGGAAACTATCATAATTCATCTGAATTTGATATAATTATGCTACGCTTTATAGAAACTGGATTTGGATTCCAACATTCTTGGACGCAAGGAACTTTTATTTAACAAAGACTTCAGGTTTTTCATTGTTCAGTTCCTTCTTTCTTCATAGAAGGTCTAGTTTTAGGCGGACCAAGAATATACCATACATATGTAGGATTGGCAGCCCTTTAACCAGTTGATTATTACATATGTGCCTAAAAATATATGAATAGCAGATTTTTCGCACTAAAGATCCCTCACTTGTATAGATTATGGGTTCAGAGATGGTTCCATTTGCGGTGCGTTGCCACCTTCTCTATATTAAGTTTCAACAAAAAACATAGAAACACCTGGATTATGTCTATAATTGATAGTTTCCAAGGAAACTCCTAGCGAGAGGCCTGTATGTCCCTGAATTCAGGCAATATCCCAACTAATTTAAAGCACTGAAAAGCATAGCTACGTTCTCTTTCAACAGCAAATCGAAATTAATTAAAATGAATCATTAAAATGAGTAATGCTGCATCAGATAATTACTTATACTCGTCTGCAGGGTAGGCAAGGCCCCTGTCCAGGCCATGATTCGTTTGTGGCTATCCCAAAAAAAGAGCTGTATCAAAATCTGACAAATATCAAGCGGGTGTAATCACTGCACATTGTTTTTATGCGTCTCTGCTTCGTTCTGGGGGGAAAAAACTGATTTTTTCACGTGTGTAAATCGACGGGAAACTTCTGTGACACATTTTTCAAAGTACTACAAAACGATGCGAATCAATGGAAAAGGTAATTGCAATGCAATTTATAGGCAGCAAATAGATTATATTTTGTGATTCAATACCCACTTCTACAGTGCTTCGAATGCATTCAATCTACTTGTGAATCGTCTGTGACCAAGAAATAAAATTCGATTTTCAAACAATAAATATTCATTAAATGTTTTACCGTATAAATTGGAACAAATTTGTGATTACATAAATTCCAAACTGCCACAAAAAAAAGGCTTACAATTAGCCAGAAGCCCGAGGCCTTTTGATGAGTAATAAATTAATTACATTTCAAAGCCATTCAGTTAACAATTTGTAAGCCAATTAGGGGACATAAAACATAGTCCGCCCCCCCACAGGAGGTGTAAAATAAATGTTTATTCATAAATACCATACAAAAAATAAATAAACACTGTGGCGTGTGGCAGACAGCCCCAAATGTGGAGTAATTATTTATGGAATTTGCAATCCGGTGGCTTGCAATCGGCTTGCCTAGAATATTAATAATAATAACAACAGCAATGGAAGATACAACTAATTGAGACTACAGATAGATGGATTTCTGCACACGTTGATAGACGATAAAGCCGCACAGCAGGCCGGCCACGCCTCCGCCCAGATGCGCCTCCAGGCTGATGCGCGGATTGCGATTGTGGTTCTGGCGAAAGTGAAAGGCGGTGAAGGCCACGTCGCTGAGGAACAAGATCAGCAGAGCGGCGATCCGGGCGAAGCGATGCGACAAATGGGGGAAGTTCTATTCCACAAAAGGGTGTGGGGGTGGTGGTGGGGGAGGGGGGGAAATCAGTTGAAAGTTAAATTACATTTTCACAGTCGACTGACCAGAACCAGGTGCGGCACATGACTGAAGAGCATGGCATAGACCCCGGCGGATGCACCCAAGAGCAGCAGATGGGGCTGCAGCCAGGCATTGGCCAAGGCACCGGCCAGCCCGCCCGCCAAATAGACCGCCGCCAGACGCCAGTGACCCTGCTCCAGTTCCAGGCACATTCCAATGAAGCACTGGAAAGGCATTTTCCCATTAAAGTGTCGACGGGGGGACCCTCAATGCTCACCTGGAGACAAATGTTGAGCGTCAAGTGCCAGGCGTCGGCGTGGAGCAGCATGTAGGTGAGGAGCCGCCAGTACTCGTGACTCCATTCCGGCTTGTAGATCAGTCTTCTTTGCATGCACTCATTGGCAATCAGATGCAGAGATATCTGATCGAAATGGGGGTAGAGAAAGAGAAAAAGCAGAGGGATTAGGTGACATTAATTACACGGCACGGCACTGCACTGCACAGCGAAAGAAGGTTGTTCGCACATGAAAATGGCAACGCTTTTTACTAATAATAATTTATACTAAGAGACCTGAGTAAATATTGGGCCATAAGGCGCTAAGATGCTCAATAGGCAGCAGTATGTATCCATAAATAAAGATGATGAAATCCATGTTGTGGTAAACCATTTTAGGCATCAAAAACTGTAAAATAGCCGCAAATTTTTACTAAATAAAACCAGTAGTCTTCGAATACTAGTGGCTGACCATTTATTTGAGTGGAAGGCCTTCCTCCAGTAAGAATGGATCGAGTAGAACTATTCCATTCCATTCCTACTCCTATTTCTAGCCTACTCCTATTCCACTCCTCTTCTACTCCATTCTCGGAGATAGCCTTACAAATGGTCCAAGGGTTGGGCATCTCCTGTGGGCCTAAAGAAGTCTACGAATCGTTAACCAAAATCCTAGTGCTGATAGGGCCACTGATCGAAAGCGAGATCAGTAGGATCTGATCCAGGTGGTTAAAAGATCTAAAGACTCAAGAGAATTGAAATAAAACAAGGATTTGGAGTGCATTGGAAGGGGTTTCATATGAAATTGATACCTATATATTTTATTATTACAATTTTAAATTTTTATGTAATTTTTTTCCAATTTTCTATATAATTTTTTTTTATAAATTTTGTAGCATTTTTTTATAATTTTGTATAATTTGTTTTTAATTTTTGGATCATTTTTTTATAATTTTTTTTATATTTTTTAAATTTTTTTTCGTAATATTTTTTTATAATTTTGTATAATATTGTATAATTTTTGTCTAATTTTTTTCTAATTTTCTATATAATTTTTTTATAATTTTTGTAAAATTTTTTAAAATTTTTGTAAAAACTTTTTATAATTTTTTTATAATTTGTTTTTAAAATTTGTATAATTTGTTTTTAATTTGATTATAAATTATGTATAATTTTTGTAATCTTTTTAAAAAAAATTGTATACATTTTTTTTAATATCATTATAATTTTTGTATAATTTTTTTATAATTTTCTTTATAATTTTGTATAGTTCTTTTATAATTTTTAATAATTGTAGCAATTGTATTAACTATCTTTAGAATAAAAAAAGCAACACCCAAAAAAATCTATTCCAACTCCAATCTCCAATCCCAACCAATTCCTTAGCAAAAAGATCGCCATATCCCCACGGGTATTTGCATCTCGAAACAATCCCCATTTGTGTAGATCAGTGTCATGGCTGCTAATGCCGACCGACAATCGCTGTCACTTTCGCTCCAGCGGCCAAGTGTCGCGATGCAGTGCGAGTGTTAAGATGCCGCACAATGAGCGCCGCATGACTTGACAGCGGCCACAGCGCCGCAAAAGCGGCGGCGACACCAAATCGGTGCAACACATGCAGCAGCAGGCCAAATATGACAAATGCCAGAGTTGCAGTTGCGACATTCGATCGATGGCTAAAAAGGCAATACGGATTGTGCAACATGCAACGGAGTTGTGGGCTGGGCCCAGCATTGCTGCGCGTAATCAGCGCACATTTCAAGAGCTGCAATAAGGTATCAATTAATGAGTGGCTCTGTGTCGCCAAATGGGCCACACTTGTGGGACTTTGGGTGGGAGCCAACAGGCAGTGCAGGCAGTAATTCGATGCGGAGTTGCTGAGGAGTGGCCAGGCACGTCTTTCGCAAGGTTTGGAGACCCAGAAAAGCACTCTTCCAGGCGTTTGAAACAAGCAAAAGAAGCCACAGTCTGTTTATAAGAAATCCCCATTCATTCAGTAATCAAAAGCGTCGGCTCGGACTCTCCTTAGTTCTTTGGACCCCTCGAAACAGCATAAATAAAGAATCAAATCTTTTATTTGCCTGCCATAAAATAAACCCAAATTTTTCCGTCTAACAAAACCGCAAATAAACCGCAAATAAACACTTCATTTCATAGATAAACCAGTGAACAATTTTCCAGCTAATGGAAATTCGCATGAATTTTCAATGCCATAATTTATGGAGCTCACTGGCACTCGCACACAAAACAAAACAAAAACAAACGAATTTGTTTGTTTAAATTGAATCGAATAGGCGGCTAATATAAACAGGGATGTATATAGAATTATTGTACTAAATATTCGGCACACAGTACTATATACGGCGGTGGTCTTATCAGCCGTAAACATTCAAAGAGAGAGGCTTCGATTCACCGATTCCGGCAACTGTCGCTTTTCTTATCGGCGTGAAAGGGAGAATGTATCAGCAATCACTGTATGCAAACGAATCCGAAACAAAATGATTTTATGAATTGCAAAATCCAATCAAAAGCGAAAAACACATCACAGGCACATCACTCATACGCCACGTTGTGCCATACAATGGGGTGGGGGGGGGAGGTAGAAAGTAGAGCGGCAGCAGCTGCATCAGAATCGAACCTGCATAAAGCACATCAGCAATATAAACCAGGGCACACGCCAAACACGCTGTCGCTTCGGCTCCCCCGCCTTTGTCAGGTCATCAATGAATATCTTCTGGAGGGGGGCCCGGGCCCGGGCACCGCCATCCGCGGATGTTTCTGCCAGCAACAGGAGCCTCACATCCTTGCCGTTATTATTTTCACCGTTATTGTTATTGCTACTGTTATCCCGTGGCTCTGACATAATTCGAGTGCCGAGGCGGCATTTGACAACCGATGCGCTGAACGCTTGACGGGCGACTAGGCGGAGATCCGCGCACACCTCGAAAGCCACTGCGAAGGTGTGTTTTTTTTTTTGTTCTTCGATGCACGAAAATCAATGCGATCCGATCAGAAACCGATTGATCCAACGAACGACGGCTGACAAACTGCCGTCACATCACTCCCTCCTCTCAAATTTTGGACCCGAAAAGCGAAGCATACTTTTGGCTGGAGAGGAAAATCTTTTGGGTTGTGTCTTGGGTGGTAGGGGAAATATTTCCGTATTTTCTAGATTTTTTTGTATACAATTTTAGACTAAGAAAAATTGCATGATATTTATTTATTTATTTCAAAATTAAAAAATAATATGCACTATTAAATCTAAGAGGTCTGAGTGGTGCTTAGAGAACCAGTAACTAGACCTTCGATTCTATGATGCGATTAGACGGCTTCTCATTTAAAAATTAAACAAAAAAAAGGCAAAAAAATGCAATAAATAATGCAAAATAATGCAATAAATAATTCAAAATAAAGCAATAAATAATTCAAAATAAAGCAATAAATTATGCAAAATAAAGCAATAAATAATGCAAAATAAAGCAATAAACAATGCAAAATAATACAATAAATAATGCATATACAAATTAGCCATCTTATAGAGAATTGATGAATTTATTGGACAACACTTTTTTTTTTTTTTATTTTTTTTTTTTATTAAAATCGCTATGTATTTTTCTAGTAGTTCGCCCCTTATAACACCATTACACTGAATATGTATTGCTGTGCCTACACTTAAGTCCAGCACTGTATGTGATCTGTTATTTTACAATATTAAAGGTATAAATTCCAAGTTACAATCAACAGGTATAGCCAGAAAAATAGGGTATTCAGGCTGCCATTTTATAGCTCTAATTTATTGTATAAATATTATTAATATGTTGTTTTTTTTTTTTGTTTCCGCAGCCTAATATCTGGCCAATAATCCAATAATAGATTATAGTCAGTGGTTCAGCAGTAAAGAAATTTCCTATTCCTATTGTTTGTTGTTTGCACTGTTAGAGTGCCCACAGCAACATATTGCAATCTACATACATACACACATACATACACATATATGTACATCTGCTCCCGCACGGCAGCAGCCTTTGCAGCCGTTCTCTCGCGTCTTTCCTTCATTCTTTCTTTCGCCTTCACAATCGCTTCCTCGATCTGTCGCGCTTTCGGCTTTGGCTTTCGGGCGCGGGATATTCGGCTTCTTCCCGACTGCCCTAGAATTTATTCTCTCCGAATCCGACGCTGTCTTCAATCGACGATAATCATCCAACGGAGCTCTCGTCGTGTTCTCGTCGTAAAACTCACACGAACCTTTCGTTGCCCCTTCGGCTCTGTATCGCAGTGCATACCAAAAAAAAAACCCACAATAAAACATATTAAGCCAAACAAGCATTGAGTTATCATTAAACAGATCGCAAAAGTACGCTCCTGAAAATTCTCAGTAGCACCTGAAGGAATGACGTCCAAGAATCCACAAAATCAACATCAATCCTGATACAGTTTGGCCCTGGACGATGAATATTGATGCCTTGTTTCTGTTTCTGACTTTGGTGACCAGGAAGGACGGAATAGCTATTCATTTGTCATCTCCCTGTATAGGGAGGATAGCATAGCGGATGCTTTCTTGATTCCTTTTCTGGTTTTAGTATGGGAAATTGTCAGCTAAAGTTGGTTGAAACTTAGGAAGAAACTAGTGTTATGGGCATTGAAAGAACTTCAGTTTAAGAATATAAGAAAATAACATTAAATCAACTCCTCAGATACAAAGTCAAAGGTTTATTGATGCTCAGCTTTCACATCTGCAACAATTTTTGGTGTGAGTCCGTCTATCAATGAAAGGATTCTCTTTAACCAAGTAGTCCTTTAGTCTCTTTGGCGTGGTAGTCCATAGCTGATTGTACCCCGTATCTCTTGGACTGCCCGACTATCTTTGGCGCTCGGTCTTCCCTCGACCTCGACGCAATGGCCACAAGCGTGTCCGCGTACGAGAGATTTCGTGCCGCCAGCTTCCGTTTTCCGTAGCCATGACAACGGCACAAACCTCCTGTAGACCCCTTTAAAATTTCCACCATTTCGTGCCACCGCTCCATGCCCCATTACGGCGACGGCGACGGTGGCTCTGCCCCATCCTTGGCATTTGACATTTTGCCTTGGCGGAGCGTGGCATGAAGTGGCACGGAGCGATGGTGCAGCAGCGGCACGAACGGAAGCTGCAGCACGCCCGCGTAATGTTTACACAAAGATGTCGACATTTAGCGGCACGCGGAGGGACTCCTCAGTGTGGTGAAAAGCTCTTGGGGGAAAACCCAAGCGATTACTCTCTTTCACTCTTTTGGCCATGTCCGTCTCGCTCTCTCTCTCTCCCTCTCTCTAGTTGTCGCTGTCTCTGTCTTTTGCTAGCCATGGACACGTGGTGGGCCATGCTGGCTGGAGATGGCTGTCAACACACCAAATGCTGGTTATGAATGGCTTTTAATGAAATATTTATGTAACAAGCAATAAGGACCACTTTTGGCTTCTAAACGAACGACCGAAAGAGCGAAAGAGGCAGAAGCCAAAGACAGAAAGAGACAGAGAGAGAGAGAGCAAACAAAAGCGATGGAAATAATTGTTTGGCTAGTTAAGTTTTTGACGCAACGTTGGAGCCAAGATAACGGCATCTCGGATGTTACAAGGATGTGCATATGTGTGTGTTTGTTTATCATAAACTTTCCTCAATGCTGGAACTGCCAAAAGTCATTAACAGTCCGTTTGTACGCGCCCCGCCCCCCTCCCGGAAGAGGCTGCAACAACAAATTGCCAAATAAGAGAGAGCCCAAAGGAAACCCTGGAAAGTTGCCCCCAAAGCCCAAAGTCAAAGCCAGAGACAGAGACAGAGCCAAGCTAGACACAAGACAAGACAAAACTTATCTTTGGCTCTGATACTCGATTGTCTGTGCGGGTTTATTTACTTGCCGCTGGCTGGCTCGCACATAGAAGGGGGAACGGGGAGGGGGGCTTATCGGAAAGCTAACTCTGTTTGAGGCACTGCGTGCGTGCATTAAATTAAAGTCATTGGGGGACTCATTGGGTGGCTTTCAAGGTGGCTTTAATAAGCTTTTTCGATGTGGATATTGTGCAAAAAAAAAAGAAAGGGGGAATAAAAGAGGCGAAGAGGCAGAGGTAGATAAGTGTGTAGGTGGGAAGCCTACAAATGGAGCTAATATCTAAGGCAATGGAAGGCAGTGTTGCAGGACCTGATAAAACATACAACATGGCTAACAAGACTAACAGAGTGACAGAGAGAGTGGGGCTAATTGTTTAAAATACATAGGTTAGCGGCTCTTGACCTGCAAGAATATGATTATTGATATAATTTATTATTACTTATTTATTTTATTTCTTTTATTAATTATTAAATATTATTAATTATTAAATATTATTAATTATTAAATAATTTTAATTATTATTAATTGTTAAATTTTATTAATTAGTATTAATTATTAAATATTATTAATTATTAAATATTATTAATTATTAAATATTATTAATTATTAAATATTATTAATTATTAAATATTATTAATTATTAAATATTATTAATTATTAAATATTATTAATTATTAAATATTATTAATTATTAAATATTATTAATTATTAAATATTATTAATTATTAAATATTATTAATTATTAAATATTATTAATTATTAAATATTATTAATTATTAAATATTATTAATTATTAAATATTATTAATTATTAAATATTATTAATTATTAAATATTATTAATTATTAAATATTATTAATTATTAAATATTATTAATTATTAAATATTATTAATTATTAAATATTATTAATTATTAAATATTATTATTTATTTATTAAAAATATATATTTTTTATTATTATTTATTTATTTTTTATTTTATTAATTATTATTATTTATTATTCATTTATTATTTATTTATATTTATTTATTTTTTATTTTTTATTTATTACTATTATTATTTTTATTTATTACAATTATTTATATTTCTTATAATTATTTTTACTGATTATAATTATTATTATTAAGACCAATTATTCTTTTTGATTCTTATTATTCCCATAAATTTTAGCCATCAACTGGCTACCCATTAAAATATTTTTGGTGATCAAAAACTCTCTAGCTCCAACTTAATTGCCTATATCCCTGAATAATCATAAAAGCTTTAACCCAAGAGTCTGCTATAATCGAACTCCTCTCAAAGGTAAAGGTGACGATGAAATTCTTATAGAAAGAAATAAATTTACTCATAAACTTCCATATAAAGAAAATAAATACCTCTGTTTAAGGACGTACCCAGGATTTCGCGAAGGGGGACAGTCGGATTTTTTTCCAAGTGTGATTTTTACACGTACTACGATATTGTATATCTATGTATTTTGAAGGATTGATTTGGAAAAACATTTCAAATAAATTAAGCGAAAATTAAATGAAAATTTTTCCCGTTTCCCCCCTTAAGTAAGGCCCTTGCCTCTGTTTCTGAATATCTGGTAGGCCTAGAAGTACGAGTATATTTCATAGCCCAAGTGCCAGAACAACTTCAACACTCCACCAAAAGCCCCAGGGGGGTCTAGCACAGTTTTTGGTCCGAACTCTCCCTCTCTCTCTCTCTCTCTCTCTTTGCCCCCCTCTAACAGGGCCAAGATGTTCCACTTTAACAGCTACTGAGTCCGCACCAAAAAAAAATGGAGAAGAGGAGGGAAAAAGAAAAGCGTTTAGGCAAATCTTTGCGCCAAAATCTTGAGCAAACAAGCTCATTACAAGCCAGAAAAGCCAGAGGAGAAAATAAATAAAAATAAAAGGGAACGGGAAAGGTAAAGGGAGAGAGAAAATTGTAAGCAAGGCAAAGCAAAGTGTGTGCCGTGCCGCATGATTGAGTGACTTACAGCCGGAGACGGACGGACGGACGGACGGACGGGGGGGGGGGGGGGGGGGGGGGGGGGCGTGGCCAGAGCCCAAAGGAAGAGGCTGAGGACCATTACGGTTACACTTTATGACCGCAATTTTATTGATACCGCCAAAGGGAGCAAATACACAAAAATAAAAAAAAGAGCCCAACGAGGGACCGACTCAAGGATTTTTCTGGCCATAAAGCGCATTGGGTACGATTTTTGAGAATTTCCTGCATCGCCGGGCGTGTTTATAGCGAACACCCAAGGCCAAGGCAATAACAATCACTACTCTGAGCACAACAATAAACTAATCTAATGTCGGTATAAAATTTACATGCAGCGCCTCGGCAGCGTTTTAAAAGACTTCCCGGCGAAAGCCTCAAATGATAGGGCGCTCCGTGCGGATAATGCTAGTGGAGGCAAGGCCACGTCCCCATCGTCCCCATCGTCTCCATCGTCAGCGTCATCTCTCCAAAGGCAAATATTAACAAGCTTGGTTTCATTGAGTCTGAGCTGCTGTGCGGGGCGGGGAGGGAGCTAGAGATGGTGGCGTGTATCTACACGGAGTGCGGAGCACAATGGAGTTTATTATATGGGGAAGGCCATTCAGCGATTAAAAATTACATTACATCCTTTATTATTCGTTACATCTCGTGTCCCGATTCTTGTGGAATTTCTCCCAAACGACTCGATCAATTTCTATGAATTTTTAAACCCTTTTTCACTTTTCTATCACCACCCAAGAATTTGATCACTTTTTCCAGTGAATAATGCCTTTGGGCCGTCGAGTAAATGAAGCAAAGAAGCGGTACAACAAGATAACCAAAATGTGCGTGTGAGCAAGTCTCAATTGCGTGAATCCCAGGCCACAAGAGGCACGAGACCAAAGAACAAAGAAAATAACGCCGGAAACACAGAGAAAATGGCAAAGAACTTACCGCCTCTACGTTTCTCCGCCTCTCATTCGATTACAAGCCAAATACTAAAAAATCCGCTCATCCGAAAGTACTGATTGGTGCTTTAGACACTGAATATACCCCATATCAAGCGCCCAACTTCAAACACGAGTCATCAAAGCTATCCTAGAAGTCCATTCCCATGACATCGGTCGAAGCAACCGAGATATCGTTCACAATACAAGGGCAAATGATATGCCAGGTCCAGCAGGCAGGCTGTGGAACACATTTCCAAACACCATTCCATTTCAGTAACAAACTAAACATCACAAAGGGCACATCAAATTTTTGTAAAAAGTCTCCATTTCAATTGAAAACTCAATTTTGTGTTCAGTGAGTATTAAATCCAACAAGAACTCTATACTCTATAGTCTATAGCCTGTTTTTTTGCCATAATTAATCTTAGACCACCATGAGCTCCAATCAAACGGGACAGTTCATCAGCGAACTGATTCGGAACCAGAGCGAGCCGGTTTCCTTTCAAGAACTCGTTGTCCTCATCGAAGAGGCACTGAGCGTGTCTTTGGACAACGACGAGCTAACGATGGTCAGTGAAACCCTTTTGGGGGGCGTGAACTACGGTTACATTGATTTTGATGGTGAAAAGTTCTTTATTCCAATCATAGAAGAATTGGAAAATTAGAAATAAACTTTTCCTTCGGTTTTGGGGTCCATCTCTAGAATGGCATATGGTTCGTGGTCTCTGGGCGTGCACGGGCATAACTATAAGACCCTCGTCCCAGCTCATGGGCAAACATGTGGATGCGTGAGCTGCTGCTTTGTGCGTGCCTCCGATGCAAACTTAATTATTAACTAAAGGAAAGGCAAAAGGCAACTGATGTTGGCAGCTGCCAACACCTTTAACTTGGGCAGAGCCGGGCCAGGTCGTGCTCTACCTGATACGATTACTAGGTGTATTAAGGGGAAGTAAGTAAAGGATATTAGGATAGAGAGTATGCGACTTGATCAGCCTCAGGAGCCGCTCTTCGTTTCAAGAAATGTCCACTTGGTTTCTACCTTTCACCACATCTAAAGCTGGTATTCGACATCTCATCCGTTGGATAATTATTAAGGCCGGAATAGGGGTATACTCCCATCATTCCCTAGACACTAGCGGGTATCCTTTAGTCCTCCCGTTCCTCGTTATAGTTGTAACTGTTGTAAGTAAGCCGCCGCCCATTCCAACACCTCCCAAAGCCCCGCTGCTCAACTCAGGGGAAATTTGCATTTTATCATCGCCGGAGTTGGGGTGTCCTTCGCCCCTCTCCCTCCCCAGCTGGGAGTCCCCAGTCGGCTCTTTCAGCCCCAAGAAAAGGCTTTGCTTTTAATTGGTTTTCTTAGGCGAGAATGTCGTGCGCTAGTTGCCAGGATGCTGGAATCCTGTTGGCACTGTTGTCTTACTCGGTAATTTAGTGTTGGGCGGCACTAACTTATAATTGTTTAATTAGCAAGTAAAATGCGGTGAAAATATGTGGAAATTATTAGATTTCCCAGCTCGAACGCACAGCATAGAAGAACCAACTGGATAAACACGTCGTAGATGGGAAAGCAACAAAACCAATTACGCCTTCGAATAAGTGGCATGGAAATGCAGGGCTGTGCAAGTAATTAAGACTCGGAACTAATCAAACAACTAATGTTATCAAGAAGACATATATGTATATTATAAGTAAATAATACGATAAAAACAAAGGGCATTCGAATACAAGCCAAATATAGAATATTGAGCACATTCGAAAGTACGGATTGGAGCTATGGACAAAGAATGCTGCATTTATTCTAGGCTTTAATTAATTCAATAACTAGGAAAATACAAAATCGAATATAACAGGTGTGTTTTAATGTCATTTTTTAAATATTTTTGTGTCATATTTTTTGATAATATTTTTGTATAATATTTTTTGATAATATTTTTGTATAATATTTTTTTATAATATTTTTTTATAATATTTTTTTATAATATTTTTATATAATACTTTTTTATAATACTTTTTTATAATATTTTTTTATAATATTTTTTATAATATTTTTTTTTTAATACTTTTTGATAATATTTTTGTATAATATTTTGTTATAATATTTAATATTTTATTTATTTTATCTCATTTTTGTAATCTCATTTTTAAATATTTTTGTATAATATTTTTTGATAATATTTTTTGATAATATTTTTGTATAATATTTTTGTATAATATTTTTTTATAATATTTTTTTATAATATTTTTATATAATACTTTTTTATAATATTTTTTTATAATATTTTTTATAATATTTTTTTTTTAATACTTTTTGATAATATTTTTGTATAATATTTTTGTATAATATTTAATATTTTATTTATTTATGTTCTTAGTATTCTTACAAATTTGAAAATATAATCTCATCGGATAAAAGAGCTTTACTAATACAAATTTAAGAATACAAAAAAAAAACTTACAATTTATTTTGGTTGTTATTAGATATCAACTAGTTAATGTCATGAAACCTACAATTAAGCTTCAATTTTTCCAGTGTGCAAGAGCCAGCAATATTATCAATCAATAAATTGCACATACAAGTGAAAGTACACTTAAAAAATTAGATTGGTTTAAACAAGAAAATAAGCCAACAACAAAAACAACAAAAAAAGGTTTTAATTTTAAGGTCAAAAAGCCAGAAAAGCTAATCATAATCAATTGAATCCGTATTGATTGGCACATGAAATCCAGAAACATATCTCAAATCCCAAATAGACTTCATTGGGAATCAATCGATGCCACAAATATTTCTCACAGTGTGTGGAATAGTCCACATTTAATAAGCTAAAAGCATTTTAGGCGCCATGCCACTCGGAAGATATTTATCTTAAACATATGCGCATTATCCACCCACTCCTGCGAGCCATCGTAGCGTTTTCATTATCCAAACAATTGATGGAGTAGAGTACACAAGGTAAATATGAACCCTTTTGGGGGCCACCAACGACAACCCGACAAGTTCAGTACAAATAGTGAGCTGAAAGGGAAACGTTGGAGCACTGAGAGCAGGGAATACCCCAGAAACAACACGAAAATGATACAAATTATGAACTGGTTTTCAATGGTAATACCATTTCCTACCACAATTCTTTGAGAGCCTCCTTTAACCCTCCTCTTCGTGAACAGGCCATAGGTCTCATTCCGCTGAATCGCCAGCAATCGGAGTCCAATGTGATACTCGACTATGCGATGATGCTGCTGGTGCCCGTCTTCTATCTGGGCTGCTACTTTCTGATCAACCTCACGCATGCCTTTGGCCTGTGCTTCCTGGATGCCTGCAACAGTGTGTGTCGCCTGAGCAACAACCTATTCATGCATCTGGGCGCCTTCCTCTATCTGACAGTCACCCTGATGAGTCTCTATCGTCGCAAGGACTTCTTTCTGCAGTTCGACGAGCGGCTGAACGCCATCGATGCTGTCATACAGAGGTGTCGACATGTGGCCGAAATGGACAGGGTAAAGGTCACGGCGGTGAAGCATAGTGTGGCCTACCACTTCACCTGGCTGTTCCTCTTCTGTGTGTTTGCCTTTGCCCTCTACTACGATATCAGGGCACTATATCTGTGAGTAAATATGAAGTAGGGTACCCATACGGGTATTGGCTTTAAAGTTTAGTAATAGATTGAGGGATACATTTTGGAGACCTTTGTAGCCCCTCCAATCATTGTTTTAAACACTGGCATTAAATACCCCGAAAACCCCCACTAATTCCTGTATTTTACAGCTCACCTTTTCTTATCCTTTGGCAGCACCTTTGGCAACTACGCTTTCATCCCCTTTATGGTATCGAGTTTCCCCTATCTGGCCGGGAGTATCATCCAGGGCGAGTTCATCTACCATGTGTCCGTCATTTCGCAGCGCTTCGAGCAGATCAACACATTGTTCGAGAAAATTAACCAGGAGGCCCGCCACCGACACGCCCCGCTCACCGTGTTCGATATCGAGAGCGAGGGCAAGAAGCAGGAGCGGAAGAACCTAACGCCCGCCACGGCCATGGACTCGAGAGGGCCATCGTTTGGCAATGAGCAAAAGTTGTCCGGCGAAATGAAACGTCAAATGGCCGCTCCACCGCCTCCGCCACCGCAGGGCCAACAAAAGAACGAGGAGGACGAAATGGATAGCAGCTATGACGAGGACGAGGACGATTTTGATTATGACAATGCCACCATTGCCGAGAATACAGGGTGAGACGAGGTTTGACTACTACAAATGGTGGGGGTTTCTAACAAAAAGTTTGATTCGTGATTTGGGACATTTTTTGTTCCAAAATGTGAAACGTTTGCGAGTAGATTTTGTTTCTGAATGAACTGATGGATTTTTGTGGAATTTAATAGACACTAAAAGTGGAGTTTATTCATGAATGAGAGGTGCAGCTATGAAGATTCAATCTAAATTCCTAATTTAATCGAATTAAAATCCACAAAACAAAAACAAAAATCAAAAGTTAAAGCTTGAAATATTAAAAAATTTAAAGTTTTGGAAGGTTTAGACTTTGCTACAAACATTAGAGTAAACAAAAAGTATTAAGAGGGGACTGTAGATGATTATTTCAGTCAAAACCCACTTTTGCAATGAATTTTTAACTAAATTAAAGGCGAGATTCGGTCCTAAGACAGCTTCAACACTATTAGAAAAGTTGTGAGGACCCATACTGGGACCCTCACATAGTAACGAGAATAATAATAATAATATTAATAATTGGATTACTCACAACCATATGCTATAGTAGTAAATAAGCTAGTTATGTTTTGCATAGCCGAAATCCCGCCAAACGGCCAGCTCACACGGAACAACCGCAAAGAAGACGGCGAGGAGAGAGAGCCATGCTCAGCCGGCAGCAGAGCGGATCTCTTTCGGAAAAGTCCCGTTGGCCCGAAAACGAGCGCGAGGCGTGGCGAGAACGTCGAGCGACCGTAGCGAGAGAAGGAGTCGATTCTGGGAAGTGAGCGAAGACGGAACGTCGCGGACGTCGAAGTGAAGAGAAAAAAAAGTGTTGAACGGCCGCGCGCCAGAGAGGAGAGAAAAGCATGGAGGAGCTGCGGGAACACAGGCGCCGGATCCGCGGGTGAGCTGGCCGCTGGCCAAGGTAGTAGTAGGAGTAGGAGGGAGTGCGAGGGGAACCAATCCAATAAAACTTCGATCATAGAATTAAGAACGCGTTGGCTTCCATTTATTTTCTCTGGTCGGACCACCGACTGCGGTCATCTCTCCACCCCCTCCCCACCCGTTTTCCTGACTGTTCTCGGTCACTACGCTCCCGCTCTGACTCTGGCAACAGGGTTTTACCCTGCTGGAGTGAGAAGTGGTACGCGTTTCGACAGAGGCGCCCCCCCTCATCCTTTTCCTTCACCTCCCCGGACCCGCGGCCCACTTCGACCTTGGCAACAGGGGTTTTACCCTGCTGAAGTCGGGGAGTGCAGCGTCTCGGGTGAGTTTCGCGCCGCCCGGCCCAACGCCGCTTTCCCCCCCCCCCCTTCCCTAATTTCTCCCGAAGGCCCCGTCGTTGACGGCGGCTCGGCGATCCCTGCGCCAACGACCCGCTTCCCCCCCCCAATCTCAACGTCTCAGCAACTTACAAATAAACTGTAGGTGACCCTGGGCAGACTGAGACTGACCCCAGCCTAGGATCACTACTTTACAGATGGCGCCCGAGCAGGGACTGTTGAGACAATTCAAACGATAGTTTTCTGGGGGGGATTTCACCCTTCGTGGCCTAAAGACCCACAAGTAGATCGCGTAGGTAGCGCCGCATCAAACCGAGGAGAAATTTATAGGGTATCAATAAGAAAATACGATACGAAGGTACAGGCCAGCAGCGAGCAAAGCGTGGCTGAAAAGCTGTACAATCCCCGTTAGCCGTCGGCAAATGAAGAGGAGAGAACGGGAAAGAGGAAAACGACAGAATGAAAGTACAGCCCGCAGCCAAGCAAAGCATAGCGATGCC
The DNA here is from genome assembly GCF_009870125.1 of Drosophila pseudoobscura. Classification (NCBI taxonomy): domain Eukaryota; kingdom Metazoa; phylum Arthropoda; class Insecta; order Diptera; family Drosophilidae; genus Drosophila; species Drosophila pseudoobscura. The sequence goes on along the minus strand of NC_046681.1, from coordinate 23,919,847 downwards.
CTTCCCATGTCCAGCAGAAAGAGAAAAAAAAAATCCAAGCGAAACACCAGCGACGAAGCAGCACGCAAAGCAGAACGAAAATTCTGTGGTCCCCGTTATCCTCAGGCAAAACCATGCGGGATCATAGCGCCCGGTACAGTGGGGAAAGAGCCAAGGGCAGCCAGACCTCTGTTACATCTCAGTGGGGAGAGAGGGGGTGAAGACCGGAGAACAGTTCTGGGCGTCGGCGGCGGGCATGAGCCGAACGACCCACGAGTATAATACATGAAATTATCCCTTTCTCATACTACCCGCACCCCCCGATCTTCGACTATTTACCTAACCATTCGCCCGCGGCTCTCTCGCGTGGTGTTCTCGGCCGACTCCGAGACGTCGACGTCGGCAGAGGCTCGGCCGTTCAGCCAGACCCAATATAAGCCGGGTTGTATACAACGCAAGAGACAGTCATCCTCAGCATTCGGTCAAACATACAACGTGTGAAACAGAGTGATCCCCTGCCTTCGATCAGTACACAACGCGCAAAATACAGTGGTCCTTATCCCGCAGCATACAGTGGTCCCTATCCCGCAGCATACAACGTGCGAAAGACAGCGATCCCCGCGTCTTCTGTCCACCTCGCGCTCCCCCCGAAACTGAACACGAACCAACGGATTCTAACCGGAACAATCCTGCAGAAACCAACGACTGAAGTACCCCTGAACAAGCGCGTGTTAATTGCCAGCCCCCGTGTCCAGGCCCACGACCAAGACGGCCCACCGGTAATTCACTACCGAATAGCCTCGCACGCGTCCTCGCCGTTTAAGGATTCAGAGCCCCGTCTTTCGCCGCGTCCTTAGCTACGTTTTTCGACTCCTCGGGCGACGCTCCAGACATTTGATCGTAGACCACGTGCAGCAACAGTGACCCGGACCAACTCAGCATGGGAGTCAAGTGGATTTCGGTCAGGCGCAAGAACGAGTTGGAGATGATTACCGCGGAGCTTGGGTTAGACAGCGCTGGAACTGTCGAAGAGTTGAGACGTCGACTCGCGACCTTCGCAAACTCGGCCGATTTACCAAGTACGGCGCGTTCTCGGTTGGAGGAATTGGAGGCCCAGTACGGAGTCGCCGTGACTCCAGAGGTTAAACCACTTTCTCCCCGCCCTTCTACACTCGCGCCTCTTAACCTACAACCCCATCCCCCGGCTGCGTATGATGTCGTACCCGCCAGTAGCCGTAGTATCGTGGCGTCGGGATCCGCTGTGCCGGCAGAGAGCCTACTCCATGGCATCGACGTCGGTGCCGCGCAGAGAAACCTGCACGGTAGCAAGGACCCACCAACGAAGGGGTCCACCTGGAACGAAGAGCATTTTAACGCTGCGATCACCGAGAAAATGGTCCGCTGGGGAATCGTGTTTGATGGGTCCGGCGATCCGTTAAGTTTCCTTGAGCACGTGCAAGAGAGGGCAGCCACTTATAAGATAGATCTACGCCACTTATCACAAGGAATCCTCGTGTTGTTGACCGGTCGGGCCGAGAGTTGGTTTCGAACGAGCCGCCTTAGTGGAGAACCATGGGAGACCTTTCGCAAAGAGTTTTCAGAGTTTTTTTTGCCTCCCCGGTACTTTCAACGGCTAGAAGACGAGATCCGAACCCATTTTCAACGACCAAAAGAAGCGTTTAAAACGTACCTCGTGGACATTCGACTAATGATGCAGCGCGCGGGATACACCGAGGCTCAGGAATTGGAAAGGATATACGATAACATGCTCCCGGAATACCAGTTGTTTACGAGACGAAAAGATTTTGATTCTCTCTCCGAATTAACGCAACTGGTTGTGAACTTCGAGGTGACGCGTAACAAGGGACCGTCGGAGCTCACGGGCTACGCGAACCAAGCACGAGACACCCATCCGCGGGAAACTTTAGGGCCAACGGCTGGTCAACGAGGACCAAGGAATCACGCGGCCGCGAGGACACAGGATCTCCGGCACGATAGAACCCAGGTGAGGGATTGGTCGACGGACTCGCAGCAGCCGGATGTCAGGAATGGAACCATCCTCCAAGACGCCGACCCCATAATCGACGTGCAGCATGCTTGTAGGAACTGCGGCGGGTCCGGACACTTTTCCAGGGAGTGTAAACAGCCCCAAGTCTTGTACTGCTGGGACTGCGGCCGTCGCGGGCTACGCACCATCGAATGCTGTCGCAGGAATTCGTCGGGAAACGGACAGGCGCTTCACTCGGCAGGGGACCGGGCGAAGACCGCCAATCCCACCCCGAGGCAGTAAAGGGAACCCTGCGGCTGGAGAGAGGACGAATTCGCGCGCAAGTAACCATGGAAGGAGAGGACCTACTCGCTACTCTGGACACAGGCGCCACACGGAGCTTCGTTAGCGAACGCAAAGCCCTGGAGCTGGACAACGGACAGAGTATAGCGATGGTGCGAACGACGATCAGATTGGCGGATGGGTCCCTCCGGGAATTGACTCAGGCGCTGATGGCAGACATACGACTAGGAGATCAACAAGTAAAGATGCCGGTGCTAGTAATGAAAGACGTGCTGGATGACGTCCTCCTCGGGATGGATTTCCTATGCGGAATAGACGCGACCCTGCAGTGTGGAGGAGTCCCCTTGCGCCTGCAATTTAAACACAGCCATGATACCAGGATTCAAGACATAGGATCCCCAGCCCGCCTGGATCAACCTACGAATCTCAGCCGAGACCGGGTCGCCCAGCATCAAGAACCGACGAGGAACGACGTGCCGAACGAGGAGCGCGTGGCCGATCCCCTGGGATCCATGATGGTGAGGTGGGAAAAATTTGCGAGGGACGACGTACCAAACGAGACGTGCGTGGCCGTTTCTTCAAGGAATTCTAGGAATTCGGGCGAGGTCTCGACCCCGGCAGGATACCAACCCGGATGGACATCGGCGCTCCCCGGCCTCGACCACAGAGCCATGCTGAAAAACCCCTTCCGGGTACACGAGGTACAGCAGCGATCCAAGAAACGAGTGCGATTCGAGCCCGACATCGGCGACAACGGGCCCCGCCGTAGGCGCACCAGGGAACGGACACAGGGAGCAACAGTGGCCACCGTGAGTATATCCCAATTGCCCGACGTTTTGGCCCCTGGATTCGAGCCCGAAGACGACGAACCCCTAGAACCCCGGATCACCGAATGGTTGCAACAGGAACTGAAACAATTCGACGGCCTCAGCGGAGTGTCCCCCATTGCAGAACACACCATCGTGATGCGCGACAACAAGCCTATAAAACAACGTTATTATCCAAAAAACCCCGCTATGCAAGCCGTCATTAATAAACAGGTCGACGAACTGCTTAAGGAAGGGCAGATTGAACCTTCGAAGAGTCCACATAGCGCCCCAATTGTCCTCGTGGGCAAGAAAACAGGTGACATCAGGATGTGCATAGACTTCCGACAGTTGAACGCGCGATCGATCCCCGACGCGTATCCCCTCCCCAGGATTCAACACATATTGGAACAGCTGAGAGATGCCAGGTACATATCGACCCTGGACCTGAAGAGCGGCTACTGGCAAATTCCGCTTGCCCCAACCAGCCGCGAGTGCACGGCGTTCACCGTGCCGGGCCGCGGATTGTTTCACTGGAAAGTGATGCCTTTTGGCCTTCACTCCGCCGGCGCGACCTTCCAGCGAGCACTGGATAGCGTGATTGGCCCCGACATGGAACCACACGCATTCGCCTATCTTGATGACATTATCGTCATCGGGCATACCGTGGAGGACCACATGCGGCATCTTGGGACAGTTCTACAGCGGCTGCGCAAGGCTAATCTTCGACTCAACAAGGACAAATGCAGCTTCTTCAAACGCAGACTGAAGTATTTAGGACACGTCATCAGCGGGAACGGCATACACACGGATCCTGACAAGATCGCCGCAGTGCGCAACCTGAAACCCCCGGCAGGTGTCAAGGAACTTCGCCGATGCATCGGTATGGCCTCCTGGTACCGGCGGTTTGTACCCAACTTTTCCGAAATAGTAGAACCCATGACGGCGTTGTTAAGGAAAGATCGGCAATGGAAATGGTCGGAAGAACAGGAGAAAGCCTTCGAGGAGTTGAAGATCAGGTTAACTGAAGCGCCGGTCCTCGCCTGCCCTGATTTTTCTGAAAAATTCTCATTGCAAACCGACGCTAGCGAACAAGGATTAGGAGCCGTCCTTACACAAAAGATAAGGGACGAGGAACGAGTAATAGCCTACGCGAGTCGACGCTTGTCCAAAGCCGAGGAGAACTACTCCGTTACTGAGAAGGAATGCTTGGCAATAGTGTGGTCAATCCGCAAGCTGCGCTGTTACTTGGAAGGATACCGATTTGACGTGATCACGGACCATCTCGCCCTCAAATGGATCAACTCGATCGACAACCCCACTGGACGGATAGCACGTTGGGCTTTGGAGCTGCAGCAATATCAATTCGATATTCGCTATCGCCGAGGGAAGCAGAACGTGGTAGCAGATGCACTTTCCCGCCAACCATTGGAGTTACTACATCAAGCTCTGGAGGAGGAGTCACAGTGCAAGTGGATCAGGAAAATGTTGGCGAGAATCAGGCAGCAGCCGGGCAAATATGAAGACTACCGAAGCGAGAGTGGACAACTGTATCGGCGCCTGCACACCGTGCCCGAAGAAGAAGACTCCACCCCATGGAAACTCTGCGTCGCTGCAGAACATAGACGACGCGTACTAAAAGAATGCCATGACCACCCGACGGCCGGACATCTAGGAATCCGAAAAACAAGCACACGAGTCGCCCAAAAGTACTACTGGCCAGGCCTGTTCCGAGAAGTCGCCAGATACGTTCGCCAATGCGTAGTGTGCCAAAAATACAAGGTGAGCCAGTTCAAACCGGCGGGGAAAATGTTCACCAGACAAGTTGACGAACCCTTCAGCGTGTTATGCGCCGACTTTGTTGGGCCGTTGCCCCGCTCCAAACATGGAAACACCGTCCTCCTGGTTTTCTTCGACGCATTTAGTAAGTGGGTCGAACTGGTGCCTCTACGCAAGGCAACTACGCCACACCTGGAAAGATCATTCCGAGAAAGAATCCTAAGCCGCTTTGGTACCCCTCGTACCTTCGTTTGCGACAATGGGGCACAGTTTACCAGCCGATCGTTCAAAGGATTCTGCAAAAGGCTAGGGATGGAACTTCAGCATACTGCCCCGTACACTCCCCAACAAAATCCAACAGAACGCGCGAACAGAACAATTAAAACGATGGTGGCGCAATACATCGACGGAAAACAGAACACTTGGGACGAGCTCTTGCCAGAAATCACGCTCGCGATCAACTCAAGCGTGTCCGATTCGACGCGATTCAGCCCCGCGTTTTTGATCCAAGGTCGCGAGCCAAGACTGCCAGGCGCCTTGTACGACGAGGTTACGCCAGGAACGGGAACTAGCATCGCCGACCCGGAGACCAGGGCACGACAGATGAGAGAGGTGTTCGAAATCGCAAAAACAAACTGCGACAAAGCATCAGAAGAGCAAAAACGACATTACAACCTCCGCCGTAGGGAATGGAAACCGGCTATTGGATCCCAAGTGATGTTACGTCGCCACACTCTGTCCAAAGCAGCCGAAGGCTTCGCCTCCAAGTTGGCCACGAAATTCGAGGGACCATACCGGGTGACCAAGTTTCTCTCTCCGAATCTCGTCCGATTACAGGTTCTAAACGGACGTAAGCAGCGATCAGCCAGTTTGAACGACCTGAAGGCGTTCTACCCGACCATCGACGAAGATGACGAAAATACCGACCAGATCAGGACGGACAGTGAAGACGACCCTGACCGAACCAATATACAACAATCTTGATTACAACGCAGATCTACTCAAACCGCCACGACGATGCTGACACCCCGGATACACAGAGACGAAACCAATCAGGAACCGGATATCTTGCGAGGAACGACGCACCGAACGAGGCGTGCGTGGCTGCTCCTCCTGGACACATCCGCTTCAGGAACCCGGATGTCCTGCGAGGAACGACGCACCGAACGAGGCGTGCGTGGCTGCTTCTCCTGGACGCATCCGCTTCAGGAACCCGGATGTCCTGCGAGGAACGACACACCGAACGAGGCGTGCGTGGCTGCTTCTCCTGGACCCATCCGCTTCAGGAACCCGGATATCTTGCGAGGAACGACGCACCGAACGAGGCGTGCGTGGCTGCTTCTCCTGGACGCATCCGCTTCAGGAACCCGGATGTCCTGCGAGGAACGACACACCGAACGAGGCGTGCGTGGCTGCTTCTCCTGGACCCATCCGCTTCAGGAACCCGGATATCTTGCGAGGAACGACGCACCGAACGAGGCGTGCGTGGCTGCTCCTCCTGGACACATCCGCTTCAGGAACCCGGATGTCCTGCGAGGAACGACGCACCGAACGAGGCGTGCGTGGCTGCTTCTCCTGGACGCATCCGCTTCAGGAACCCGGATGTCCTGCGAGGAACGACACACCGAACGAGGCGTGCGTGGCTGCTTCTCCTGGACCCATCCGCTTCAGGAACCCGGATATCTTGCGAGGAACGACGCACCGAACGAGGCGTGCGTGGCTGCTCCTCCTGGACACATCCGCTTCAGGAACCCGGATGTCCTGCGAGGAACGACGCACCGAACGAGGCGTGCGTGGCTGCTTCTCCTGGACCCATCCGCTTCAGGAACCCGGATATCTTGCGAGGAACGACGCACCGAACGAGGCGTGCGTGGCTGCTCCTCCTGGACACATCCGCTTCAGGAACCCGGATGTCCTGCGAGGAACGACGCACCGAACGAGGCGTGCGTGGCTGCTTCTCCTGGACCCATCCGCTTCAGGAACCCGGATATCCTGCGAGGGACGACGCACCGAACGAGGCGTGCGTGGCCGCTTCTCCTGGACACATCCGCTTCCGGGACCCGGACATCCTTCGAAGAACGACGCACCAAACGAAGCGGGCGTGGCTGTTCCTTCAAGGGCAAACCGCAACCGTGATTGCACCGAAGGGACCAACCAAGGCCGACATTTTGGAGATTCTCATTAAGTCTATAACCGCTCCGCCGCACTCATAGAGTATCAAAGTATTTCTTGCCTGTAGTCAACAAGTCCATTCCTATTCACAGCTCATCGAATGCGAGAGACCCCCGCCGTCGGAGAACTACGACAAAAGCCAGGCAGGAGCCCCCAGTCGACTGGGAGATCATCGAGGAACTGATTCTTCGCCCCACTCCACGAGAATTCCAAGTCCACCCAGAGGTCCTCAGCTGGGAAAATTTATGCGGCGACGTCGTAAGCTGGCCCCGCATCGACCAGATCATCGAGGGGCACGATTCAGACCCCGATCACGTCAATATTACAGGAGACGTGGCCCAGACGTACAGGGACCCAAGCCCTGGCAACGCCGCCAGAGCCACGTTCACCCATGCTCAGGGCCCCAGCCAGGTCAACCCCGACCAGGTCGCCGAAGAGCACGCGCAGGGCCCTGGAAACGCCACCGTAGGAGAAGCAGCCGACTACACCGCTCCGGGTCCGAGCCCCGACGAGGGGGCAGAGGCCATCACTATCCCTGACGGGCTGCCAGGTGCCACCGCACGCGGATACCGCCAGCAATTCGAGCCGACGGAGTTCGAAAAAGAGGTGCTCCGCTGGGAAGAGCCACCGCTTCCGGCACTCTTCGGGGCCCTTGATACGCTCAACCTTCTCGAACGGATAGACGGGTTGGACATCGCCCCCGAAGATGCAGGACTACCGGCCGTCAGCAATTTTGACGCCATCCTGCGTCCCGAGGACATCGCCCCCGAAGATGCAGGACTACCGGCCGTCAGCAGCTTTGACGCCATCCTGCGTCCCGAAGACATCGCCACCGAAGATGCAGGACTACCGGCCGTCAGCAACTTTGACGCCATCCTGCGTCCCGAAGACATCGCCACCGAAGACGCAGAGCTACCGGACGCCTGCGATCTGGACGCCATCCTACATCCCGAAGGCGGCCGTCCGGAGATACCAGAAACGTCGACCCCCAACCCAGCCGTTCGTTGGGTGACTGGGGAGGCGGATTGGAGAGTACGTACGCCCGACGGCCGGCTGCCAGACACCCTGAAAGCCCGGCTCCTGGCACAACTCGTCAACCCGCGGCGTAAAGATGTCCGATTCTTGGCAGAGGCGGACAACACCTTCTTCCAGGTCCACATCAGCAAGACGAGCAAAGTGACTATTCGCTCACGGGCCCCCCGAAGTAAGGAGAGGGTGTGAGGACCCATACTGGGACCCTCACATAGTAACGAGAATAATAATAATAATATTAATAATTGGATTACTCACAACCATATGCTATAGTAGTAAATAAGCTAGTTATGTTTTGCATAGCCGAAATCCCGCCAAACGGCCAGCTCACACGGAACAACCGCAAAGAAGACGGCGAGGAGAGAGAGCCATGCTCAGCCGGCAGCAGAGCGGATCTCTTTCGGAAAAGTCCCGTTGGCCCGAAAACGAGCGCGAGGCGTGGCGAGAACGTCGAGCGACCGTAGCGAGAGAAGGAGTCGATTCTGGGAAGTGAGCGAAGACGGAACGTCGCGGACGTCGAAGTGAAGAGAAAAAAAAGTGTTGAACGGCCGCGCGCCAGAGAGGAGAGAAAAGCATGGAGGAGCTGCGGGAACACAGGCGCCGGATCCGCGGGTGAGCTGGCCGCTGGCCAAGGTAGTAGTAGGAGTAGGAGGGAGTGCGAGGGGAACCAATCCAATAAAACTTCGATCATAGAATTAAGAACGCGTTGGCTTCCATTTATTTTCTCTGGTCGGACCACCGACTGCGGTCATCTCTCCACCCCCTCCCCACCCGTTTTCCTGACTGTTCTCGGTCACTACGCTCCCGCTCTGACTCTGGCAACAGGGTTTTACCCTGCTGGAGTGAGAAGTGGTACGCGTTTCGACAGAGGCGCCCCCCCTCATCCTTTTCCTTCACCTCCCCGGACCCGCGGCCCACTTCGACCTTGGCAACAGGGGTTTTACCCTGCTGAAGTCGGGGAGTGCAGCGTCTCGGGTGAGTTTCGCGCCGCCCGGCCCAACGCCGCTTTCCCCCCCCCCCCCCTTCCCTAATTTCTCCCGAAGGCCCCGTCGTTGACGGCGGCTCGGCGATCCCTGCGCCAACGACCCGCTTCCCCCCCCCAATCTCAACGTCTCAGCAACTTACAAATAAACTGTAGGTGACCCTGGGCAGACTGAGACTGACCCCAGCCTAGGATCACTACTTTACAAAGTCATAGTTATCATCCTCGTATATTTAAAGAATTCTTTTCCCATTCGAAATATTGTAAACAGTCTTTTCGAACCATTTTTTAGCTGGTTATCCACTTGCCATCCCGTTCTCTCTATCAGAAAATCAAATAGAGAGTGAGCGAGAAGAAAAAAACACAATTTTTGGATTCCAAACAGTAAAAATGCTTCCTTCAGGCCGTTTTGGGTGAGCGATTCGATTCGCTCACCTGTTCATGCAAAAAAAACATCTTATATCAAAGATTCTTGTAAACAAAATTCTATCCCAACCATTTGACCCTTTCAATCCATTTATGTTCTTCGAATCCCTTCAGAAACACTTCCGAGGCCAATCTGCCGGACCTGTTCAAACTGCACGACAAAATCCTTTCGCTCAGTGTAATAACGAACGGGGAATTCGGTCCCCAGTGCGTGCCCTACATGGCTGCCTGCTTTGTGGTCAGCATTTTCGGCATCTTCCTGGAGACCAAGGTGAACTTCATTGTGAGCGGCAAGAGCCGCCTGTTGGACTACGTGACGTACTTGTATGTCATCTGGAGCTTCACCACCATGGTGGTGGCCTACATCGTGCTCCGGCTGTGCTGCAACGCCAACAACCACTCGAAGCAGTCGGCCATGATTGTCCACGAGATAATGCAGAAGAAGCCGGCCTTCATGCTGAGCAACGATCTCTTCTACAACAAGATGAAATCGTTCACCCTGCAGTTCCTGCACTGGGAGGGCTATTTCCAGTTCAACGGCATCGGCCTGTTCGCCCTCGACTACACGTTCATCTTTTCGGTAAGTTCTGCCTGCCGCCCCTTTTTTTGGTCACTTTCCATTCAATAAACTCTTCTGCAGACCGTGAGTGCCGCCACATCGTATTTAATCGTCCTGCTGCAGTTCGACATGACGGCCATCCTGCGGAACGAGGGCCTCATGTCATAAGGGGACACGCAGGCCCACAGGCACGCAGCCCTATAGCCCCGTAGCCCTGTCGTCCTGCAGCCCTGTAGTCCTGTAGCCCCGTAGATTCAATTATCGAGCATCAATTTTAATTCCATTAACTTTCTAGCACCAGGAATGTACGTTTTCCTTTTTGTTAAAACTATCTATAAAAAGTATTTTTGTGGAAAACGTCAAAGAGCGAATACTCTATAAAAGTGAACGAAAATGAGGGAAGATTGGAGAATGGAGATTGCAGAAGAGGATATTTTTAACAGAAATGATATTAGTAGACATCGAAACCCTGGAACATCTATTCTGCAACGGCCTGGCTCTCTCACGAGGGCCCCGGCTCCTGGAAGATGCCTCCAAGAGGAGGTCCAGAGAACTATTTCTTGAAACACTTCGATACTCGAGGACTTTCAAGCCTCATAAGCACTCCAGCCACTATTCAGAGCCCTATACGGATAACCAAAGGCCCTACTAGACTCTGCTTGGCCCCATTGAAGGCCGTTCGGGTTAACCTAACCCAATGATATTGGTATCAAATACTTAAAGAACTTAAAAGTGCATAAATGACACAATTTTGAATAAATATTTTATTTTAAACAGACGACAGAGTTTTATACTGTTATGTGTTAAGTTTTTCCTTTGTTTAATATTTTTTAAATAATATTTATCGATCCTACGCATCTCTTAGATAGGTTTGAATCTTAAAGGGATCACAAAAGCCTATAGAAAAATTACTAGACGTTAAAATTCACATCATGTGTTCCTTTACAGGCCTTAGCGATTCCTTTAGTGATCCAACCTATCCAAGACCTTTAGCTCCCGCTTCCAATCGTCTCCCCAGTTCGAATCAACCCACAACAAATTTCCAGAGTACCCGTGACCAAAGGCATTGGCTGGGAAATGGGTGGAAATCGAAGGGACACCAACGACCAAGAGACAGCCATCGAAAGCGTCTGTTGAGCCCCGTTGCGATAATCGCATCATCCAACACTTTGGGCTCAACGCGAAGGATGTCGAAGGAGGGCTGGCGGCGCTCCTGGGCGGCGCCGGAGGTCACTAACACAATTTCTAGCAAATGTCAATTGAAAAACACGATTTGCCAGTCATCAGTCAGTCAGACAGACTCTGGCGGCACAGTTGCACAGTTTGCGGCCATCAAACGGAAGCCAGAAACGAGAGAAGAAAGGCAGTCCAACAGGGAGGCGGGGCAGAGGCGTGGGAGGGGCTGGTAGATGCAGTGAAAAAAGAACATGAAGCAATTTCCGCTTTCAATCACGTTTAGTGCAAAGGAAATGTGTGCAGAAATATGTTTCTCCTTCTTTGTCCCCGCTTTTGGTCCTTATCGAGCCATGGAAATGTTCGGGCCGGAGGGAGGCCTGGTTTAAAATTGCATTTCGGTTTGGTTCCAATCAATTTACTTGACACAGAAGACAGGACATGGCAGGCAAAAGGAGGCGGAGGCGGAGGCAGGGGGCAAGGAGATTTAATTAATTTCTCATTCTGTTCGGGCATAGAAAAAGTGTCAAATTTAATTGATTTCTTACTCGTTCCATTCTCCCTCTCTCTCTCGCTCTCTCTCTCTCTCTATATATTTTACTCTTTTGTGCTTGACAAAGTGAGTGTTTTATATTACACTCCATTGAGGCATGGTTTGAATGACAAGCGCACCATGAATGATACCATAAATCAATATCTGACTCGATTGGATCGTTTGTGCAGGAAACACACACACACACACACACACACACACACACACACACACTGAAAGAAAATGGTTTTACAGAGATTCTTTACTCTATATTTGCCGTATAATTTCTGGTTTCTATAACTAAATTAAACAAAAATTTAGTAAAATAAAATAATTAAGTAATAAGGACTTAAGTCCCTTTCCAAGGGATTTTTTTGTTTTTGAGTGTATTTTATTTATAAAATAATTATAATCCTTAAGTGAACTAGAATTCAATCCCATAAGAGAGTAATTTATCAAATATTTAAAAATATGAAGAAAATCCTCATCACATGCCCAAATTCGAGTCTTTTGAGGCTGATTGAAGGAGGCGGTTGGAAGCGTAGTTATCTAGCGACGAGTCCGCAAAATGTAGAAAATAAGAGGTCTAATATTTTCGTGGATATTTATATGTGCAAAGGCATAAGAAAGACGGAAGAGATTGTGACGGGAAAGAGTGGAATCGTAACCAGCAATTAGCTTAAAATCTCATTAAACGGTGAGCGCCGTGTGGATCGCAAGAGCGCACCAAAAAACACGAAAGAGCGAAAGCGAGAGCGAGCTGGCACCACAGCGCTGTTAACACTTAACAGGAGTGACAACGCTGTTAATACATAAAAGAAGTCCCAGCGCTGTTAACACTTAACAGGAGTGACAGCGCTCTAAGCACACAACAGCGCTGTTAGCACTTTAAGCTGGCGAGTGCTGTTCTTACTTAACAGGAGTTCCAACGCTGTTAACACTTAACTGGGGACCAGCGCTGTTGGTACTTAACAGGAGTCTGGCGCTGTTAATACTGAAACGAAGTGGTAGCGCTGTCAGCCCTTAACAGAAGAGACAGCTCTGTTGACAGCTAACAGGAGTGCCAGCGCTGCTCTTAACAGAGGCCGTTCTCGGCAAGATCTGGATTCTGCTGCTATTCCGCGCTGCTGTGCTTGACTTCTCGACTTGTTGTTCCCGTTCCACTCGTGTTAACAGAGCTACCTGCGGGGTGTCCTGTGTAACAGCGGAGTCCACAGCAGTTTTCCTATAGAAAATTATCACGAAATTTGGCCTCAAAACGTACCCTAAATAATTCCAAATAGTCTCGAGAACCATCGTTCGTCGAATATACTATTTTTCTATATTTTTCTATATATTTATATATATTTTTCTATATATTTATATATATTTTTCTATATATTTTTCTATATTTTTCTATATTTTTCATATTTTTTTTCTCAGTGCCGACACAAGAGAGAACGAAAACGAGAAGAAAAACCTGAAGATGGGGAGCAAGAAATGGAGTAGCGTTTTCTTTCTGGTCAATGTCTGTGGTGGAGGGAAAAAACCGAAGCAACAGGCCAGGCCCCACATATTACCTGCAAATTACGTCAACTGTTGCTTGGGTACCCGACTCGAGGAGGGAGAAAGGAATAGAGAGCAAGAGAGAGAGAGAGAGAGAGCGACACAGAGAGTTTCGAATAAATAAGGACGACCCCTATCCAGGGGGGGAGGGGGAGGAGGGAGGGTTCGCACGAGCCACGTGACCCCCAGTGAAATGTCAGGGCACTTTTAAGAGTTCATTCAGACTGTGGCAAATTGAACGCTGAAACGGTTAATAAAGGGGCACGTGAGGGTTAAGAAATGGAGCCAAAAGAGGGGGGGGGCGGGGAGAGGGGGGCCTGCCAAAGGGAAAGCACACAAATGCCAACAGGTTGTTTTTGCTTTTCTTTTTGTTGCTTTTGCTGTTGTTTGAGTAATTGAGTCTAAAAATGCAATGCCCAGTCGGTGGAGGGTCCATGATAAGACCTCCCACTGCTCCCAGCATGTGGCTGTCTGTGTCTGTATCTGTATCTGTATCTGTGTACATGGCGTGTGTGCTAGGGCGCTTATTTATACCCCATTCGGGGGCTAACCTCATTTATAGCTCACCTTAGCAACCACAGATGTGCGGATAAGAAGTCTGTCTGCGACTTTGGCAAATGTGGAATGTGGCTGTTAATGAATTCCGAAGGCGGCGGCAACTTGAGGTCGGGCTACAAGCAACAAAGCTGAGGCCAAAGCAAAAGCAACAGCAAAAGCTTCTTTAAATAAAAGTGGGGTTTATTGAAAGCCTTTCATTCTTTTTATTGTTTAGAGGACCTTTTATTAAATTGTGTTCAAGTTTTATTTATTTTCGTTAGAGAGAGAGAGACTGCTGAAGGAGCAGAGCATCGATACATTCTCTGAGGCATGGGGCACAGTTGCAGTGTTGCTTTGAGATCGATAACTTGATATTTAAACAAATTGTGACCTAAATATGAACAAAAAGTTGAACATTAACTTTTGTGTGCTGATTTCAAGCGTCGAATTATAGAAATATTCATATCAAATGTCGTATACCTTCAACTTAAGCATTCTTTTGCCTGAATAAGTGTAATTTTTCCTTAGAAGCTAGTCGATGGCAGGGCGACCAGGTATTCGATACAGGGGATAACTATTTCTGTTGTTTGGGGAAGGAATTGAATTTGTTTTGTCATTATTTCGATTTAAATTAAACAAAACTATGCAATACAATGCAAAATATTCCCCACTGCTTTTCTTTTGCTCTTCCAAACCAATATTGGATCTTGAAATCTTAAAACAATATTCCAAAGACTATAGAATCCAAGATGTGGCATAAGGGACCAAAAAGCTGTTCTATGGCGTGGTTTTTCATGACGCTCCGCAGACATAGGGCAAGCGGGGGGTTTCAATTCACTTTTCACCTATGACTCGTCTTCTATCACGTCCCGCTGCCTGAGCTAAGTCCGTTCCAGAATCCTGCAACAAATACCAAGCCGCAGCAGAAAAGTAGTTTTTGCGCTACAAATTTCCAGTAAGAGAGTCGATTTTGTCAAAGGTTTATAAATTAATTAATTCTTCAGGCACTCAGCATTAATTTTGTAAATGAAACTGAATTTTATTTAAGAAATTTCCGGGGTTAAAGAACTCTACTGGACTACTCGAGTAATACCACTTGTAATACCCCTTTTAATTCCCCATTCCGACACGATTAAAGCCTATATATGTAGAAATGTATTTAATTTAATATAAAATAAATCAAATTAAAATTATTGCATTTATTGAGCTGACAAAATGAACAGTAATTCGATCACCACACAAATGAAATGCAAAAACATCATTGAGAATGCAGATTATGATTATTAGTGTATGCAAATTTGCAATAACAACATGACAACATTGCCATCGACGGGCGGGCGAAAGAAAGCTTTCGCCACGGCACAGCAGAGCAGAGCAGAGCACAGGACACCCGACCGACACTACAGGTGTCTGTCAGAAGGAGAAACGAGCAATACCCGAGAGAGACAGAGAGAGGGATAGAGAAAGCGAGAGAGAGAGAGCAGGCAAGTGTGGTGAGTACAGTCGCCCACAGCAAGCATCCTTGAAAACGCACTCTCTCTCTTTCTCTCTCTGTCTCCCCTCGCCCTGGCCCAAGCCATGGCAAATTGTGCGAGGACTCTGGGCAAGTGAAATCAAATCAAACTGATAACAGCCACAGCGCCAGCAGGCAGTGCGTGCCTGCGAGAGCGAGAGAGAGACACACAGATGGGACACGAAGGCCACCCGAGAGAGCGCAAAAGCACGAAACGGACCTTTCGTGGGACTCTGCAGCCGTGGATAACGGAACAGTTCGTGGCGGAGTTGCGAAAGCGTCGGTTGTGCGATACCAAAACATAACGGTACTTATCGGTGGAACAACGGTCTGTCTCCCTCTAGCTCTCCTCTGTGTGGGTGTGTGGGTGTGCGCTGTGTGTGGGTGGGAAGCCTCACTGTACTGTACTGTTCTGTTTTGTTCGAATGAAAAGCGACGGAACCCGTGCGGGCGCCATCAGCAAATTTCAATTAAAAAAGAACCCCCCCCCCCCCCCCCCCCCCCTCCCTCAACCAATTAGCCTTGAAAAACAGGCAACAACAAAATACAAAATAAAATGTCTAAAAACTCAAAATCAAAAGAATTCAAGCCAGGACTTGGGCGCCGTTGAATAACCATCGAGAAGAGCCGCGAAGAGCAGACCAGAGCCGAGCAGGCTGCGCCGTTTGGCGCCGTGTGGGCGTCTGCCCCCAAAAGTCTAAGAAATAAAACCGAAAGGACCTGTGAATATAAAAGAAATACATAAATCCCACCTAGACAGCAGCGTGGCGGTGTGCCGTCCGTCCGTCTGCCCCTTCGAGCTTTATTTACAGGTTGTTGTTGCCGCCTCGGCGATGCCCAGAGTTCGATGATGAGTGGCTGTTGTCGACATTTCAGTGGGGCAATTTCGTTTCGGAAGAAGTTCTCAATCTGTACAGAGATCGAACTCTGACGAGACTGAAGAGAAGGCTCCAGGCAGCAGAGGGAAGGACAGGCTTCGGCGACTTCGATGTGGAGGCATTTCTGTGGGGTATTTTGGGGGCTTGTTGTGTAAGGAAGAAGTTCCCAGGATGCCTGGGGGTGTACAGATCTCAAATCTCTGCCGGGAGTCTCTGTAGAGACGGTTCCAGCCAGGAGAGGGACAGACACGTCGACGCTTCGGCGATGTCTAAATTATGGCATTTCATTGGGTTTCTTTGGGTTATTTTCGTGTTTGTTTGGAAGCCTTAAAAGGCACTGTTTATCATCAGCTGGATCCTGCTTGTATATAAGATCAATTTGATCACATTTTCTTCGTATTTTCTAAATATTATGCACTACATAAATTATAGTCTTTTGAGCTCCTTGAAATGCCTCACTAAAATGCCTGTGGAATGTTTGTTCTTCAAATATATTTCTCTTTGAATTGAAATGTCTTTCTCTCAAAAATACTTGCTGCAATTTGTCATTAAAATGGTCTCTGAACCGCTTGAGACCTTAGGTTAAATCTCTCTTTCTTGGCCATCATTTATTTCATTGTTTTATCTTTTCTGCATTCATTTTTCATTTCCTACCATTTTATTGCATTTTCATCTTCTGCTCTTTTATTGCTTTAGTTGAAGTTTTTCTTCGTTTTCTTTGCTTGAAGATTTTTTCATTTCCTCTATTTTTTATATCTTAGATATTTTTTCTGCAAAGGACTTTGTTTTTCTTTCTTGAATTACAATTAAATTGTTGTGTCATTGAAAATTCACCTCTTAGGGGATTTTGTATTATTATTAAATTATAAATATTATTCAATTATAAATATTATTCAATTTTAAATATTATTCAATTTTAAATATTTCTATATTATTATATTATAAATATTATTATATTATAAATATTATTATATTATAAATATTATTATATTATAAATATTATTATATTATAAATATTATTATATTATAAATATTATTATATTATAAATATTATTATATTATAAATATTATTATATTATCAATATTATTATTTTAAATATTTTATAATTTTCTCACTATTTTAATATAATTTCTTATTCCATTGGGCGAAAGATTTCCTTCCTCTTGAGAATCGACTGTTTAGAGATTATTAAGTTTCTTCATAGGACTTCTATGCAATACTCTTTACCCTTTACCCTTTCCCCTCCCTTTCTTAACTTTCTTTTTTCATATTAAAGCCTTGCTCTTTTCAAACATTCTTGGCTTCTGCTTTATCCTTGCATTCCTCCGCTTATTACTTTTCTCTTGGCTTTAATTTGTTTCTCCAACTTTCACTTTATCCCAGTTTGGTGTTTAGTTTGTTCTTCTTCTGTTTTTTAATAATCTACTGACTTGTGCAATCCAAAAGTACTTTTTGTGCTTTCTTTTACTCAATAATTGTTGCCTTTTCTTTGTCTTAGTCTTGGCATTCTCCCATGTCCAGCTTTTCCCTGTCTTTACTCGTTCTGCTCCTCTTTTGAGGGCATTAAAGGTGCTTTGTATTCGGCAAAGGCGACTTTCTATAGCTTCCACCTCTTGGAGGGGGGGGGGGGGAGTCTCTTTCTCCTTTCCTTATCACTTGGTCATGAAAATCAAAGTCCTGCCGTGTGTCCTGTCAATGTCTAGGCCCATCTGTGCCCCTCTCTCTCTCTCTCTGGTGCTCTCTCGTGCGTGTGTGTGTGTGAAAAGTTTTCCTTCCGGTTTGCTTGGCGTATTTGGGCGCCATTTTAACTTTCAGCTTTTTTTATTTACTACAAATTGCTTTGCATTTCTGTTCCTCCATTTGTACCGGCTTCTTCTACTTTTCCACTTCTTCTGCGTTTAATGTGCCGTTGGCAATTTGTTAAGAAATAAAATTCCCCCTCCCCTCCCCTTCATGCACCACAGAAGCAATGAAATATTGTAATTAACTTTGCCTCCGGCCGCGGCGGGGCAAACCGAACGGAAATTTTATTCCATTAATGAGGCGGCGGCAACAGGTCCAACTTCCGCCTTGCCTCCAGTTCCTGCTGCCATTAGGATCCTTAATAAGCGACAGTTCACGGCTAATAAATATTCATAAATATTTAAGCTCAGCTGTTGGTAATTCCTGCCCCCTGACCTCCCTCCCTGCCACCCTCCCTGCCCTTCGAGGCCCTTGGCACATTTTACTGTATTTAAAAAGTTCTCTGGTCTATTCGAAAGTTTTCCATCAACTTCCGTTGTCCCCGTGGCCCTCCCCGTTGCCTTCATTATTAACGTTAATACAGCCACATAGAGCTCCTCGGAGATAGCTCCACTGATGCTTAGTTATGGGCAAAGTGCAGCAGTGGCCGAAAGTTGGGAATTAATTGCAAGACTCCGACTCGAGTGCAGGCATGCGATAGCCAGCATCCCCTCCCAGGAAGCAAGGGGGTCACACAATGCTGCAGCCTTGCACTCTCCGGCCATTAGAACTGGTTTGCTTTTTGGTTGGAAATTGGAAATTGGGGCTTAGAAAGCCAAAACTTGGCATTAAATATGCATTTATTGTTGCGGAGTTTTTTGGTTCTCTTTCACTGAAGATTATATTTAATTCTTTTGTATGTTTATTTGGATTTAAGTTGGGTTTATGGATGATTTAATTAGTGTTTAAATATTTAGTAGTAGAGCCAATACAGATTTCGAGCTTACAATAAAAAAAATACAGACAGTGGCGGAGTAAGGCCAAAACTTTTCAGTTTTCAAAAGTTTTTAAAAGAAAATCAATTTTAACCGATAAACTAATAAATTTTCTGCAAAATATGCCTTTTTTGTAAACAAAACTTTTTTGCATTATTTTGTAGAATTTTTTGAAACAACAAAAAAATCTTTTTAAAAAGCCTATGTTTCTGGCCATATGGGTATATCCATATAGTCCTGCATTTTATCCATTAATTTTCACATGTTTTTCTCCTTTTATGCAGCTACACTTCCCACATAAAAAAAACCAAAAAACATATTAAAGAATTTATCTAAATATCCCGGGAATTGTTTGACCATTTCATTGAAAACTTGTTCATCCGACTAAGCTCTTTTAATCCACTCCACATTTAAATATTGAACAGGCAGAACTTTCGCTCATCTCAAAAACAATAGAAAATACTTTTAAAAATCGCCAGCACATATTTCGGGTTAAATTTGTGAATATTTAGTAAATGGTAAACCGAATAAACACAGAAAGATAAAGTTGGCTAGAAATAAAGCCAATTTCCGAGCTAAAGACCAAATGGGAAAAACCCATGCCCACCCACAGACGGACACACAGATACGAAAGAACACACACAGAGACACAGACGAACAGCGGAAATATATGAAATTTAATTTAAATATTTGTATACAAATTGAACCTAAAATGGGAGCAGGCGGATGGATCCTAAGTAAATGAAATAACGAGAGACAATAAAAAGAAAAGTTCAATAAAAAGTGAGTGCGGCAGGAGATGATGAAGTGAAAAGAAGGAAATCGCTGATAACTGAAACAGACAAAAAAAAAAGGAAAAAGGAAAAAGAAGCTGTGGGAAAAGGCCACACTTTGAGGAAAACACTAAGAAAATTCCGAGTCATGATTTGAGTTTCGGTTAAAGGAGGTAAGTCCTTGGAAATGGGTAAACATTTTCTTGTGCGTTTTTTTCTTTTAGTCCTAAAAATTTTATAAATCATTAAAAAAAAACATTAATGAGAAAAATATGTACAAATTATGAAAGGTTAAAATTAATTAAGTAAAATAATTAATTATAAAATGAAAATTAGTATTATTATTTATAAATTCATAATTAATATTATTAAATCAAAATTATTATTATTAATTCAAAATTATTATTAATTCAAAATTATTATTAACTAAAAATTATTATTAATTCAAAATTATTATAAATTCAAAATTATTCATAATTCAAAATTATTCATAATTCAAAATTATTCATAATTCAAAATTATTCATAATTCAAAATTATTCATAATTCAAAATTATTCATAATTCAAAATTATTATTATTGATTACATATTATTATTATTAATTCAAAATTATTATTTTTAATTATTATTATTGATCATAAATTATTATTATTAATT
Organism: Drosophila pseudoobscura; assembly: GCF_009870125.1. Taxonomy (NCBI): domain Eukaryota; kingdom Metazoa; phylum Arthropoda; class Insecta; order Diptera; family Drosophilidae; genus Drosophila; species Drosophila pseudoobscura. Next base: position 23,899,496 of record NC_046681.1, on the reverse strand, counting down.
CAAAATGATTGTTATTTATTATAATTAAAAAATATATTTCAGCTATAGGTTTAAATTATTCTTTGGTTTATTCGTTATCAAATGAATCAAGAAACTGATATTTTAATTATATTTAAGCGAATATTGAGCGATGAGTATCTTAATTAATGAGCTAACAAATATCCAATTACTGCCTCAAAAATTCTCCTTAAATTTCTTAAAGCATCCACAAATTCGTGGCATATTCGCCAGCAGAAGAAGAAGAAGAAAAAAACACGTGAAACCCAATTTTCATAATTCATTCAGCGGCTCCCCCAAAGGTCCCCAAAGTACAGAATAGATATTCCATTTCATCAGACGTATTAACAAAATGATGCCCAGGCCCAGTCCCTCCAGAGATTTATATTTAGGTTTCTGCATAAAAGTATATATACTCCTATGTACAGCTGTATATAGGATGCGGGGATACATAATTGAATGTGGTTAAATTATTTACTCGATGAATTTTCAGGGGCCTCGCCTTCTACCGGGGGGAGTAGCAGGGCCTTTTAACCGCTTGCTTGGCCTTTAAAGGTCGAAGCATTTAATCAAATTAAACGGCGGCTTTAAGGCCGAAGGGCTGCCGAGTCCTGCCAGGGGACTCGGCCCAGCCCCCGTAAAGTGTGCTGCAAATCCTGGCCATAAATATTTATGTCCTTACACGAGTATCTGTGTGGGCTGTTCGTTCACCTTCTCTGCACACTTGAGACTAAACAGGGGCCCCTCCCCCCCCTGTCTGTCCCTGGAAGAGGCATTGAACCAGCCTCTCTGCATATTGGTGGTATGCAACAATCGCCATGGCAACAATGAAATATCAGAAATATTAATAAACATACAAAGGCTGCTGCAGTTTTGCAATTTTCGGTGAACAATTGTTGATTTCATTTCACCCAATTTATTCGCTTCTATTTGCCAAATCCAATTTGTGTCTGCCACACACGGACACGGCTTTTGGCCACATAATAATTACGAATATTTGCCAGAAAAAAAAAAAATTAGCATAACGCAATTTTCATTTTCATTTCAATTAAATGAAATTCATTAATTATGCCTGTCAGCAGCTGAGAGATGATCCGCCCAAACAACTGGTAATTCAGGAATGAATCCATCTGCGGTGCAGCAGAAATTATAGAGTGTGAAACAAGCATGAAATTCGATTTGGAGACTTGTTGGGGATTTCGAGACAAAAACAAAGTAACAACAACAGTAGTAGATAGTTGAAGTGCCATAACTCGAAGGTCTGTAAGTTAAATTTTCCTTAATTCTAACTAAAACGAGGGGCAGCCGCCTTTAGGGGGCTTACAGAGGAGTGGAGGTCTCCTTAGGTCCAACATTTTTCTTTGGATAATAGTGGTTCGACTTATGGTTGTTCAAGGGTATTTCTGTATATTATTTCATCTAAAAAACTATTCGAAAAAGTCGCTGGTGTGTCCTTACGGGTGTAGCTCAGAGCATCGTCCATGGGGTGGACCTCCGATGAGCATTCTTTTTGGCCTGGCGCCTAGGAAGAACCTCGTTAGGTGATCATCAATGTCGACTTGTACATATTTGGACGTTGATGACCATCCAGTGGTCATCCACCAGCAGAAGGCTGTCACGCGCGGATCCCAGGCAGGCACGGAGACAATATCGTGCATATCTCCATCCCTTGGCCTCTAAATTCATGGTGTCCCAAGATCTATTGTCCAAGTCCTCTTTGAAAGCTCGTGGATATTCCTCGGGATCCCTTACTTAGGATGTGCCACACCTTGAACTATTTTGCGGCTGGGATCTTTGATGATTTCCTCCCAATGGCCTCCTTCCTAGCCTTTACCTGCGCCTTGTCTGGCTTTTCCTTAGGTGGAACGACCTCCTCCCCCCGGATATGTGGAGGAGGTGGAACAATAATCGAAATTCTAGTGTGGCTCCAACAAATCTATTAAATTGAAGCATTTCCCTGGCATTTGCAGGTCTTTCTCTGATATTGAAGCAAAGCAAAACCTTTTCATTTGCTATAATTAAACAAAGTCGCTGTCTGTGGGGATTAACAATGTTGCTCGCTCAATGCGCTTTTCCCACATCAATCAGGGCCCTCGATGGCGGACAAAAGGGGGGTTTACTGCGTGGTAGCCGGCAGAAGGGACGGAGAGGCATTACATAAGCCTACTTTGGATCGTTATGGGTGTGTGTGTGTGTGTGCATATACTTATGTGAGACAGTGTTTGTGCTTCTAGTCTGCTTATGTGCTTAGGCCTTATTAGCTGCTTATTCATTTCCAGAGTCCTCGAGTGTGTGTTTTCCTTTGGGGTAGCCCCCCCCCCCCCCTTGCAGCACTGTGGCACTTTCAGGCAAGAGACAAATGAGCAGCGACAGTGACAGCCAGACAATGTCAATGACAATAAATATTAATGACCGTCGGAACTAATAGATATTTAAATAAATGTAACACCATGGATGGTGTCATTAAATCGGCATTGAATTGTCGATGACCAGAACCACTCCCCTCGCCCCCCCCCCTCGCACCTCGCACAACTACATCCCCTCTTCCCTTGTTGGTTCTCTCTTTATTATGTGCCGATTGTTCTGCCCTAATGACCCATTTGTAGGCGGCTTTATATAATTGCCTTCCGATTGCCCAATAAAAATCCAGACAGTAAAAAAAAACACAGTACTCCATGGATTGATTGGCTTTTATGTTTTGGTAATTAAAGGAAATATGTTTTGGAGTACAATTTGCTCGAAATTGTAATGAAATTTATTCAGAAAGGGATATTAAAATGAGGAATTGAGGAACGGCGGAGGGAGACCATATAAGAGCATATATTTCCAGTGAATCTTCCATTGGTCACAAATGTATTCACTGTACTTTCTCTTTCGTCTCCACACAGCGGAGTGCCCCAGGCAGTTGTTGGAGAAAGTCAACGTGACCTGCCACAAAAGTGTTCGTTTGAGAAAGGCAACTTTTGTTGGAAACAAACAAAAAGTCACAAAAAGATGGAATCTTTTTTTTCAGACATAATTATTACTGAAATTCAACGAAAAATGACCTCAGTCCTGACCTCAGCCCTTAATTCACTTGGTAAATTTTTTTTTAATTATTTCATAATTTTTTTACCTTTAAATAAGGTCGATAAATATCCTATAAATTCCCAAGTTCTGAGAAAAATATTCACAGCTTGGTTTATTCCAATATGAAATTTTACTTAATTTATTTCCAGATCCGTGCATGTTTTACATCAAATTTAGAATAAACATTCCACAGATTATACCCTTGACTCCAATAATTTGATTATTTGTCTTAAATTGTGTTTGTTGGGCCAAGGATCCCAACAAACGATCCTCCCACCAGAATATAGGGAAAATGAGCATTTTTACGATTTTACCAGCTCAAAATCAAACCAAATGGTGATCTGGTGGGATAAGTACTGAATTTCAAACTAGGGGCTCCCCTGCTCAAGCCCTGAATATTCTTATATTTTTTGTTCCAAGTAAATCATTTTTTACGCCAACACTTTGCTTTGCCATCAGAAGCCCGTAAATCTTGCATTTTAAGACCTGGTAGAAACGTGGGTGATTGAAAAAAGATAGGGATAGAAATAGGATAGTGATGATAGTGATAACTGATGTGATACCCTACCCAACCCTACCCTCAAAGGACATCCAAGGACTTCCCTCTAGAGGCTCTAGGGCACACCACGTGCAAAAAACCGAGCCTTAACCTCCATGGCAGATGCACAGATACAATATCCCTTGACACATCTCCCTCTATAAATACCACCAGGCGAAACCGCCGAGGGCTATCTACATACATATATGGTATTTTTAGCAGCCTTTGAACATTTTAACATTTATTAAAATCCTCTATTAGAGCAATTAAAACTTTTTCTCTGTTTGCTCATCCTTTTTTTTTTTAAGGGTAAAAAATAGTTTTTTAAATTTCATTCACGCTTTGGTCGAAAAGTTTCCAAAAACCAGACGAAGTTTGGAGTTTGGTCTCCAACTAAATTCGGCAATTAGAGATGCAAGAGGGGGGCGGGGGGAAGGGTGTTCCCCCTGGAAAACACACTCAAAAAATTCAACACCTAAGCCGCAGGCTAATGAATAATCCGCGTTGCCCTGCATTTCAACTTTTCTCATTACTCAAATCTATACGTAATGTATCTGTATCTGTATCTGTGCCTCTGTATCCCTTATATATACTCGTCGTGGGGAACCTAGAGAACGAAGAGAACCCCAAATAACCGACAAATGGTCTGCCTTGCCCCGAAAATCGGCTGGGGGCGTGCATTTTTTGTAAACCGCTCGGGCAGATTCATTTGCATCTCTCCCACGGGCTCCCCGCTCCCATGGGCGTGGCTCAGTGGCTCCCTTTGTGCGAAAGTCAAACGCCAAAGAGCTGCAACAAATTTGTGCTCTCATTTTAATTTAGCTTGTATTTTTTTGCTTTAAAAAGTTCCCAGAAAAAAGCTGCTGTGGCTGCACTTAATGGTCGGAAAAGTGTGTGAAAACTAGGGGCAAAAACTAAGGCAAGGAACGTGCAGGGGGTCGAAAGGGGAATACATGAAATAGTTTTTGAAGACCTCGTTTTTTGGGGGGGTTTTGCTTTGTATTTGAAAGAAGGAAGTGAAAGCAAAATTCGCTAGAGTTTTGATCAAAATTAGCTTGCAATATCCTCGGTCCTGTGTCTTCGCAGCTGCTCCTTCCTTCTCGATGGATCCCCTGTCCTTGTTCTTGGTATCAGCCAGAACCTGCTTCTATCTAGGCAGTTCCTTCCTATGTATTATCCAAATTCACGCTGATCGGCACCCAAAACCCTGGCATTCTTTGACAGAGTAGAGTCTGGCGTGGTAGGGTCATCCTTTAGCTTGTGATTGATGCCGTTCAGCTTGGAATTGACCTTAAGTAGAACGTTGAAAGACAACATCCAGGGGGTACGTTGGATCTGTGATCTACTGGACGCAGGAAGTACTGCAGCTCGTCCTCTTTTCATGGGTGGTACCGAAATAACGAGCTCCAAAACGGATTGTTTTTATTTGAAATCTTATAACGAATACCCACAACCCGTTTATCCTTGTATAACAGCATTATTCTTAGCCAGGCACACAGTGACAATGTGTCCCTTAGCAAGGACATTAAGCTCCCACTTTAGCTCCCATTTTACGACACAATTACCGCCACTTCATCGAACAAAATGCTTAAGCGCCATCAGAGAAAAGAACTATAAAATTTCGAGGTAAAAAAGCAACAGAATAGAGGTTCAAATGGGAGACTAAGTATCCACCAGATGTCCCTCTATAAATGGGAATAAATTAAGCCCCAATATAGAGCTACAATTACGAATATTCCGCATTGATTGAATGACGAAAAACGAGTTGTATCAATTTACAGATTTGCAGATGCCACAGAAAATCAAGTATCCACTAAACCACGAGTACGTCCCCAACTTTTGAAGCCGCACAAAATTTTGGCAAACAACCACAAAATCCACTTGAAGAGCGTATCACGAGCGACAGCGAGGGCTGCAATTGAGTTGCAGCTGCAGCAAAGTGTCATCAAGTTCAGGCATAAAGTTTTACAACCGCAAACGGTGGCAGGGTGGCCGGGTGGCAGGGCACCAGCAACCTTGCAACCTTGCAACTCCGGGAGTACTATAATTATTGCTAAAGCATCCAAAAGCACCCTTAACCACAGTTGCCTGTCATTTCCAAGCACTTGTTTGACATTTAATTACACTAATTTGTATTTGTATCTGTATCTGCAATCGACACGTCGCGGCGCCCCGCCTTCTCCCCTCCCATTGAATTTTCCTCTGGTGAGTGCATATTGTGTGTGGCATATGGCAGGATTGGTTAGAAGAGGGGCAGAAGAGGGGCCAGAAGAGGGGCAGAAGATGGGGCAGAAGAGGGGCCAGAAGAGGGGCCAGAAGAGGGGTTAGAAGAGGGGTTAGAAGAGGAGCCAGAAGAGGGGCAGAAGAGGGACAGAAGAGGGACAGAAGAGGGGCAAAAGAGGGGTAGAAGAGGGGCAGAAGAGGGGTTAGAAGAGGGGCAGAACCCGTCAGAGAGTAAATCTCGGTTTTGGTGGGAGTTTATATAAATTAAACACAAATTAATTGTAGTCTAATATCCGATGGAATGCCAGGGAAATTCTATCTCTAAAATGCCTTCCGAATATCCAGAACCCTCTCGGTAATACCCAATATCCTTTGACAATGGTTTCTCGCATAACTCAACCTTGCAGGAATTTTTTAGGATTACAAATGAAAATAAATATCCAACTTTCCGCCTTGCTTGCCACGAAGCCACCTTATCGCTCGGTATCTCCGGCTTCCCTTTCACTTGCCATCTCTGCCCAAAAAAATGTAATCTTTATGGCATAAGGGGCAGAGCAGAATGCAATGTCAGGACATGCCATACCCAGCCACTCCGCCAGACACCACCTTGCACTGCCTTCGGGCTAAAGACATCAAACGCAGCTGCTCCTCCGCCTCCTCCTCCTCCGCCTCCCCCTCGAGCTGGCTGCTGCTCTGCGCTGCTCTTGATTCCTCCTCGAGCTGTTCGTGTCCTTAGTTTCATTTTTTGGATGGAGCATTCCTTCCGCCATCTTCAAATTGTGTTTTCTAGTGCATTTTTCCGCATGAAGTGCTCGAGAAAAAAGACCAACAAAATGGCGGGTAAAAACCTACAAAGCAAAGGCAATATTGGACAACATTTGTCAACAGTTTATAAGTACAGCTACAATTTATTGTTCCTATTGTTTCTCGTTTCTACTACCCTGCCTTCTCTTTTTTGCCGCTGGAAATATATTGCTTTTATTTCTGGGGGATTTAAATACCTTTTCTTTAATGTTTCTACTGTTTTCTGTAGCTTTTTACTGCTCTTTTTTGCTGCTCTTATGACCCTGTCTTTATTTATTTCGAACAGGGATTTGTGATAAAAAAAATAATAAATAAATATAAACAAAAAAATTATATAAATAAATAAAAAAATATATAAATAAATAAAAATACAAATAAATAAAAATACAAATAAATATAAATACAAATAAATATAAATACAAATAAATATAAATACAAATAAATATAAATACAAATAAATATAAATACAAATAAATATAAATACAAATAAATATAAATACAAATAAATATAAATACAAATAAATATAAATACAAATAAATATAAATACAAATAAATATAAATACAAATAAATATAAATACAAATAAATATAAATACAAATAAATATAAATACAAATTAAAATAACTAAAAATAAATAAAAATACAATTAAATAAAAATACAATTAAAGAAAATACAATTAAATAAAAATACAATTAAATAAAAATACAATTAAATAAAAATACAATTAAATAAAAATACAAATTAATAAAAATACAATTAAATAAAGATAAAATCAAATAAAAATACACTTTAAAAAAATACAATTAAATTAAATTAAATTAAATTAAATCAAATTAAATTAAATACAAATAAATATATTAAAGATATTGGAAAGGTCGAAAGGTCGCCTGCCCCTTGGGTCTGCTAAGAGTCTAAACAAGAGTTTTTCAATCAAACTTTGACACTTTTCCCATACGGTTGCAGGACGCTTCCCTGTTTTCTGTTTTCCTGCCGTCACATATAATCGCTGCAACACTTTTGCAGCTGTTTCTGCCCCTTCTGTAGCATGTAGCACACACGCCTGTCTCTTCTACGAGGCGGCTTAACTTATTAAAAAGCCAGTGAAAAAACACTTGCACCTGTCTAAAGTTTCAACCGGCTGCGGCATGTGGCATGCGGCATGATACGAAAGAGTAAACTTTTTCTATGGATATAGGCTAAATTACTTCCTCGTTTGTGGCAGAAGCGCAAACAATATTTGAGCTTTCCCGGCTGACGCAACCCCCCCCCCCCCTGTCCACCCACCGTCCCCCCTCCTGGTCAGTGGCTTTATTTTTAGATCCTTCGCATACGCCTTTCATCGCATAAACTATCTCTATGCCTTTTGGGACCTTTTCATAAACACGTTTTTATCTGCTTTACACATTTGTGCGTCTCCCCCCTCTCCCTCCCTTCCTCCCTCTCTCGAAATGGGGCAACCGACTCAAAGGAGGGTCAAGCGTCCTTTAAGCTGCTTTTTGGGGGGGGGCGGTTGCTGCCATTAAAAGCTCCCTTTATAACACCCCTCATCCCCTCCAAATCCCCTTCCCTTCCTATCAGCTCAACAATTGAGAATTTGAGCAACATTTTGCTGATTTTGTGAGTTTTCTTTGTCATTGATTTTCGATCATAATAATTTCATGTGCTTTATGTGGTGGAAAGCAGACGCCGAAAACCCGCCCCCGCCCTCGCCCCCACCATCGCCAGAAGGTTTCCCAGGCAATCCATTGGCAATGCATTTATCCCGCACATTCCCGTTTGATGAGTAGATTCCCTGTGCTCTGATTTGATTTTTATGATTTTCTGCTTGTCTCCCCTCCCTCCCTCCCCCTCCACAGCTCTGTCTGGCCCCTGGCTTCCCTTATTTCTTATTGTTTGTTTTCTCTTTTATGACTTTATAATGTGGATATTACGCGTACGTGCAGATATAGCGAATATAGCGAATGTATGCATAATTCCGTGATGCGGTAATGTTTATTGAGAAACGGAATCATTCAGAAAGAATGAAGAAAAAGCAAGGAGGGTAGAGAGACGATGCGGGGGCTGGCAGGGCGTAAACTGGTGGCAATCGAGTAACAATTGCTAATCTGTAAACATATTTACATCTCCGAACTCCGTTGAACACAGAGAAAAAAGCACTAAAAACTGAAAAGTTATGCGTGCGTATGTATGAACATCTGTTACGATTCATTGCTAGAAGGCAAGCAAAAGTATGTACATATGTGTGTATGTGTGTGTAGAACCGATTGTGATGCCTGCGAAGATCAGCTCGAGATTCATCAAGGCAAGGGCTAACGACAGCGAGAGAACGAAAAAGAACGACCGAGGCAGAGCGCTTAAGCAGGTTCGGCTGTAGATAAGCCGGGAACGAACGATGGACAGAGCGCGAGAGAAGCGCACGAACGAAGAAGGTGGATAGAGAGGCGCAAAAGCATATGCGGTAATTATCTGCTACTGTGGGCAGTGCAAATAGCGAAAAATATTCGTTCATTTACGTTACGCTGCACCTCTGGCTCTTGTTTAAGGAATTCGTTGACTAATTTCGAGCTGAGAAACCAAACAAAAAAAAAAACATATCTGATCTTAATGTGTTTCGTATATCAAATAAATATATTTCTTGAGCTTCAATTACATTAATTTATATTTTAATTAAATTTCTTTCCCACAAATTTAATATAATATATACATATTTATTTAAAAGTGTTTAATATTTAAATTAAATGTGTCCCATTTTAAAAAGACATTGAAAACATTTTAAATCAAAGGGAATTTTATTTAATGTCATATTTAAACTAAATATGGCTGTGTTTCTTCAAGCTCATTAGAGCTCAAGAGACAATATATTTCCATAATAATTAACAGTTATTTTAAATATTGCAATTTTCTTTTATTATATTAAAGGCAAAGACTGCGTTTAGCTCTAACCAGAGTTTATATAGATACACTTTTGGGACACGAGTTTAGTAGACAAATAAGGAGATGCTATGGCATTAATAGTTATGCCTTAAAAGGCTTAAAGTTACTGCAACTGATATCAAATAATGCCCGATTTACGCATTAAGTTTGCCCGAATATAGGCAGAAACTATTGTAGTCCTTGAAGCCCCTTCCGCTCAGACGAACACGGGGGGTAGCACTGCTTATGTTTGTGCTGAAAAGTTGACTAAAATACAAACACATGGCTGAGAACACAAGAAACTACAGACCTTGGTTAACGTAGGCCATCGTGGGTAAGGTTATCCTCGACTCCTTGTTCCCTTTTCCCGAAACACTGATACTGATAATCGAAAAACCAAACTAATTTGTGTGCGTGTGCGTGTGTGGGTGTGGGTGGGGCGGGGGGCGGAAAGTTGATCCATGTCGAATCCAATGTTCAATCAAGTCCAGAACATTATGCAAAACACATGACAGGCAAACGGCAAACAGCTTAAGGAACAACCAACAACCGACCGACCGACTGACAACTTCACTTATTCCAGTCGAGTTGTGACGTTTTGACCCGCAGGCTGAGTGGCTGAGAGGGGGCTGAGAGAGCCCCGATTTGTCCCACTCAAAAGGAGAAACTCAGCCAAAAGAAAAGCCGAGTGAAAGGCGTTGAAACGTCTCGTCTCGTTTCGTTCAACGAAAATGAAATGGCCAAAAAAACGAAAACCGAAAACCGCAGGCAAATCAGAGGCAGAAGGAAACTCATTAAATTAATGCAGGCCTCAGGAGATTTTCCCTCCTCACGGCCCACTCCCCCAACCCAGAATTCGTGGAAAAAGCCTCTTTAGCGGCGAAAGAAAAATTGTCCCAAAGATTTGAAATGGTTGATAGGCGGGCCCCGAAATGATTGGCAGAACTGGAGCCTTAGCCGGCGGCTTAGTTTTCGATAGTGATAGCAGGACAGGGCAGCATTTTGCCAGTAGATTATCCATGCAACATGCAAAGTGGCAGCGGGATTTCCATTTCAGATGTCTGCCAATCGAGGAAAGAGGCGGGCCAGATAAACCAATTTGTTGGCAGCTATTAAACGATTGTTCTTTTCCCAGTCCCAGTCCCAGTCCAGGAAGAGCTCTTCGTCCGAGTCCTTTTCTATCTCGTATTTCGTTAAACAAACACCTGACCAGCCCACATTTATGTTCCTACATTTTTGACATTTCCCAAATTGGGAAAACATAAATTCTTTATGCATAAAATAAAAGGGGGTCCAAAGCCAGGCCAAGCCGAAAAATGTAAATGGAAAATACAACAAATGCGACACACGAAAAACCAAAGTTTATGAAACGTTCAAAGCAAATATTCTCTGCTGGGCACATGTATAATTACACTAGTCAGCACGAAACAAGCTGCCAGGAAAATAAAAGAACATTTTTGGAAAATTTTAAAGCTTTTGGAAAATTCATTCGTTCATATTTTCATGTTTTAGACAAAGGGATTAGAAGGATAGGGGATAGGGATTTTGAGAGATATTAGGATTTTAATTAACAGTAGATTTACTTTGTAAATATTCGGTTAAAAATGTTTTCTTCAAAGAATATATAAATTAAAAATAAATTAAAAATAAAAAAAAAATAGAAAAAAAATAGAAAAAAATAAAATAATACTAAAAAAAATTATAAAAAAAAATAATAATAAAAAAAATAATAATAAAAAAAAATAATAATAAAAAAAATAATGATAAAAAAAATAATAATAAAAAGTAAATAAGCATAAATAAATAAAATAGATATAATAGATAGATAGATAGATCTAAGAGATAAAATACCATATATACATTTTAAAAAACAAAATAATTTAAAAACTTTAAATGACGAAGAAAACATTAAAAAAAAATATATTGATAATAATTAATACAAAATTCTGGTTAAATCTGATTATTGTAACCAGAATAAAGAAAACAATTTCAAATTACAATTCTCTAATTCCGCTCCTCAATTCTCCCCCTACCTCTCACACAGAGTAGCTTAGCAGTGAATGTACAGGCACTTGAACCTTAATTCCCAACGTTTCGACTGGTTTTCTCTCGTGCCAAACTAATAATTCACGAAATCAAAGACCCCCCAATCAAGTGAGAAGAGCTTTATAGTCGCAAAACCAAGAGAGGAAGGCTTAGAAGGCTGAAACGAGTAATCGTTTTCCAATCAAGCTCAAGCACAGCACAGCAAGGCTCGGCACAGACTTTTGCTGGTGAGTGTCGTGTGTTGTGTGCATGTTTTGGATGTGCATGCACTGGCAGGAGTACGAGTACGAGTACGGGTCCTGCTTACTGGTACGTTCTCCTCTCATAACCAACGTCCGACACAGATTTAGAGGGACTTTCGTTTTTGCTCCTGCTCCTGCTCCTGCCCGTGCCTGTCCTTCTCCCTCTGATGCTCCTTCTCCGGCTCGTGTTTATTTTTGCTTGCAAATAAAAAGGATCAACAACAACTGCCCTGCCAGCCCTGTTCAGCAGCAGCAGCATTTTCGCTTACATGTCTCTTTTCCTCCTTCTTTTTTTCTGGTTTTTGGGTTGAGTTGACTTCTGTGGGGGTTTATTTGTGAGGGAGCCCCGCACGGCTGCTCTCTGAACCCTTTCACAGCTTCTATGAAGCTCTCCTCCAGCCACAACCCCTCCAGCCAGCCAGCCATCCATCCACTCAATCCTTTGCATATTGTCCATTTTTCTTCAACATCGCTGCCTCTCTCTGGGTCGGGGGGGGTATTTTCATATGGTTCGCTGCTTAGTCATGCTCATGATACGCGAAAAACGGCGACTCGTACTCGCACTCGTCCTCGTCTATGGAGGGAGGCAGAATTTTCCAACTGTAAACAATAAATACTCGCACATGGAGCCACCGACCCCCGCCCCCGCCCCTGCCCCTGCCACTGTGGGTGGAATCATAATGATGCATCATCCTCCTCCTCCTCATCATCATCATCGTCATCGTCATAATCCACATGCTGTCGTCGTCAGTCAAGTTCAAATGGCTGGCAAATTTTTTTTGTACACATTTACCATATACCAACAAATGGCTAATACGTCGAGAAGTGGCTTATACGTGGCGTATAGCCCATATGAGAAATGTACAAAGGATAATGGAGAGTCCGCATATATGGGAGTTGGATGGACAAACAAGTTATTGAGGAGGTTATTCAGGAGATACAATTGTTCTTAATGGCTATACCAGATGCTACTAAATGTCTCTCCCATTTGTTCATATTTCTTTTTTTTTTTAGTTGTAGTTTTGGATAGAAAAATCGAAAAAAAAAATGTACAAAATCAAGCAATGATTAAATTATTGGTACAAATTATTTTCTTTCTGAAAATCGCAATAGAAAAGCTGTTGAAACAGCTGTGAACTGAAAAGTTGTGCTGTGCCAACACTTGACGAATTATTGACGAATGCTGAACTGTTTAACAGATCTTAAAATCGCTTCTTATACATTTTTATAATTTTGCATAAGTTTTTATATATTTTTATATCACTTCATATACATTTTTATAATATTTTATATATTTTTATATATTTTTATATATTTTTATAAATTTTTATAATTTTTTATATATTTTTATAATTTTTTATATATTTTTAAAAATTTGTATAATTTTTTATATATTTTTATCATTTTTTATATATTTTTATAATTTTTTATATATTTTTATAATATTTTATATATTTTTAAATATTTTTTTTTTTAATTTTGTATAAGTTTGTATCAGTTTTTTGTAAATTTGTATCAATTTAAACAAGTATTCATTCCAATCTTGTGTTCATATTTGTTCAATCTGAAGCTGCATTCAAGAAGATCCTCTCAGGCGCTTAGCTGCAAAAAGATGCAGAAGCAACAGTCTTGAAAAATGGCCCTACAAAAACGGAGAATATAGATATTTTAACAATAACTTTACATGACTTTTCTATAGCCTTTCGTCACTATTTTACACTAAATATTCTTTAAATTATCTCCCCTTTCCCTTCATTCCCCTACATTTTCTGCAGAACTTGCCACATATTTCACGCATTCTTGCAGCCGCCATAAAGCATTTTGGGTAAAGTGCAGAAAAATAGAGTGGAGTGGCTTCCAATCGATATCGACTTTATGGCCATACATTTATATTTTTTTTAGCCCTGCCATTATTATACTTTCTTACAAATGGCAGACATTTTTCTGTGAAGCATTGAAAGCACTGCAAATAAAATCGGTCACGGAGCGGCAGACGCAGAATCCCAAGGAGTTACCTCTTTCTGGCAAAAGCAAACACAGGACCCTCGACTGAAACTTAAATCCTGAATCCCCCCCCCCCCCCTTCTAGGGCCAAATATGTGTCGCATATTTCCCACTTTTCCCCTTTTTTTCTACGCTTTTTATTTGATATTTACATTTCGTTTGCTTTCATTTCAGGGAAAAGTGGAGGTGGAAGTGGAAGTGGGAGGGGGGGGTTGGGGCATGGAAACACTTTCTTGGGCTCTTCGGCTCTTTATCTTTCTTTTTTTTGCTTTATTTTTATGCTTTTATGTCTTTTGTATTTATTTACGAGTTGCCTGTTGGTTTTATGTTGAACCAGTTGTGGGCGTCTCCAGGTGTAAGCACAGATACAGATCTGTCGCTGCTTTCACTTTCCTGCCATTGCTTTCTCTCTCTCGCCCTCGCCCCCTCCCTCTCTCTCTATCTCTGTCTGCCGTCTCGGGCAACGCCTCTCCACGAGAGTCCTTTACCTTTTAGTTTTCTGTTTTTGCATTTGTCTTGAGCACACATAAATATTTCAACAACTTATTTATGTGTTGGCTTAATAATTTTCCTGTGCAAGCGCTGAAAGCCAAAGTGGACTTCGTGATGAAGGTTAATTGAGCATTCTGTCAATGGCATAGATCCCCATGTACAGCTGCGCCGAAAAAAATAGCACCAGTGGACTAATGTGTCTATATTGACGGATTTTGCTTAAGCAATGGTTCTAATGAACGTTGTTAAGACTAATATATAAACTTTAAGGTATAATTTATCGTATCCCAGAGCACTGGCATAATTCGCAAACTCCAAATGAAAATATTTGAAAAGAAAAGGATTTTATCAGAAATTTGGGCACCAACAAAAATAGCACCAATTTACAAGGAAATCGAAAAACTATAAAATACAAGGAAACTTTCCAAATTTTTTTGTAAAATATGTTACTTTAGATGTATTTAAAGGTTGGCGTTTTGTTGTAAAACCTTTGACAGCAACAACAGCAGCTCAGCATATTGGCATTAAAGCTCACCTCATTTTCGCATCTTTTCCTTGGGATATTGCTCCACGAACCATGCAGGATACCCAAAACATATTTATTGTTCTTTGATTCCGCATTAGAAACATATTTTTTAACTTGACCCAAAATATTAGCAATGGGGTTCAAGTCTGGAGACTGAACAGGCCAATCTATTGCACTAAGTGAATTGTGCTCGAACCACTTTCGAGCTCTCTTTCTAGATCGTTTTGGGTCATTTTCCTGCTGGAAGACACAAAACAAGTCTATTTCGTATTCTGCATAAAGCAGAATCACTGTTTCTTTGGTATTGACATAGACATGTTGATCCATAATGGGGTTGTGCCATGTATTGGTTCACCTGCCTAGTACGAAAATCATGCCCATACGATTTTTCTTGCTTTTCTATGTCTAATGAATTTACATGTGAGTCAGGGGGTTGTATTCTGCATTCGGTAGTCGTTTCACACAAGAACAAGACCTTTTTACACCAAAAAATAAATTTTGGCTTTAGTCGGACCACAGGATGTTTCTCCATTTTCGTTGGCCCAACCTCAGTGCTATTTTGCATACCAAACTTTTTTTGCCCTATGCCTTTCCGTGAAAAGTTAAATTTTCCTCGTACTACGAGTACCCATTTTACGTTCTTGTAAACAAGATCTAACTTTCCTGGTACTTGACGATTTTTTAAGATCCTTGCTTTAGCTCTGTGGCCGACTTAAATGGGTCCTCCTTGCTCTCACGAACCAGTAGTTTTACCAGAAATGGGAATATCGCGGCCTTTCTTCCACGTGTTTCTTGTTGGAAATATATTTAAAAGCATTGCTAATCATTTCTTTTGAACAATCGACCATTTGCCCCACCTTAGCATAGGTCCTGCCTTCTGAAGTGAAAGTTTTGATCCTTTGGCTTTTTTCTTCACTTTAGTGCTTTCCAAGACCCATAACTACTTAAATTTTGTAACTTTCTTGTCACAATCACCTAAAGCCACCGATTTTTAATTCAATCAAGAACTTAAAATATTAAGAAGCTCCGAAAAGTAGAAGCTTTTACTTAAAACAGTTACTGGTGCTATTTTTGTTGGTGCTCTATTTCGCTCTCCTTTCGCAAAATTGCCTAATGTTATAAGAACCGTTAGAATTGAGAGAGTAAGAACAATCCTCTCAGAGAGGAGACATATAAAGCTACATTATATTGCAGTAAAGTCCAGAAAATGTTGGACAGTGGTCTTGTTTTGAAGGAATAAAGACGGTCGTCCCTACTGGTGCTATTTTTTTCGGCGCCACTGTATGTATCTTAGCGGCTTTTGGGGTTATGCATATTTCATAAAACTTTCGACGCATTTCAGGAATTAGTTATGGGGATTGGGGTTTTCGAAGTTCCGAATCTTTGCGGGGGTCAGATCTTTTGTGGAATGATTTTAACGGTCTGAAACGGGGATGGGAACGTAACTCCTGGTGTTCTGTGAGCTCCCGCTTACAAGGTAAGGCCGGCCGACAGCCGAGTGGATCGTGTGGATCGTGATAACATTGCGAGCCCGCTCTCAGAGCGCTGTCAGAGAGCGCAGTAACAGGCTGTTAACAGAAAGCGGTAGCCGCTAGCATAACGGCTGTTAACCTGGGCTGCTAACAGCGCGGATTAACAGGCTGTTAAGCTGGGCTGCTAACAGCGCTGTTGCCCGGTTACAGCTGCACATACCCAAAATATCATTAAAATAGCCAAAAAGTAAGGATATCATTTTTAATATGAAAAAAAATTTAAAAAAAAATATTAAATATTATATTGTATAAAAAAAATATTCAAATAATTTTTTTTAAAACAAAAATGACATGATTCATGAGTAGACCTCGGATTTTGCATATTTGATTCATCAGCATAGTCGTGGGCTCATTATTAATTTTTGTTCAACTGATTTCCTTTGACTATATTTGAAAAGCACTTGGCTGGGGGATCGGAGGATCGGAGGAGCTGCGATTACGAGTCATCAGAATTTTTCTATCTTAATCCTTTAAAAATATGCAAATATGCAAAATCCGAGGTCTATTCATGAGTGATAAATACCGCAAATTATAGATATAAATTTATTGATAAGTATCATTTGAATCTAGTCTTTTAATCCTTAATTTCCCCTCCTTAAACAGTTGCTTATTCGTTCCTTATTTAATCTTTCATCTCCCATTCATCGTTAATCCTTCATCCGTATAGTTTCCAGAGCGAAAAACAGAAAAACAATTAGTCTCCGCCGCGTAAACATCTTGTAAAGCAAAAGCAAAAGCAAGATGATTAAAATTACACTTTAAAAGTCGTCAAAGTCGTCTGCAACTACTAATCCCACTCTCTGGCTGTGGCCCCGTTTATCTCTCTCTCTCTCTCTCTTTCTGTTGCAGTTGCAAATGCAAAAACAACAATGAAATGCTGGCTCAATGCAGGGAGGCGCAAGAAGAGGCAGCAGCAGCAAGAGGGGGCACTGGATGGTGCCGACAGTCGATGGCGAAGAGGAGGAGCACGACGAGGACGACGAGGACGACGAGGAGTGGCACAGGAGCTAGATGGAATCTGTCAGAGACAGCAACAAGTGGCCAGCGACACTTTGGTGGCAACAACAAGAGCCGGTCCGGCTCTGGTGATGCTGTGGCTTTTGCTTGCGGCCTCTGCACAACACGGAGAGGCAGCGGCAGCGGCAGCGGCAGCGGCAGCCACACCAACAACAGCCAACGGGCCCGAGGCCACGGCAACAACACTAAACAGCAACACGACGACGACGACGACAGCCACAGCAACAGCCACAGCCACAGCATCATCATCATCGTCAGCAGCATCCTTCGGCACAGGAGGAGCAGGAGGAACAGCAGCCTCTGCCTCTGCCTCGGCATCATCCGCAGTTGGCAAATCGACAACCAGCTGGGGAATAGCCGGCATCCATGAGGATCCATTCAAAGACATTGTCAGGATTGGCGATGGCAACACAGTCACTCGGGTAGGTCCTTCAAGGTTTAGGGTTTGAGATTAACAGAAACTAGAGCTGGGCATAGTACAAAAAATATAATTAAAAATATTTGGAAAAGTGCAGAAAACCCAGATTTATTTTGCAAAAATTTAAATTGAATACAAGTTTTTATTAGATTTTAATTCAATGAATTTCAATCAAATCTGAGATTAAAAAGGCAATTTATTTAGCTCCCAAAAAAGCCCCGACTGGATTTATGTGCTTGATTTGGGTAGGGAATAAATACGGATATTCCAAGCATAAATTAGTAATTTATTAAGGCTTAAATATTCGCAGCCAACTAGGCATAAACGGCCCTTAGATCCCCACTTAATTTATTGAAAAATCGAAACACTAGGTGGCCACTTTTTTGGCTAAAAACTTTGTATTCTTCATTAAGTTTGGCTTAGGTTCAAAGGAACTTCCCACACACTTTAGATCTTAGTTTTAAACTCCATTTGAGTGGGGATATACACGGGTTTTACCACAACAAAGGCACAAAAAGCGACTGCCAAAAATGCTGAGAGCCTTAAACACCCATTAAACTGTGGCACTATTTATGAATGCAGCATTTACGATGCACAGTGTAAGCCTTATTTAAGCCGTCATTACGTTGAAGTGCCATTGAAATAATGGGCACAAGTGCGGCACAAGTGGGGCAGGGGGCACAAGCGGCAGAGGGGGCACGCACGTTTGAGGTGTGGGCGGGTGGCACCCTCCACGAACGAGTGAGTGAGTGAGTGAGTGAGTGTTCCGGTTCTCAGTCGAATTTAATTGAATTGCAATTCGCAGACGCGACTGCACTTCAGAATGCAGACATTCTCCATTCCACACCGAAATGTCCTGAGTGGCTATTTAGTTTGCACTTAATGAATGCTCAATGGGCGGCGGAGCAGTAAGTGCTGTCAAATACAGTACGTTTCGGGCATATAAAGCAAGTTTGAGTGGTAGAAAAGCCCACCCAAAAATCCCCCCCAAACCCTCCACAGACCATCAGCTTTTTCCGTTTTCCCACCTTCGAAGTGCCTCTTACACACTCTTCTATATAGTTTCATGCCGCACTGTACTCTAATTGGAAGTTCGCAAGCATTTTAGTGAATTTTCGCTGCGGTTTGTGTGCCTCATTATGGGGCAAGCTAATTAGGCTAAATGGTTATGGCAGAGTCAAGATATTTATGCTCTCTAAACACAAGAAAGTTCGCCAAGGAAACCGATGGCCACAGCAGGAATATCCCTCTTCATTTTCCATATCTTTAGTGGATTCTAAGCCACAATTCTAGTCGGAAATTCCCCCCCTTTGTCTTCAACAATTTAAAGTCAAAACAATGAAAACTTTTCCTTCAACAAATTTTTGGGGGGTGGAAAAAAAGAAGCCAATAACGTAATTTTCCACTCAAACGATAAAAGGGTCTAAAAACCAAAATGGTCTCGGGCTCCATGAATTTTTGTTTTAGCCTAAAATGTATTTTTAATGCGTTTGTCAGCGGCAGACCACAAAAAAAAAACCAAAAAAAAAAAAAAATGATTTGGGTTGCCCGCTAAATACACAGAGAGCCCCCCACACCCCCCACTCTCTGCCTCCACTGCTAGATAATATTAATAATAATGAGGCGATTCCTATACCATTTAACAGGAGGCCATCGAACAATCGCTGGTGACGATACACGACATTGCCACCGAAAATCTGGGCACGTTATGCATCTCGACGCTCTACCGACCCCTACAAGTGCCCATCAATTCGGAGCGATACGAGAGCTCCAGACAAAAGGCCGATTTGGCCGCCTCGATACTCCAGGAAGTTGGCATCATTCGACACGGCGGTGAGTGTTCCCCAAGGATGTTTTTTATATACATATATATATATTTTATCCCCCTATCGATTATTGATTTTGAAGCTTGTTTTTTGTGTGTGTGTGCGGGGGGGGGGGGGGGGGAGTGTCATTTCCTGCTCGGCCAAAGTCAATATGCGTGTCTCACATGGCGGGGCCAAAGTTATTGAATATCAGGCAGAGGGAACCCCATTCCATCCCATTTTTATAGCCCACATTTTTCTGGCTGGTCAGAAATTAAAGTGAATTCTTGGGCGTTTTTTGTGCTGAAATTTCCCAATAAAAATTGGAAGTGCTTCTGTTTTTTAAAGGGGGATGGACTTGTTTTCTCTTTCTGAAATTTCCATAATTTTTGAAATTTATGTAAATGGCAAATAAAGCAGGTTTTCGGTGACTGGAAAGCATTTCTCTCTCATTTTTAGCAACGAATTTTGGTAAATTCAATCAAAAAATCAAATCTGAGATATGCAATGGTTTTTAACTTTGGAAAACTTGGGATTTGTTCACCCAAATGCTATTAATTAATACAACATTAATAGTAGTTATTTTCAACTATTTAAATCGATATAAAAATATTGTATTTAATATTCCTCTGTTACGAATTTTCCATACAACGAAGTTTTTTAGACAACGAATTTATTTCCAGCAAAAATTAATTCTATATTACGAATTTCTCCTTGAGATTCGCTTTATGGAAGCTCGAGTGTATTTTCTAAATATTTTCTTTATCTCCTAAAATATTCTAAAGCTCAGAATACACCTTAAAAATCCAGTTAAATATTTGATGCTCATAGAAAAAGTACATAAATATTTCCTACAGCACCATCGATCTGCTACACCAATTATCCACCCACAAATAAATAAAAAAACCAATTAATATACTCTATGGACAATGCATATAAAGGCTCGGCGGGTGTGTAAGATGATATCTTTTCTTTTACTGTCTTTTATTCGATACAATTACAACGTTTCAGACACGCAATCGGTGGCCCCCGGCCAAAGGATGATTCTGCTTATCCCTTAAGTGGAAATCTGATAGCCACATTTCAGAATTTCTCTTTCAATTGAACCTTGTAAATTTGTTGTGTATATTTGTGCTTACTGTCATGCATGTCCTTGCCAAGGATCTGCTCCCTTCGGTGTCCCCTGAGCTGCGTTGTGGGTAAATCACAGTGAAGGAGAACACAGAACACAGACCAGACCCAATGTGGCACAATGCGAACTTTAAATTAAATCTCCAGCAACGGCAACAGCATTAACATGGGGCTAACAACGACAAAAGGACGAAAGGGACATTCCCCATACACACGTATATACATATAATAAATAAATATATGTACGTACGTATACATTTGGTAGGAAGTGTGGGTCTGATGCGCCACAAGTGCGTCGTTGGCTGTCAACCCCAATGGTGTCGCGCGGCTGCTGCTGTCAGGACAAGACTTTCATTCCATTCCCATGCCCAACAGCCTTGACAATGCTCATCAAAGGGATACACTGGCAAAAAAACAAAACACAAATATATAAACAAATATCTAACAATTTTTGTAGATTTAATGCAAATTAAATGAGGATTTGGTTACGATGAAAATGAAGGAGAATCCTGGGAAAGTTATGAGCTCTCAACTATTGTGGGGTTTTTTTGGTAGTGTAGAATACCATCTGATGGCGTTGCATAGTCAAGGACAAAACGCACAATGAACCCATCGCTGGTTTCACTCTTGAGCTTCTGGGATAATCAGGGGAGCATCTGACTGGGAGTGCTGGAGCGCACAAGTTGCCATTATGGCCATGATTTCATGGCCTCATCCCACCAAAAAATCCTCCTCTGTCTTTGCCCCACGAGGCACAACACTCTCTCTCCATCTCTGTGTGTTCCAGTGCCCAGAAAGGTGGGACGTGTCAGCGGGAAAATCGCATAAAGTGAAAGCAAATTTGCTGCCTTTTGTTGGCTGTTTTCTCATTGTTCCATCATCCTGTTGAGCTCGGCAGCAACAGGAGGCAGCCGTTGGTATACAATTTTCGGGCACTTGTCGCTCTCTCGCTCGCTCGCTCGCTCTCTGCCTAGCTTTTGGTCTCTCCCTTTTAGGTGGAAATTCTGATGCCACGCATAAATTATTCCCATAAAGTGCCTCACAAATCGAATAAATTTAAGCCAATTTTAAAAGTGGCAGCAAACTAAAGCAAACGGAAGCAGCAGCAGTCACTCTCAAAGGGGTCTGGGTTGCCCCTTGGCTTGACAAATGCAGAGAGTGGCTTAAAGGCCCAAAGATTTTCTTTTAGGCTTAAATGAAGCCTGAAAGGGGTTGGGAATTTTAAGACTTTAATGGAACTACATCATAGTTTTTAAAGGGTTTTTCGGTGTTAATCAAATGGTGTTCCGTACTTTTTGAAGGAAAATTTCCAATAAACGCTAAGTTAAACTATGCAACAATAATACACTTCCGAAGCGACTTTTTTATAGATTTAACAACTTTAAAAATTATTAAAGATTTTTTTTTTAATTTCAAGATTTTGTTTATTCCTAAAAACTGGTATTTTTCATGGTTTTTTCCAGAGGTTATGCTTCTTTTTTTCACATAATTTAAGCATCTCAAATCTGATTGTATTGAACTTTATAGTTCTGAAAAGCTAAGAAATGCAGCTATAAATCGGATCTAAACACTTTGCAGCTTAAGCTGACTGCCTTGAAAATATTAAGCTTTTAAATAACAAATTTATTATTTTTTTGCGATAATTTGTCCAAAATGTTGACTTTGAAAACTCTGGCAAAGTCGAAAACAATTTAATTCTTCTGCTTTCAACGTTTTCTTGTTTAAGTTCATTAATTAGGCATCGTTTAAAGTATCGTTTGTAGAAATCTATGAATAAAAAGTTTGCTTAAACCTCCAAATGCCAAATTTTTCCATAAAATTCCCTAAAATCAATTTTGTTGTCTAGTGTTAAATCTAAAACCAAATTGGAAACACACTCCAAACTTTGTATAATCTTTCTTTGAAAATTCCTTTCAAAAAAAGGAAGAAAAACCATTAAAAAAAACTGAAAAATTTAATTTGAAACTGTCACAGGACTTGCTCTGATTTTCCATCTCCATTTCCTTGAGCACCCCGCCCCCTCCCCAGAATTATTTTCAATTTCAATGCCACAACATCCAGCACTTAATTGAAAGAGATTCCCAGATTCCCCGATTCCCAGCTCAGTCCTAATTCGCCCCCAAAAGTGATGACCCCCCGTGTGGCTCCCAGGCTCCCAACCGAATCTGAGGGAAATTTAATTATTCCTGCAGGGGAAAAACCAAAAGAAAAAGCCCACACCTGACACAGGAACAAAACACAGAGACGGGCAAAAACATGTCTGCTCCGACTGTAGTTTGAATAATTGCCAATTTTTTGGCCCCAGCCATGGCCATGGAGGAACTTTTGGCAGAAAAGTGGCAACAATTGTTGCGAAAGTTGAAAATGTGTATTCTTGTACACAAAAACATTCCACCTAGCGGCAATAAATTCTAGAACTAGCCAACAACAAAAAAAGAGTAAAGAATAAGATTGATGATGGACTACAAGTGAGTACGAATCCGAATGGCGGGGCAGATGATGAATGATGAGTCCTGGGAGTGACACAAACATAAGCACATCGTTCCATGAGTTCTATCAGGATATTGTGTGTGTTACCTTCTCGAATGTTGACAGCCAGGGCGGAATGTTGTTTGCCAAAAGCGATTTGTTGCTGCAACAGCTGCGTGGCCATCGACCAAATCCCCATGAATAACACCCGAGGTTTTGTTTGGTATTTAAGAACTGTAATTTGTAGGCGAATAAACTGAAGAATTGCTTCTCACATCAAGTCGGCGGCACCCTGCTTGTCCAAGGCATCGGCAATGTGTTCGCTGACAAATGTAATTGTCTCCATGAAGCGATCCATGCAGTCGCTGAGGCACTTCTCTGTGGCGGTCCCCTGCTCGTCGCACTTCTTCCAGCAAATCTCTCGGAATTCGTGTATAGAGGCACACACTTGGACGTTCCGTTTGGTCTCCATGGCCTCTATTTCGTGGTCGTAGTCGGACATCTTTTGGGGCTTGTTTGAAAATGGCAAACAAATTTTCTACAAATTCTATGATAGTAGA
The DNA here is from genome assembly GCF_009870125.1 of Drosophila pseudoobscura. Lineage (NCBI taxonomy): Eukaryota > Metazoa > Arthropoda > Insecta > Diptera > Drosophilidae > Drosophila > Drosophila pseudoobscura. The sequence goes on along the minus strand of NC_046681.1, from coordinate 23,875,709 downwards.
AAGCCGACTGGTTAGTCAATGAGACTGTGATTTGAATGCCTTAAAAATCAAAGTACAAAACTCCTAAGAAAGCACCTCCAAAAAAGTCTCTAAATAACTCTCTAGATGGGTATATTTTGATTTAGTTTAAAACGAAAATTGCAGTACTGCTCTTCCTTCCTTCTTTTTGCGTGGTCCTAGGAACATCTTTGCTGCCGATAGACTCTCCTCTCCACAGACCAGTCTGGCGTCTGGAACGCCTCTTACTGTCGCCCGTTGATGACCTCGACGAAGCGCTTGGCGATCAGCACCGATGTGTCGATGAAGCGGTCCACGCAGTTGCTCAGGCACACCTGTGTGGCCTGGTCCAGCTTGCTGCTGGGCTTCCCGATGCACTTCTCCCAGCAGATCTCGTTGAACTCGTGCAGAAGGGCAGTCACCTCGGCCTTTTGCCTCTCCAGCTGCATGAACTCCTCCATTTCCTTATCCTTGCCGGACACGTTCTCGTGGTCGTCCATCTTTCGGTCGAGTTTTGAGTTTCGTCAAAAGAACTTTAATTTTTGTTGAAGTTTTGTTCCGTCAAGCCGTAAGACGTATGAATTAGGTTGTGAGACGATAAAGTCAGGGTTGGAAAACACTCCAGGGTTCCAAAAATGTCAAAAATGTTGATACCATGCGACGACACACAGTGACTGCCACCTGAAGGGCTCTGGCCATGTGGCAGGGGACCGGGGGTGGCCCGAGGCTTGAGGCAGCATCGAGCGGCTGGGCAGCGGCTACTGGATAAAGGGAGGAAGGAGCAGATGGAGTGCTTTTCCCCTTTCCATTAACCACATTTCTGTTTCCGTTTTTGCTATTAGTTTCTAGGTATTCTATAGGGTCTGGCAGAAGCTAATCTCCTGCTAATCAACTGCACTGCAGATAGCTGGGTGACTGGAAATTTCATGTGAATTATATTGCAGATGAGGCAAGGACTCTTGGGCTTATATCCCTCTTAAAACACAGAAAAGGGTCAGCTTTGTGGTGCCTGCAGTATACACTGGGATTTTCTGCTATTTTAAAATGAATTACCATTAAATTATGATATCCCACTTCTATGCTTAAATTAAATCCCATAAAATATCCGACCTTTACATTTTTTGCACCAAACTAAAAACAATTCTGTTGGAGTTTTGCCAGAGAACAAAGATAGAGTTTTGTTAGAGGCAAAGCTAGATCTCATCTCCTTTCACTCTACCACTCAAAGGGAAAAACTCTGTGCAAAAGTTTAAGAACTAAAAGAAAAAAGTGCACATGCACGATTTATATGGCCCTTTCTCGCTGAAGGAATAGAACTTTCCCCAGATGTAACGGTACTCGGACCAAAGAGGCAGCAACTTCTGTACACACTAAAACATAAAAATAAGGAAAGTGCCACGGAAGTTGCGGTAATCGAATTTAAATAAGTTTACTTTGTAAACAATTCTCGTTTCGTTCTGCCTCTCCCTCGCACGTTCACGTGCCTCATCTCATGCTTTCTGTCTCCCTTTTTCTGGCTGAAAAGTCAAACAGAAAGCAAAAGAAAGGCAGCAGGACTGCGCAAGACACATGAAAAGGAAGGTAAGGCCTCACCAAACGTGAACTCTCTGTGTTTGTATTTGCCTTACCCACTGTGTAACATACCCTGCACAGTACCAGGGAAAAATATTAGCTTTTGACAACCACCGCCCACACACGACACACACACACAAACACACACAGAGAGAGGGAGAGGGAGAGCGAGAGAGAGTGGAAGCTGCAGAGGGAAAAGGGCATATGCTGGCCTGCCGCGCATATTAATCATTGTTCTACGGTTGACACTTTTGCCAAGGCTGAAAGCAGCATCAGAGGCAGCTTTTAATGACTGTTCCAAGGCTGCAATAACAGTAACAGATGTTCACAGTTAAACGCCTAAAGTTGCATTCGCACCACAAAGCAATCAGATTACAGCAACCCAATGCAAAAGTCTGCCATAGCTCATGGCCAAATTCCCATTGGTATGGTATTCCTCAAATTGTTTCAGATTTCGTTGACAAAATATGTGATTTCGGGGATTAGTTGTTCACAATTTAGAGGAATATATCCTTAAAAATGTATTCTATGGTGAAAAAACAGAATAGATCCGAATAGATTTGCCATCTCTTTCGCACATACGAGCTCGCCACATGTAAACAATTCTTGTCGTCTCCTTTTACCCATCGCCAATGATTTCTTGCTATCTCGTTCCGTCTAGAACACCCACACACACCCGATCACTGTTCTTTCCTCCCACACAGGCATACATTTCGCGCCTGTTTTTGCATAGGCAAACACACTAACACATGATCAAATATCAGCACAGCGACTCTGCCGGCCGATGCAGGAAAAATCTAGAAATCGTACATATGTATATGCGTACACACATAGTATGTACATACGAATTAATGGTCAGTGCCAATTGTCAATTGGTTTTAAATAAAATTCAAGAAGAAAAAACACGCAGCTGTTTGGGAGCATTTTTACCTTAGATTTTGAAGCTGCAGGGTCTGGAGTTTTTGTACCAAGAAGCCACGTAGGCCACAAAATGATCTTCACACACTTTATATTCCATATCTATCTCCATATTCGTTAGTTTTGGTTAGTCGCAAAAAAGAAAAAGGAAAAAAAAACTTCACTCACGACGAAACAAAAGAAAATTGCACACAAAAAAAAAACAAAATGGCGGCAAAGCTGGACTTGCTTTGGATAAAAACACTGATTATGCTGCTAAAAACACTGACACAAACGATTCTCAATAAACAAATATAACACTGCACACTTATGAACATTTTGCAAACACTTGACACTTTTATTTTCACTTTTACAACGCAAAAAAACATTTTTAAAGATTTGGGCGGGAGAAACGCTATTCTATATGATCTTCTATTCGGAATGTTGAGAGACAATGCTGCTCGATTTCTCGGGACATGAGTCTGGCCCATATTCGATATTCAGAATAGAAAAATACTGCCATTTAGTATCAGAAATACCAAAAACTCGTGATCATACGAATATTTGAGTTTGAATGAATGCTTATTTCACCTATTGGAAAGAAAATATACGGTGCTCAAGGTTTAAATAAGAGAGTATCCGGTACCATTTTAATTACCTCGTTGAAATTGAGCTGAGGATTGGGGTAACACTTGAAGTTTGAACATATTTAACAAAAATATACTTACTATTATGGGAATACGCAAAAATATTGTGAAAAAAGCGACAACAGTAAGTCCGAAAGGATTTGCCCTCTCTATCCCACACGCGCATAACGCGGAAACGATGATGCAATAAAATGTAAAATGATAATCTTAATTTCAAGTGGATAACGGTATATGAAAATTGCAATAAAGGCACAATGCCGCGCGGCAATTGATTGTGCAATCACCAATTGAGATGCATTTCCCATTAAATGGCCCTCTTGATCGATTCCATGCCTACTCGATGCCTGGTATCGCGTGGCATCGGAACTTTAGCGCCCATAAATAATAAACGTAGAGTAATTTGTGAGCGGGCGTAATCAGCAATTAAGTGCAGTGACATGGCCAATTCATTTTGGGGAAATGTAAGTGAAAATTGTAATCACTTTGCTTCCGCCCCCCGCCCCCGCGTGCTGTTGGTCTCCGAGTTTCGTTTCCCATTTAATTTCCGCCGGGGTTTTTCTGTTTCTGTTTCTTGTGCGGCTGCTGCTGCTGCACAGCAATTATTGAAATAAGTTTTCACTTGCAACAACCATGGGACTGACCCAGATTTTAATTTCCTTTTCTATAGGACTCTCGGATGCCTTAGCCAAGGGCCTGCTCACTGATGACTTTATAACCGGAGCACGCATCTTGGCTTTGAACCTGACAAACGGCGCCGTGCAGTCGTATGTGTGGTGGGTGAAGAGCAACCAGGACAAAGTCCTGGGCGAGACACAGCGCTACGACGAGGAGGGACTGCAAATTGGCAAAAAGCCGGCCAACAATTATCCCTGGTACGTATGCAGAGCCACATGCCCACAGCATTTATTTATTTATATGCTTCTTGGTTAGGTTCGACGATGAGACCAGCACGCCCACTCTCCGCTCACCGAAATTCGCACCTAGCCCACCGAGCAACTACTACAAAGGCTGGTGGACATACCCGTACTTCTCGTGCGCCCCCAGCAAGTGGCTGGTGTCGTATAGCATTGCGATTCCGCCCAGCGGCCGGCATGGACTGCGCGGCTTCATCAGCATCGACATCGATGTAACGTCGCTGCGCGTCAATCAGTGCGAGGCGGAGCCCTATCACTTTGGCAGCCGCAAACAGCAGCAGCTGCAGCAGTACCAGACCATGCGACGTTACCCACGGCTGGCCAGCAAGGCGGCCGCGGCGGCATCGTCATCGGCATCGGCACTGAACGATGTGGGGAGGATCAACGATTTGCAAGCCTTTCACAGCTCACACAAGTGTCATCGCACCTCCATGGTGGTAAGTGTGGGGCACTTCATTCGGTTTAATTAATTGTGTTCCATCCAATGCTCATCTGCAGTGCGACTATCGGCAGCCGAGCGCTGAGGCATCGACAATAAGCAGCGGCAAGATATTGAGCGCTCTCACCAGCAGCAGCTGGTCCCGGGGCTCGTACCAGTGCCTGTGCAAGCGCGGCTATTATTCATTGCGCCATCCGGATGGCTTCAATGGCACCATCATGGAGATTGCCTGGCAGGAGCATCAGGACAATATAAGCAATTACTATACGGATGTCTTCAAGTGTTTGCCTTGCGCCCCCGGCTGTGACATGTGCACCGGTCCGGAGCCGTGTCTGGCCAACTATCATTGGCCTTTCAGGTGTGTGTGCTTGTCTGTCTGTCTGTGTGTTTGTTTGCGCACCGAACATGCTTCATGTTCAAGTGTTCCTCATGTCAATATGCCTCACCATGACACTGCCCCTCTCGGTGTCTCTGCCTCTCTTGATTTCTGTTCTTTAGAATATCATTGTTGACCATATCCATTGGCTGTGCTTGCGGCACCTTCGTCCTGGCCGGCTACCTCTTCCGGCATCGTCGCGTCAAAGTCTTTAAGGTGGCCAGTCCCATCTTCCTGATGATCACACTCATTGGCTGCGCCATCATGTATCTGGAGGTGAGTTTTTCGAGCACATTTAGGCCAACACTCTTGGCCCATTAAGGCGGGCCGGCACACACGCCAGCACAAAAAACACACAAAGACCATTTGGAAACAATGTCTCTAATGTGACAAAAGGTCTGACTGGCTTCGTTTCGGGCTCATTCATAATTAACCCCTGCTGGCAGGTAGGGAATCTGGGAACCAACCGCAACATAAAACGTGTTCTTATGTGTTTTTAAATGCGGCTTTTAGGCACTGGCTGCCCAAAAGGGTATATGCGGTTTCTAAAGGCAGTTTGTCGCCAGGAAAATAAGTTTTAAGTTTGTTATAAGAAAGAAATATGTTAGAATTTTTATGCATAAGCAGATCCATCCATTGTTAAGACTTAAAACTTAAGACTAGGTCTAAGAAATAGGAACCTTCCAGTTGGTTATTCCATTTCCTTCTTTGGGAAGTGTTTCCCTGGAAAGAGCAAACCCCCTTCGACCTGTGCTCGCTTACCCCTGGATGGCATTAGCAAACCCACAACGGCAGACCACTCCACCCAGTGGACCCATAAAAGCCCTCACACAATGGCGACATTAACAACAAAAGGACAAGCCAACAAACCGAAAGCCAAATGGGTTAAGAGGCTGCAAGTGAAGAGCCAGGAGCCGATTTTAAGAACAAACTAAATCGCAGACGATTTTCCAATCAAAGTATTTGGCAACTGAGTGTCAAAATACCAGAAATTGTTGAAAGAACTTAAACTATGAGAAGGAACCGGACACCAGGGAATAAACGTGAAGAAGAATTGCCGCCAGCCAGCTCGGACTCCGAGGAGGAGGATGAGGAAGCCCTGCAGGCGGCCCTGAGGGATATAGTCAGTATCCCCGACGTCGATGCGGGGGATTTCACAAATGAAAGGCGTGTAGAAACGGAAAGAACTTGGTCGGAGGAGCTCAAGCAGGGTCGCAAGAGAGAGCGCCAGAAGCCAGCACAAAGGCAAGAAAAGAAGGAAAAGAAGCCGCAACATGGCCCGGATATGGGAGAAACCTCCGACAAAACGATGGAGGGTCGAGATCTGCCAAAGACCTGGTCGGCGGAGTTTAAAGAATCGATGAAATCCTGGTATGCGGACCTCAGGGAGTCCCAGAAACCAAAAAGGTCCCATTCGCAAACCAGGAAAAGATCCCGCCACAGCTCGGAGGTGGAGATGGAGGAAACAGCAGTCGCAAGAGGGAAGAGTCCAGAACGAGAGTCCAAAAAGAAAGAGAGTACTAAAAAGCCCCCGACGAAGGAGCTGGAAGCGGAGAGAACTTCAGCGAAGAAAGTAAAACCAAAGATGGTGTCCTTTGTGGAACCGGACTCCTTGATAAAGCTCGAAACGGAAAGCGATGGCTTAGACGAACCCTTAGACGAAGAACCAGAGCCATCAACTAGCATGGGGCCAAGCCCTTATGCCAGAGCTCAAAGCCACGACTCTGTGGAGGCCAATCCCCTGGCTGTGCCCTCGATAGAGTCGGGCATGGGCTTGATCAACCTCCTGGCGGTGCCTTTCCAGAGGCCCCTAGGCTACGGCTCACCCATTTCTGCATCTAAAGTTGTGGATAAAGCCGGAGCGGGGGAAGAGAAGGCCCCAGCGAGTCCAGAGATCCCTTCAGTGGGTCCACGCAGTGTTACGCCCAAGGCCAAACCCGCCAGCGATGCAGAGGAGGAGCGGGACGGCAAAGAGTCCCAGGTGGAGAGCAAGACTTCGCTGGCGCATGCAGAGTCCATGAAGACAGTGACCATCACCGGCCACAGGCACATCACGACACAGTGGAGGGATCATTGCCACCTGGAGGTGCAGCCCGAGGGCATCGATAAGCCTGCCCGAAGGAAACTGATCGTTGCCTGTGTGCTCTGCCTGTCCTTCATGATCCTTGAGGTGATCGGCGGCGTGCTGTCCAACAGCCTGGCCATAGCCACGGACGCCGCCCACCTGCTGACGGATCTGGCCGGCTTCCTGATCTCCTTGTTTGCCCTGTACATCAGTGCCAGGCCGAACACGCAGCGCATGAACTTTGGCTGGTATCGGGCCGAGGTAATCGGGGCCATGATCTCCGTCTACTTCATTTGGGTGATAACAGGTGATATCGTAGATCCTTCCACAGCGAAAAAACCATCGTTAAACCCCGTTTACTCGCAGGCATTCTGGTCTGGCTGGCCATACAACGCCTGTGGGTGGGTGAGCATAATGTGGATCCCAAAATAATGCTGATCACCTCCGCTGTGGCCATTCTGTTCAACGTCATAATGGCATTTCAGCTCCATCACGGACACGGACACTTTGAGCCCAGCGAGGTTGTGCGCCAGACCCGCATCCTGCACGAGGAGCTCCCCACGAAGGAGCTGCAGCTGGTGGAGAGCTCGGTGTCGGTGGTGCACGTCCAACCGCCAAAGGAGAACATCAATGTGCGGGCGGCCATGATCCATGTCATCGGCGACATGATCCAGAGTGTGGGCGTCTTTGTGGCAGCCCTGATCATCTTCTTTCGCCCCGAATGGTCGTTTGTGGACGCCATCTGCACGTTCCTGTTCTCCATCATTGTTGTCCTGGTGACGATCCGCATTCTGAGGGACGTCCTGATGGTCCTCATGGAGGCCACACCCGACTACATGGACTACGACGAGGTGCAGCGCGCCTTTCTCTCCATCGAAGGGGTCGAGCATGTGCACAATCTGCGTATCTGGGCCCTGAGCATCAACAAGGTGGCCCTGTCCGCCCATCTGGCCATCAAGAAGGACGCCGATCCACAGAGCATCCTCGAAGAGGCCACTAAGATGATCCACAAGCGGTACCGGTTCTTTGAGACCACCATCCAGATCGAGGAGTACACGCCCGGCATGGAGAACTGCGAGCAGTGCATAAAGCCTGGCATGCGGCTGTCCCGAGGGGATAGCCGTACAATCCAGGCCATGGAGGAGGGGGCCCACGAGGAGGCTGTGCAGAAGGCCGTTGCGGAACCCTAAGCATCACTTTTGTACTATAGAACAGAATAAAACCATAGAAATAAGGCCTATTTTATACAGTCTCTTGGCCTCTTTACAGATGGTGGCCATATTCCCCTATCTGGACACCAGCTGGTGCATTGTGACCAAATGGTCGCGCCACATGGGCTTTTGCATCACCTACACTTCGCTGTTGATGAAAACCTGGCGGCAAGTACACTCTAAACCCCTGCCTGCCCCCCACAATAACCTATGCCCCGCCTTCACAGAGTCTCTTTGACGTATCGCGTGAAGTCGGCGCACAAAATCAAATTGAACGATCAGCAACTGTTGCAGTGGATGGTGCCCATTCTGTTGGTAATGCTGATCTATTTGGGTACCTGGACCATCTCGGCCACGCCCTATGCGGAGGTGGTAAGTGAGAGACAGGAAAAATGATAGATTTCTCGATTTAAAAGGCTTTCCATCGTCCCCATTTAGATCTACGACAAGCATCACCTGAAATTCAAACAGTGCTCGTACAACTGGTGGGATCACAGCCTGGCCATTGGCGAGGTCTTCTTCCTCGCCTGGGGCATACGCGTCTGCTACAATGTGCGGAATGCGGAGAGTCTGTACAACGAGGCGCGGCTCATCTCGTATGCCATCTACAACATAGCCCTTGTCAACATAGCCATGGTGGTCTTCCAGTAAGTTGGGAATGAGAGCAGCACCTGATGCTCCTGTCCTGTTCTGTCCTGTCCTGTTTGTGCAACACAATTGACACATGCTGGGTAATCCAACATGCTGCGGCACGCGTCATACCCATTAGGGCACCCGCACACGCCTGCTCCCCGCTCACTCCAGCCATCATTGGTTGTCCTTTTAATTAAATTCCTTTGCTTTGTGCGCGCTCGTGTTCGCGTTGTAATCCTTTTTTGTTGGCCTGCCTCTCCGACTGTTTGTCCGTCTGTCTGTCTGTCTGCATCGCCCTTCCCACGCTTTGTTTGCCTAGACATTCCCGGCCATCTTTCGGTTTCAAGTTGTCTGCGGGTTTACCCGGTTTCTGGGTTCGTGTGTTTCCCCAAATTGAAATCCTTTTTGAAGAGCTCTTTTTTTATAATTAATGCAATTTGTTGGCAAACTTTTACAGCCACGTAGGTGAACTTCCAAGGGTTTTGGGGTTTGCTTAGATTGTTGATTGGGAGAGCCAGAAATCGTAGGAAAAGGTGTGAAGTTTGCGAAGGTTTAGGTGTGGAAAATGGAGCTCTTACTGTTGCTAGGTTTCTGCCAGATAATTGAGGATTCAACCACTTTATGGGGCAGAGTTCAGGTGAATATTTGCTTGATTCTACATTACGCCTAGCCACCATCTTTTAAGACAAGTTTAGGCCTAATTCTTTGTCTCAAATGGACTTAAAAAAAGGGAAATAAAATCTTGAACATGAACCATATAACACCTTGAATAAAAGATCGACTGTAACGTCGAATACCCTTGCTTCCTTCGGCCTCAATCACTACTCCCAAACTGAACCATCAATGTCCCTCTTCCTTTATCAAAAACTAACATAAATGTGCCCTATTTTCCTGCCCCCAAACAGTGTAATGCTGTTCCCCCAAGCTGGACCGGACTACAAGTACATGCTGGGCTTTGTGCGCACCCAACTATCGACCACCACCACCATTGCTTTGGTCTTTGGGCCGAAGATCTTGCGGGTGTTCAAGGGCCAGGGCGACAAGTGGGATCAGAAGGCCAAGGTGAGGAGCATAACAGCTTCGTTCTCGCTGAATGGAGTGGGCCTAGTGGCCGAAGAGTCGCCGGATTTGTACCAGGAGAATGAAGAGCTAAAGGTAAGGGTTTGAAGGCTTTAGAGAGGGATTCGTACTGAAGAATTTTGCTATGTTTCTGCTAGGAACAAATCCAAAAGTTGGCCCATCAAATCGAGTTCATGAAGACTGTGCACATGCAGATGAACAACAGGCATCTGAAGCCGAAACCGGGCGGATACTTCACCATCACATCGACCTCGTTCCAGGCTCCCTACAGCAAGAACACGGTTTCCACAGCACAGACCCAAACGGGCAAAGAGGAAGCCAGCGGGTAAGTCACTGAAGAAGAAGCCTCTAGTGTATATGGATTCAAAATTGTTTCGTTTAGGGCCACGCCAACGAAATCCAAATCGCCCAAGGGCAAAGTCTGACGAGGTCAACGAAGTGTTAAAGATTGCTCAATAGAAGTTGTTGACCAGCATGGAACAGCAACGGTCGTAGAGGATGCAATTGCTTTTAGTTTCTACCAAACAGAGCCAGAGATGCAGATGACGGGAGAGGAGCAGCCAGGGCCGGAGGAAGCGGAGCTGCTCAGGCAGTTTCGACGCCTCTTTGCACCCATTTTGGACGACAGCCTGCAGCTGTACTACAAGCTGAATGAGACGGACGACACGGCTGGGGATACAGAGCACATACGGATCCATCAGACAGTGGCGCAGCTGAACGAGCAGCTCACGAGCAGCGAGGAGGAGACAATGGAGACCCACGTAAACAGTCCCTCGCCGCCAGTGGATGCGGAGCTGTTGCCGCTTTCCAGCTGCCCCAGTTCGACGTCGAGCAGCTCTCTGTACGCCATACACACACCATCGCCGGCGGCTCATGCCAGCGGCCTGCTGCTCCTGCCCCAGTGTCTGGACTCGCCTTTGCTGTCCTGCAGTCCCGAGTCGCGCACGATCACCGAGCAGGTGCAGCTGCACAGACCACCCCAGCAGCTCATCGAGGACGAGAACAACACCTCGTGCTCGTTGTCATCGAATCTGACGGACAGCAAGACTCTGGATGGTCGTACCCCCATTGTGGTGTGAGATCTCTCTCTCTCTCTCTCTCTCTCTCTCTCTCTCTCTTCGGATCTCCATCTTCTCCTCTCTCTCTCTTAATCGGCTTTATATGTGATTTCGTTTACACTGTCTTAGAGCAACACAGCAAACAAATAGTGAAGGAAAACAGCTTAATGTTTAAACTAGTCTTAAATAATGTTTGTGTGTGTCTGTTTAAATGTTAAAAGCGTTCATGCGGTGCGCCACTGAAGTTCTGTAAATAGTTTGCAGGGAAATCTGTTTTTGGAATTTAAAGGTATGCTTTCCGTCTGGAGGAAGGACTTCTCCCCTGTGAGGACATACCCCATATTTAGTGGTAGTATTTTTAATTTATTTACAATTTTCTATAATTTATAATATCTGTTTCATGGGCGCTTTGGGAATTTTAAGATGTTTTGTAAATGCCTTTGGCATCAAGCTTATTTTTATTTCTATTTAATTGTATGCTTAACTCTTTGTTATTTTAGTTCAGCTATAAGTATGTGTCACGCGTCATGCAGCAGCACCTCTCGATTGGTCTGATTGGTGCTAGGATGCGTTTCTGCCAGGAATCACTGATCCAAGACTAAAAAAACTTGGTTTTTGGCGTCGCTAGAGCCTCTTAAAGCAGTGTTTTATATTGTATACTTAAATGTATGCCTAGCTTTTAGTTATTTCAATTTAATTTAGCACTTTATAATTTTTCAACGAATATTTTACTGGTTTTTTCCACATTTTCGCCACAGATTTCCCCAAAAAAGTGCAATATTGTCTCTTAAAGAGTTAAAAATACTTCTCTTCAAAAACGCCACCGCATAAGCGTAATCCCCATGTGTGTTTTGAATCATTTGAGTTTTGGCTTCTCAAACATACACCCACTCATTATCCCAGCCATCAACCATAATCTTCATAGTTTTCGAAACCAAAAAGCAGCATTGAGCAAATATTTTTCACTTCGTTCGGATCGCCAGGAAGTTGATGTATATCGTGTGGATAGAGTGGAACAGCAGACAGCCAGATGAGATGGCCTGGCGACTCATAGAGTCCCCCCAGGGCCCCTTAGGGATTTGGCGTTAATAAATTATTCATTTCTCTCATGCACCTAGCGAAACTAAAGGCATATTTAATTCACGTTTTCCTTGTTGTCAGTGCACCCATTTCATAGGACATAATTTTCTTTGCTTTTTAGGGAAATTCACTTGATTTACTTTTTGTCATACGATCTATATACAATACATAGCCCTTAAGCATAGCAAAGAGAGTCGATTTTAGTGTACAAGAACATAAATATACATACATATACCTATACTATATACAAATATATATATAACATATATATAAATTGGATTTTTAGCGTACAATTTTAAACTGATTAACTGTTAACAGGACCGCAATTTCTCTCCATACAGTTCATGAAACAAAAACAAAAATAATATATTGAAAAAATCAACAATTTATGGCATAAGTTAATGTTAAATTACAAATATTGTAAAGAAAACATCTGGCAAGATCAAAAACCAAAACAAATTAAAAATAAATGTTATAAAAACAAAGGAAGAAATTACTTGATTTTACAGTACGTTTCATGGCTATAAGAGCCAGTGAAAGGGATTGGAAGAGATTCAGGAGTTTAGATCTAGTAAGAATGGGGGTCCCCCTTTGCCCGCGGACACGTTTGAAACTGGAATCGAAAAGACACTTCCACTTCCAACCAACGATAGCATTTTGAGGCTCTCCTTAGGCATTCGTTTAGAGGAGACACTTCGTGGAGTAAAAACCAAAGGAAATCCAACAAAACAGACACTTTTTGCTTCCACTTGACTCGTTTTGCTCACGTGCCGAACGTCTCTTCTTTACAGGGTCTTCGTTTCTCTCCGATCAGCCCTCAGCACGAAACAGAAAACCCGAGAGTACCAAAAATACGCCTTCTGTTGAGAGAGTCAAGGGTGTGCTTCTTTTTTCTCTGTTCTTTCGGGTTTTTTTTGTTCGAGCTTTTTACAGCCTAGCTTTCTGTGGCCTTTACTTTATTATTTCTATAGAGACAGCTTCCTTGCATTTATGCTGGCACTCCTCTATCGTGCCGAAGTTATTCTTGTTCGGTTTTCCACAGCCGCCATATATCCACCTTTCGCACTCGTTTTTAAAGAGATAATAGGAATATCTCGGAAAATGGCCATGGCAGGTAAAACCATCGGTGCCGTGACTGGCCGGTTCCAGAGCACAGATCGCTGCGAGAGGGAGTGTTTTAGCTGAAGTATAGTCCCCATTATCCCTTTGTACTCACGATCCTTGAGGGCCCGTGAAAGCCCAGACAGGGCCGCGATGAGGACGACGACGGAAATTAACGTCATTTTCTTATAGGAACTGCTTCTTTCAGATGTTGCGGAGGGACTTGTGTTATTTCTATCTCAAGGCGGGGTAAGAATTAGTTCTGGAAAGGGAATCAGCATCGTGGCAAATCGATTTCGTAGCTGAGGCCATGCCAAAGACGCTGCTGGACTGGACAGCCTGATAGTTGCTAATAAATCTCTGCTATGGTCTATACTAGTGTATATTTCGATTTGAGGCTCTTTCGCCGAGTGTACAACTTTCTGGCTTAGATTTAGACATGGAAAATGTGGACGGAATGTGTTTCGTTATAAAAAAGTTATCCTTGGCTTAAAGTGTAATAAATAAAGAGAAGTGGGTAAAGGCACTATTGGTGGCTGTCTTTTTTTGTCGTTTGTGGTAATCCTCCTCTTAGCTGCGATGCAGAATCCTTGCAGCGGCGCCCATCAACAGGAAACCCAGCAAAAGTTGCAGAGATCCGTGCATTTGTAGCAGGCTAGAGCCATTGCAACTGTCGTTGGAGCAATAGCATTCCTCCCAGTACACGCCGTTCTCATAGACGCCCCAATTGCAGACGCCCGTCACGCCCGTATCCGAGACAGAGGCACAGCGACGTATCACCTGACGCCAGCGTCCGTCCCCTGGGGAGAGAGAGAAAACAACCATTAAACGATGGATATCCTAGAAGTAACAACGTGAGATGCTAACATATGAATCCCCTGGGCCCCTGCTGGACCACCTTCATGCAGAAGGAGCCGGGCATGTGGCTCTCGTCGCTGTTGCATTCGATGGCAATGTGTTCGGTGCGATTGAACTTTTTGTAGGCGCCGCAGCTGTCGTGACCCTTGCGGTCTTGGTCCGAGGAGCACTGGTAGCAGCGAATGGCCCAGCTGCCTGTAAGAAAAAAAGTAATGAATCTCAATTAACAAACAAAACACCTGCCCCAAGCCACACCCTAAGCGGAGATTATGGATGTGGCGTTGGGTTTTTTGCATAACCACCTACCGCACACGGCCAGCGAGAGCAATATAAAGGCACAGCGCGTTATTCTGGACATGGTTGAGCTTCGTATGCTTTGTGCGTTTCAATTAACTTAGCTAAAATGGGGATTTAAACTAAATAAATTGAAAACAAATGGAATGATGTGACCGCGGATTAAAATATACAGTCCGACCCTCAGAAATATACCGTCCAATTTTAAAACATACCGTAAATATACTGACGAACTCAAGTTCTATTGTACAGAATATTATTAGTCACTTAACTTTAAACGATTGCTGAATCAATTTTCTACTTAACTGGCTGATTCTTAATACTTGCTTTTATTGGATTTTGCGTAAAATACAACAAATTTGTTTGCTTTAGTATTTTATGTGGACAGTGCTACCAGCCTGTTGCAAAAAGAAGCACACCAAGACAGCCATCGATAAGAGCACGAAAACTATCGATACCAGCCAGCATTTTTTGGGCGGTGTTCGCATTTTGTTTTCATTAATTTGTTGTTTGCAGAGGCCCCAAAACGAGTTAAAACCATCAGAAATATAGACCGTTCAGCATGAAAACCTTTGAGAAATGCGTTCTGGGTGCTGTACTGCTGTGCTTCCTGCTGCAAACTGGTAAGTGCCCTATGAGAGCCACCTGCGTCTGCGCCGCGAATATTTTATTAATGCCATAAAAATGTTGTCTCATGTGATTGACCACAGCCCAGGCCATCAAGTGCTGGGACTGCCGCAGCGACAGCGATCCCAAGTGCGGCGATCCCTTCGACAATAGCACCCTGGCCATCACGGACTGCCAGCAGGCCCCCGAACTGGAGCACCTGAAGGGGGTGCGGCCGACGATGTGTCGCAAGATCCGCCAGAAGGTGCACGGCGAGTGGCGTTACTTCCGCAGCTGTGCGTACATGGGCGAGCCGGGCATCGAGGGCGACGAGCGCTACTGCCTGATGCGGACGGGCAGCTACAACATCTTCATGGAGTACTGCACCTGCAACAGCAAGGACGGCTGCAACGGCGCCGGCCTGCCCCGCCTCGGGCTGGCCAGCGTCCTGGGCGGCACCCTCCTCGCTGTCCTCGTGGCGCAACTCTTGAGGCAATAGCAATAGCCCGCCTAGCCCTAGCCAAAACTAATGTGTAATTTTCAAGTGCCTTTTCCAATGACTCGAATCGAAAAACAAAAAAACTTAAAACTTGGAACTCGTTTCCGTCCATATCTCTATGCCGCACAACACACAAAACATTCCGTATATCTTAAGCTCAATGTTCGAATCTCGCATTTTTGTCTGTCTCTATTTTGTATGCAATTTTTACAAAGAATTCTTTAGTTTAAGGATGTGAGGGGCCTGCACCTGCAAATTGTATTGTATTTGTATTGTATTGCCCCCACGAAAAGTAGAACGTTTTGTAATCGAAATAAAAGATTGATGTATACACAAAGATTTGGGATTGCTCTCAGTTTTCAGAATGTGTTTAGCACTCGAGCCTGTTCAAGAAGTACCAAGAGCATAGCTCTCTAGCCGAAGAGAGTCAAGGATCTGTGTGTCATTCGAATTAGAAGCCTGAAAGGATGTTTATTTGGTACTCAGTCAGTATATGCATAAGTAATCCTATGATTTGAGAGTTAAACAGCTGTATCTCTCTCCGAGTCGACCAGCTAGGAGACCGAATGGCAGTGCCTCAAGGACGCGCTTAAGGATATAATTGGACCGAACCAATTTGGACATATCGAATAGACATAAATAAATTCAAATTACTAAAAAATTATGTATGAATACAAAGAATATAATCATTTTAATCGCACCTGTTTCCTACACAAATTTTAGGCAGACCTCAAGAAAGGTTGCCAAATACATATCGCGTCTGGCTCAGATCGGATCAATATTATAACCAGAATGAACAATTCAATTTTCCATGGCTACGCTACCCCCTTCTACGCGCTTACTCCTTCTCTCTCACACGCAATCTTCCTCGCCCCGTGTGCGTCGCCTGGCGGAGGGAATCGGGATGCAACGGCTAATCTTGGTGTGGGAACAGAGAGAGGGAGAGATGTGCGATCCACGTTTACTGGGAAACGACAAGGGGACCCGTCTGCTTGGCGGCATCGCGCTGCTTGACCACAATCTGGTTGGCGATGCGATCCAAGTCACGCTGTCCTGTCCTATGGAGCTGAGCTTACGGCCACCGTTTGGGTGCTTCTGGACAAGGCGGGCGTAGTCGAGGTCCTGGAGACCCTTACGGACAGCACCGTCAGCGGCAATGCGATGGGTGGACACCGCTGCGCTTGCGATCACCATAGATCTTGGTTATGAAGCCAACACAAGCAGGACTGCGGTGATACAAATGACGCAGGAACGAGGTGCAACGCACATAGAAGCAGTCGGGATCGTAAGGGGACAGTTCCTTGAATTTGGCCGTCTTCATGATGTCCATCTGGTCGGGCACCTTCAATTTCCCAGTCTTCTTAAGGAAGATGGCAACAGCCTTGGTAACGACATGCCCTTCCTGTGACACCTGGCTGCTTTCTTGTTAAAGCCAAGCGAAATGTTGTCCAACCTAGAGTCGAGGTTGAACAGGCGATCCTTGGATGTGATTCTGCACACAAAGGATATTGCCCGCGACTCGTGTTCTGAGTTGTGAGTCGCCACAGCAGCCGCTTTGCAAGGATGCACATGCAGATCAGCAACATGGGTTGTAAGTCGTCACCATCTGAAATTATAAGATTGTCAGCTACAATCCTCTTGCTGATGGAAAGGGCGGGAAGGGCAGAGCTCAGACAAAGGCGGCGGTGGCGGCTTGGGACGTACCACCTTGGACACTGTCACCGGTGCAAATGCTGGCTGCGCAACAAAGAGTTTTTTCTGAATGTTGTTTTGATTTACGATGATCTCCATCTCTTTATGCCATCTCTTTAGACCACTGTTCCAGTAGAGACACCTGCAGAGCTGCAAATTGGGCTATGGGAGAACTGCCATAAGAGTTATGTAGGTTGTATCATTCGACCGAAAGTACACTCACCCTTCACCTCCTCGGAATTGATCCGACTGATGGAAGAAGACATCGGAGCCTTTGTCAGCGTGGTTTTACTCAGCTCGTATGGATCCATTTGGAAGCCAGCGCCTGCAATATTATCAAATATGGCTGCCCGTTTGGAGACCAAGCCAGGCCCGATGATCGCCAAACAGCCACGTTCGAAGTGGAGTCCGGGCAGGGCCTGTGGCTTGGCTTGTCTGTTTTATAATTTGATTTGCTTATTTACTTTTTCAGTTTTTTCATGTTTCTGCTATGCTTCTTGTGCTGCTTCCTTCTTCTCTCTCTGTCTCTGATGACTACCATTTTTGCTGCATACACACATGTACGTACTCTTGTGTGCATGTGTTGATCGCTGGCGCGCAAATTGTGTTTCACTGCGTGTGCATTTCCTTGCTTTCATTGGTTGTTTGTGTTTTTGCGAGGCACTCAAAGTATGAATAGGGTATAACGGTTAGAGAAAATGTATGCAACAACCAAAAATATGGTTTACAAATACAACAATTTATGCATATACATTTATGTGCATATACAATTTGGGATATGTTTGTCATCTCCGGCTCGAATGAATGCAGAAACTAATTCTAGTTCAATGAAATTGTGCAGTTTATGGTCTTCTCATAGCAACCAAGAATTGGTATCGGGGTCGAGATATGTAGGTGATAAATATGATTTCCAATCATGGACAGAGAACGATTAGCCCATTGTCGACCAGAGGGTAGTTAAATACACTACACTTAACTTACGAATCTTGAATAATTTTAACGCAGCTCAGGTAAGAGATAAGAAGTTAAAAATATGGATAGGTCTACAGATCTACAGGAAAAATTCTTATTATTATTATTGGTATTATTTTCCGCGATTTAACTCAAGGCGTTATCCGACTTAAAAAAAGGGGTCTTAGTGGGCTAAGCTCGTTTCTTCATCAGTATTTACGGTATATTTTAGTATATTTATTGTGCTTCCGATCTGTGCGCGTCGCTTAAATGTTTTAAACTTTGTCTTTGCGTTGTAAAAATGGAAAAAGCAGTGTTAAAAGTTGTCAAAGCGTGTATAAGTGCAACATTAAATATTAATTTATTGAAATTCGTTTGTGTCGGTGGTTTTCGCAGCGTAATAAGTGTTTTTAGACAAACCAAGTCCAGTTTGGCCGCCATCTTGTGTTTTTGTGGATATACCTTTCGTTTCGTCGTGAACGTCGTTAAACTTTTTTTTTGAGACTAAATAAATAAGCTAAACCAAAAAGACGAGAATGGAGATAGATATGGAATATGGAGAGATGTGTTTTGAAATTAATATTGTAAATGCATCAGACATAAACGACTTCTTAATGCGAAAAGTCGACGCCCTGCAGCTTGAAGACCAAAGGTAAATATGCTCCCGAATATCTATTCATATGTGTGCTTGTTTTTCCTTGATTTTTATTTCAAATCAATTAACAATTTAAACAGGCCATTCATTTGTACATTCTGCTGATATTTGATCATGTGTTGGTGTGTTTTCCTATGCAAAGTGGGCGGAATGTATGCATGTGTTTTATGTGAGAAACATCAGAGAAACTGCCTTGCGAAAGGGACGTGCAAAAAAAGGGGCAAGAACTGTGATCACACACACGGTGAGTGTGTGGGTGTTCCCGACGAACGAGGCAGCAAGAGTTCATCGGCGTTGGGTAAGAGGAGACGACAAGAAGTAATTCCGTTAGGCGAGTTCGTATGTGGGCAAGAGATGGCATTCGGATTGTGTGGTGATGGGAGTTACTGCTGTGGTAATTTTTTCCCGATACTTACTCGTATCGTAGCGTATTCCGATAATAATAAATACACAATTATAAATAAATCAGCAGCTCAATATTAACAAGGTAAATATAGTGATCTAGGATTTTCTCCTATTTAAATGATGAGCACAGTATATATTTGCCATATTTCGAATGAGAGAAATCCATTCAAACTCAAATATTTTTATGATCACGACTTTTTGGTATTTCCGATATCAAAGACAGGATTTTCCTATTATGAATAGTATCGAAGTATCGATTATCGATGCCCGTACGAAGTACCCGCTACGGCAGCGCTGCGTTGGGCTTTCCTCTTCCTTTCGTTTTGTGTCTCCGATCTGTTCGTGTCGCTTAAATATTTTAAACTATTGTTCTGTTGTAAAAGTGGAAATAAAAGTGTTAAATGTTTGAAAAACGTTCATAAGTGCACAGTCGAGTACTTATTTATTGAAAATCGTTTGTGCAGGTGTTTTTAGCAGCGTAATTAGTGTTTTTAGCCAAACCAAGTCCCGTTTGCCGCCATCTTGTTTTTTTCCGTGTGCACGGTCTTTTTATTTCGTCGTGAACGTAGTTTTAAAGTTTTTTGTGAGACTGAAGAAAACAGCTAAACCAAAATGACGAATATGGAGATAGATATGGAATACGAACAATTATCTGTCGATTGCATAAATGAATTCTTGGCTCGAAAAATCTGGGCCCTGCAGCTTCAAGCCCGAAGGTAAAAATGTTCCCTTACATCAATTCATATTTATAAGTTTTTTTTCCTTCTTGAATTTTATTTAAAACCAATTAACAATTTACAGACGCCATTAATTTGTACATAGGTATGTGTGTATGTGTGTTTGCACATGAAAATGCATTTTTATTCGTTTTTGCTCATTTGTTGAGTTTTCCCTCACAGCGCCATCTGCAAGGCGAATACCGCCACCAGAGCCGTTGCGCTCAGGGCCAAAAACCGGGACGCTCCAGAAGCATTGCACAGATCCCCCTTGCAGGTGAAGCAGCTCTCCACCTGGCGGCTGTGTGTTACCGTGCACTCGTTGTCCTTCTGCCCAATCGACTCAAAGTGGCAGTCGCGGGAGACAATGACGCCGGCGCGGTCTGCAAGTGTGGAAAATATTTATTAGAAAAGTGTGGTGGGGCGATGTATGTGTGTTGGTGTTTTTCATGTGCATAAAAATGCGAATGAATTGTGAGGTTATGTGCGTCGTATGCGAGGAACTGGCGAAGAGAGAGAGTGAGAGAGATGGCAAGTGTCCGAAGAGGGGACAAGAATTGTGATGCGTGTCTGTGTATGTGTGTTGCAGATAGAACGAGACGGCTACTGTTCGTTTTCGATGCGTAAAAGAAGAGGACAAATAATTCTTCCGTTACGCGAATTCGAATGCGAATTAGAGATGGCAAATTCTTGGAAATGGTTAAAAAGCGTTATGGGAAATTGTGTTAGTGATGGAAGTTCGTGGTGGCAAAATCCTCTATCCCGATATTTTGCTCATATCAGCGCGAACAAAGCGAGTCTGCCCCCTGGCAGACCCCGGCTCCCTACTATATATTCTATTATATTACATATATTTGATTATATTTATTTAAATTATTTTATTCAACTATGCATTTAAAATATTGAATTCTCTTTTGACATATTGCTATATATTTATACATATACATACATATATTTATTTCTATTGATTAAATTTCATGTTTATGGATTTTATAATATGAAAGAACTTTGCGCCTGAATTACCCGTGTCTATTCCCACATCCTATATAATATACAGTCTTGTGAAAATAATAAGAAAACATGCACCATGGCAGCCCCATACCATAATTAATCCCCTCCCACGTCTTTAATAGTTTTAAGTGATTCAGATTTGTGTTTATTGGTGTAAACACATACCGAGTGCCAAAGGCAGGGTATATGTACAATATTATATTTTCTCTCATCCGATCACAGGATATTGCTCCACAACGACTAGCATCATCTTGGATACAAATTCTTTTTCAATAGAAAGGGTATTTTACGTGATTTCTTTGGACTTAAGGGTTGTTAGAATGCTCCGAATCATCTATTGATGCCCGCTGATTAATAGTCGATCCCTAATAATTCTACCCGGTTTAAAACATTGAAAAGTGGAGCAGTAGAGTGAACATCGAAATTTCTTGTTTAATTTTTAGTTTTGTGTTTTTTGGATTCCAGTTAAAGTGTTCAAAATGTGCGTGGACCTTGTAGACTGTGCTGCGTCTGGGGCGACGTCTAGCTTCGCCTATCAATCTCTGGAATTGGTTCAGCCTCTCAGACTGCGCCCTGCTCGTCCAATTTTTGCCCGCTCTACGGCCACATGCAAATTACTGAACAACTGAATGACTTCTTTCCTTCTTTTGGCTTTCGATTATTATTTAAAAATATTTATTTCTGTTAGGTTTGGCTGCACTATAAAATACGAGACCTTAAGCTTACGGATAATCATTGACGTGCCTGCCTTATGGCTGCGTAACGCACTGTGCCTGCTTTGCATTGACTTTTTGTTTGCCATATGTTAATTGGAACTCGGGGCCCGACCTTCCCCAACCCCCCCCCCCCGAACATCATCTACCGTTTGTCGACGGTGACATCACGTCTTATTAAATTGTTGACGTTTTCCGTTCAAGGTGCGTGCCAGTGCGAATGTTGTGTGTGTGTGTGTGTGTGTGCTTTGGAATTTGTATGCAGGGAAGAACTTAACTTCAGAGACAGATTTCACTTACCGCTGGTGACCACCTTGTTGCATTTGGTCACTGGCTGGAGCTGTTCCATGGTATTGGGCCTGGCCGCATTATCGCAGTCCACCTGCCGCACGTTGGAGCCAGCATCGATCTTCTCCTTGGCGCAGTTGGGATCCGTTAGGGACTTGCATTGATAGCACTTGATGGCCGCCGCTGTGGAAGAGAGAGGGAGAGAGAAAGAGAGATAGAATTCTCGCTTGGATTACTTGATTCCAAACACTCGAAACGAAAGCTCTGTCAAGGTTGGGGGGAGATTTGAATTTGCTTGTAACCAGTTTGAGCGCCCCACCCCCCTCCCCCCTTCCCCACGATTCCATTATGTAACGCCAACACAAATTCTCTCACTCTTCCCCGGATATTTATTTGTGTCTTTTTTTTTTGTTTCGCTATGAAGTCACTTTTTGCTTATTTTTGTCTTGGCCAAATGGTATGGAAAAGTACGTGAATATTTGTTAAATGGATTGTTTATTGTTTTCCTCAGTTTAAGTATGTGATAAATAATGGAATTTGTTTTTTCTTTTTTAGTAATTCATTGCACAACCAGATTGATCGATCTGGGGAGCATTTTTGGTCGGATTTTTGATTCTAAATACGTTTTATTGTTGAAAATATTCCACTGTATGTCTTGAAACCTGATTAGGGAGCATTTTTTGAAGATTTGTTGTCTTTAAATCTGGTTTTGACTTGTCTACAATTCGGGTCTCGGCAAAAGGCAGCTTTCTGGTTTCCAACTACAACCTTTAACCCCGCGTTCTTTGTATCCAATTTCACTTTCCAATATTTAACTGGAAGATGTTTTGTATATATTTAAATGCTATTTCGGTTTGAATATTTCACTCAAAAACAAGTTTTCTTCCTGCACTTTCTATGGGGGGGGGGGGGGGGGGGGGGGTGGAAAGCACTCACCCGAGTGCATCAGGCACAAGGCAATAAGCAAAACACCAAACATTTGTTTCCACATAATTATATATTTTTGTTTGTAAAACTTTAGTAATAATATTTTGCAAAAACAAAAGCTCTATAAACTTTTTTGTAGTGCTCTCGGGCTGACGGTCGCTGAACAACTAAAAGCCAAAGGCGTGCTTCGGATTTTCGGGTTCGAACGAACTCGTTTTGAGTGGGCGATCGGATCGTGCAACGAAAAGCTTTTGCATTTCATCTCTCACAAAAATTTCAACGTTTTTTGAGTGAAACTCGGGAACGAGTTATGTCGGCCACGCAAAAAAAAAAACTATTCTGTTGTGATCGCCAGCTTCGTAGGCGGCTGCCCCCGTTTTGTCTTCAATCCATTGATTGTTCTTTTTTCCTTTTCTTGTGTGTTGCTGGGGTGAGAATTAGTTGCGGTCAAGTATTTGGGATTTTTTCTTTAATTGAATTTATTGCTGATGGAATTCAATTGCCAAATGACACAGTTCTCTGTCGCTCTTTGATTTTGCGCTGCTGCGCTGAATGGCAGAGGTGGAATTGGAGAGGTGAAAGATCCCAAAGACAAATTGGCGTACAGTGCGTTTCATTAGCAAACGACAGGCTTCTGTGGGAGGTGTCCTTTGCCCACGGTCACGTGTGACTGACAAAGAAAGTAGATATTTTATTACAAACTTTCGTGCAATGAAGTTTTCTATTACAAGAATATATTTCCAGCACAAATTTCCAACAATTATTTCTGTATTGAAAATTTTCTGTAGAATGAATTATCCTTGAGATTTGCTATTTGAAAGTTCGACTGTATGGTTTTCCGTAATATTGAAAATATTCCATCCCTAATCATCCAAGGATTGACTAGCGGCGGATGCTTCATGGTTGATGAACTATGGTTTTTTAAATCTAGAAATTACACAAAAATAGAACACTTTAATCGGGAATAAAAAACCTACAAAATTGATAAAAACTCTAATTTGTTATTGTTATTATATAAGGTAATTTATGTTTTTATGGTTTATTTATGAGGTCTTGTTTCTTTTTAAGAATTTTTAAGTGGGGTGATGGCCAGAGTTTGCTGTTCAGTGAGTAACCGGCTACCGGGATCTGGGGGATCGGATATCGCTTTCCTTTGTTGTTGCAAGAACTTGATGCCCCTTCGATGCGCCAGTCTCTGGGCGGCTCACTCACTTGCATATTCGTAGACATTTAGTCTTTGAAAATTACATTTTCCTCAATAATTTCTCCTGTAATTTCCTTGCGTTACCTACCGCTTATCTCCACGAAAGTTCAACGACCTGCTTGTGGGTAATCCTTGCCTCATTGTTGTCTCGTCTGCTGTTGCACATTGATGATTGCTTATTTTGTTGCATGTTATTTGAGCAATCGACTCGTTGAAATCTCTACACCCCTCCGCACCCCCCCTGTCTGCTGTCATGGCAATTGGAAATGTTCTTGGCCCGGGCTTACCTTCCGGGCTGGAAGGCAAGCAGCGGCGGCAGTGATAAGAGCAGCCAGGGCCAAAGCCAGTGTCAGTGCCAGGGGAGTCACAAATCCTTTTCAATGGCAAAACCAAGCAAAGATTCAAGTTGGGGCAAAAAACTGCGATTATAAAGCTTTTCTACAACTCCCCTTCCCCCCGCCGCCCCCCTCTCTCGCTGACTCATTTTGTTTCCCTTAAACAGTTTTTGTTTTTTTTTTGCTAGAAATAATTGAATTTGTTGCAGTTTGGGGCTGACTCCAAGTCTAATTTACTTTTCTGCACCTGTAAAAAAGCTTAAAGCTTCTCTTTTTTGTTGTTTGAGTCATTTACGCTTTTGTGGCGAAACGAGTTTCAATTGCGCAGCAAACACAAAAACAAACGTCTATGAGGAAGGGGGGGAATGAGGTAATGGATGGGTTGGGGGGAGGGTCTGTCAATTAGCATCGAACATCGAGTATGGAGATGCTCAAAGAGCACGCAACCTAATTTCTCATGTAAACATCAAATACCTACTAAAAACAACTTCATTTAAAACTGGGCATCTAAAGCGGTTGAATGTAAAACTGTGCATGTAGACGGTTCATCTAAAACTGTACATATAAAAAAGTTCATGTAAAACGGTTCAATGCATGTAAAAGGTTAATATAAAGCGGTGAATGTAAAACTGTTAATGTTAAACTGTGCATTGAAACGGTGCATGTAAACCGGGTGCCGGCAAGGCCCGACTCTCTCTTATGTGCATTGGGAAGGGCGCTGCTGATGCTCTGTCGCTCACATAAACGTGTGAAGAGCATTGATCGGCACCAATACACGCACAATGACACTATTCCATTTTGCCTGCTTTTTACACACACACATCCACGAACTGAACTGTGTGCGGGCCGAGCGCTGCTTAAACAGGTTGTAAAACTGTACTTGAAAGCTGTGCATCTAAACGGGGACTGAAAAACTGCTTGTTAGGCGCTGCATGTAGACGAGTTGTGCATGTAAACGGTGAATGTAAAACTGTTTTTGTAAAACGGTGCATATAAAATAGCTGTTCATGTAAAACTGTGCAGGCAAACAGTGAATGTCAAACTGTGTTTGTAAAACGGTGCATATAAAAAAGCTATTCATTTAAAACTGTGCAGGCAAACAGTGAATGTAAAACTGGTTTTGTGGAACGGTGCATATGAAATAGCTGTTCATGTAAAACTGTGCATGTAAACAGTGATTGTAAAACGGTGTTTGTAAAATGGTGCATATAAAATACCTGTTCATGTAAAACTGTGTTTGTTAAGAGGTTCATATACAATAGCTGTTCATGTAAAACTGTTTATGTGAATATGTGCATGTAAAACTGCACCTCCAAAATGTGCATCTAAAACTGTAAATGTAGTTCCATATTGATCATCATTTGATCAACAATTTGAGTAACTTTTTCAGGGCTACAAGTGGAAAAACTTGCCATTGCCAGTCTCTGCGTTTCACTGATCACATATTTTGCATTAATTTGCATGGAACGGCCGCCAATTTGTCGCATAATTATGAATGCTGTCTGTGGGGGGGGAGGAGGCGGAGTCGTCTATTGTATGGCTTTTGGTTGACTCGAATGTTGGGGCTTTTCCCCGATTTATAATTCCATCTTAAGCGGATTTCGTGTACCTCCATCCCCCAATCCCCCCCTCCTCTCCCCGCCAATTCCCTGACTTTTTTCTGTGGTCAGCAGCAACAGCAGAAAATTCTGATTGAATTTCTTTTATCATTTTCGTTTATTCTTTTTTTTTTATAGAAATTTTTCTATTATATTTTGGGATGATGAGAGGGAAGGGCAAAGGCAAAGGGGAAATGCGGTGTGTGGCAGTCATTGGATCGTTGCATCCTTCGTCCTGGTCTTATTTCTCTCTGGAGGAGAGGTTTGCATTGGTTTAGAATTCAATTATGTATTGGGGGGCCGGGCAGGCGGCAGGAGCGACAGGACACACGATACCCCCGGATTATTTCCCCCTTCCCAGACCCCCAGAGCCCAGGGTATGCCCCGTGCCTGCATTTCGCACTCGTTTGTCGTCTGCAGCTTTATTTGTTGTGTTATCAACATTATCATCGGGCTGTCCTTTTTCTCTTGTTGCCAGAGGACATGCTGCTGCTGCTGCTGCTGTGTGGCCAGTATCCAGTGTCCAGTGTCCTGTTTGCCTGTTGCTGACCTTTTTTTTTTTGTCGCAATATGATATTTATAGTTATTTCATACTTATTTTATACAATCTGCTATTCGTTGCAGTTCTCCTTCGAAAGAGGGAAATCTTCTTAAAGCTTGGGACAGGGATCCATCTCCTCCGACGACTTGGCCAATTGTCATTTCACTTGGAAAACTTGCTCGGCCAGAAACGAGCAGAAAATTTTTCAATTTCATTTTCGGGGGATTTTGCTGCTCTGCATTTAATCGAAGGGAAAACGAGAGAAATGTGAGAAGGAAGCAAAGTCCATTACCGAAAAAAACATAAACAAATTGTTTGGCACTCCTACGAGGCTCACACACACACACACGCCCATCTAATCTGTTCAATAACTTGGAAAATCATTGCCAATAAATCAAAATGACTTTGCAGGATATGTGCTAGACACGAAGTGGATGTGGATGTGGGATGTTGAATGTGGAATGTCCAGTGCCCAAGGCCCTAGGCAGCCCAAAACGATAAGAAATCAATGTCCGTCTGGCGGCCCCCCATTGTGTCTGGCTCTCAAGAACTCAAGGCTTTAAGGTCTTGTAGGGAAATTTAAAATTCACAAACACACACACACGCACTTTCCCGGAAGTGGGGGGCGGCATAAATTTCACACTTTATTTTGTGCAACATCAGCAGAGAAAATCTACGAGTAAAATGAAAGGGGTGTCTATCAGGGCAGCAGAATGTGACGTTTGAATGCCCTTTCCTGGCCAAAGGAGTGGAGGAAATTATGCGAAAAGGGTAGAGGTAGAGGCTCGGGAGGGGATAAATCTGTAGTAGCAAAGACTATAAAAGGTTTCTAAGAAACAACAAAAAAAAAAAAGATTAAACGTCTTAGAAAAAAGAGTATATTTATTTGCTCTCTAGATAGAATGAAACCGAAACGACTACTCGTGCCAATCGTCGGGCCGGACCGACAAGAAAATGAAAACTAATATTGAATTCGTCGTCACAGGCAGCCACTTTTGGTATCTCTGCCTAGAAATAAATGAATCTTGGAAAGATCTGTTAATATCTGTAAAGGATCTTGTTTGTAGATCGTCGGATCAAAGACGTAGGTTTCCGAAGAAAATTTCAAAAATGTAGAATGATTAGAACGTAGTAGAATGTATATAGTAGTAGAATATATATAGTAGTAGAATATATATAGTAGTAGAATATATATAGTAGCAGAATGTATATAGCAGTAGAATCTATATAGTAGTAGAATGTATATCGTATATTTTGCTCTGGTATTCGTGTTGTCCGTATGTAAACGGCCGGTTGAAACGGGTTGAAACACCTCTTAAGTTCTATCTTACCAGTCAGGGCCAACCCAGCGCCTTGTGGGTCTAGGAGCAAGATCTAACAGTCCATCGGAGCTGTCGTAGGATGGCCAACAGCTGTTGTTCCCCCGCTTGAAATGCTGCTGCCCTGATCAGATCCGTATAACCACTCTACCAAACGGTATTTATTATAGTAAGGTTACACATAAAGCCCTTTCTCTACTGCTAATTCACTCCGTGAGATCTTTCTCTCTTCTACCAAGTGGGAGTCAAGGGAGTGGTTTTCTTCATTCTCTACTTCGGGAATGAGGTTCCATTCCCTCAACCCCCAAGAATCCAGCACAAAACCTTTGTAAATCCTCCCTTCTCTTTTTGGGGGCCTTTGGGGGCTGTTTAAGGTTTTTGTTTACCCTTATTTTGTATTTTTTTTCTCTTTTGCTGTTGTTGTATTCCAGATTCTTAACGCTGCAGTTAGCACATCATTTTGTCGGGGCATGGAATTGTTTCGGTGGTCGCTCGCTCTCCATTATCTCTCGCTTGCGATCCAATGAAGTGTGCAAAGTGTTGTCAAACCATCTCTAGTGCCTGCTCGTCGACGACAGCCCACTCACCACCCTCCACCCCACCACCCCACTTCTACAGTGACCATTTGTGCATAAGCACTGCCAAGGGGGAGTTACCATTAGGCAGGGGCGTGGCCAGCAGGGGTATCGCCACGAATCTCAAAAATTGGAAAACTTGTTTGGGAGGCTCTAAATGGGCTAAAAATGGGCACGTTTACGTCTAAAAAGAACAAAGAAAAACCTGAAGCCATTACGTGCCCCTCCTAAACGGCTCGTATGATATTTAGGGACAGCCTAAAATGCTGTCTGAAAATTCCTCTAGTAGCTGCATCTTTCCTCTTGAATTAACAAAAATAATTACTACGATATATTTCAACATTTCGGAGCTAAAATTCTTCAAGTTTGGCTGTTTATTTGTACCAAATTCTGGGTTATGGAACTTGATTGCATTGATTGAAAATATATTTGAAAGAAAACTGAACTTATTTTTGTACATCACAGTACAACAGAATTTGTTGCTGTTTATGTACTCCTCCTTTTTTCCTACCTTTTCCAATCAAAATATCAACAGAACAGAGCCCAAAATTTGTACAAAAATAAAGGTTTTTTTTAAATCTCAATGGATGTGAAATGCTCCTCCTCTCCTGCCCAGCAACTGACGAAGAACAAGGAGGATACAGGCGTTGATAAACCTTCGGGCGATGGCAATCCACCAAATCTCGGAAAGGAAGCCTCGCGGCTTGCAAGGAGCTTAAAGCCAGTCTCGTTTTCAGAACCCGAATATAATTCTCTAGACGGGAAAAGATTGTCGCGACGACAATTGGCAAGAAAACGACGAGAGGACTCGATCAAGTGCCTGGAGCTGGAGCGCCAGTTCTTTACCCCCCAATCGTCCCCCAATGTTTTGATTATACGTTTTCCCGATCCCGAGATAACTTCGGACTTGGTGGCTGGCTTATCCGCGAGCATCAGCGAGGCCATCGGCGGCAGCCCGAGCAGCCGCTTGGAGCCACGCTACTGCACGGCTCGCCTGAAGGCAGGAGCGGACGTGGAGGCGACCATCAGCGAGATCAATCGGGTGCCATTCGGCAACGGCTTTCTGAAGGCCGAGCGCCAAGTCTTTAGCGCAGCAGAGGAGGCCAAATCGGTCGACACGCGGTGCCTGGAGGTGTCCCATATACCCGAAAACATGAACAAATCGGCCATCAAGGCATTGTTTGGCACGTCCAAAATGGTGGATATGGGCGGGATGAGGAAGGCCACGCGTGCCCTGGTTCGCTTTGCCACATTCGAACTGGCCAGAGAGGCCTTTGGGGACGTGTCGGTGGCAAGTCCTCAACTGAGTGTTCGCTTTCGACGTGTGAGGAGGCACTCCGGCCTGAAGAAGGCCACTACCAGCGATAGCGATGCCTCCAGGGAAGAAATGATTGAACGGGGGGTCACGCGTGTGCAGCATGATCGGGATATCCACAAACTGAAGCTGCAAATGCCATCATCAGGAATCTGCTGGCCCGACAAGTCATTTCCGGAATGACGCCCAAAATGGAGGCGAATTCGTATCCGGAAATGCACACACCCTATCCCACACCCGCCTATCGACTGATGACGCTACCCATTGGCCAGGATAGTGATGGTGCCGCCAGACTCTCAAATAAACCATAACCAACGGCCAAGGAATAGATCCCCACAGTCTCAAGGGTTACCCGGGAAGTAAAGCACGACTTGGAAACCTCCATTCATTCTTTCAAAATTTTATATACCACAATTTCGTACCAGACGAGTCTGTTTCTGTTGAACATTACATGTACAATTTTTTTTTACCTTTTTACAAATTTAAACTTTATTGAACTCTGATTCGGCATCAGAATATGATGTTCTATCAAAGACTATACAATACCAAGATGTTGCATGAGCGACCAAAAAGCTGTTCTATGGCGGGTCCTAGCATTAGAACCCAAAAGGCACGAGGGAGCGCGCGGGGTTTCAATTTCGCCTTTTCGCCTGTACTTCGTCTCTACCGCGACCCCGCTGCCCATCGGTTTCGTCGTCTGTTCGGCAATTCTGGACTCTCGAGCCTCAGCACGTCGAAGCGGTGGTCGCGGATCGCCGATGTCTTTGGAGCGGCACAGTGGGACCTTTGGCCGACTCAGCTTGCTAAATTAGTTAGTGAATATGAGTTCAATAAATATTTGCATTGAGTACTTACATATATATAAACTTTGAGTGCTTCTATCTCCTAAACTAAAACTATCTTGAAAATTCTCTATTAGATGAGTACATTAAATTTATCTAAAGCACTCATACAATTTTTTTTACTTTTTCGGCTGAGTACCCACTGTGCCGCGCCAAAGATATCAGCGAGCACGCTGCCCTACGGTTTCGGCACGCAGACGATTCATATTTTGTTTTTGTATTCTTTCTCTCGAGACAAACCGACTCGACGCTGACCGAGGCATTGACGAAGCCGAGTAGCATTTCGGAGGCGAAGGTAGCGTAAAAGAGAATTGAAGTAATAGCCCCGCGCGCCCGTACCATGAAGCGTCAAACGAAAATTGAACGAGGGGGAACGTTGGGAGTTGCTGCGGACACCGCAACTCTACGGTTATACCCGATACTAAGTCAGTATGGCTCTCCTCCGGCAGACACCGCTAATATTTAACGACACGACAAAGAGTGCGTGCGAGAGAGACAGAAAATCAGTCTGAGCGTGACGTCGGGCGCTGCGTAGCCACTGCAAATTGATTTGTTCCTTTTGGCTATAAAAATGATCTGATCTGATCCAGATTCAGCAATCTAATAGATATGGTCATTATCTATGATTCTGCGTTTTTAGTTTTCTCGAATGTGCAATATTGTGGATGCAACAGATTTTCGTCCTTTGTGGGGGCGGATGGGGGTATGGCGAAATTCTGAGATATACGTTTTATAGTGACACTTTAAAGGAGTGTGTGTACCAAATTTGGTTACTCTAGCCTTAATAGTCTCTGAGATTTGTGGTTGCCTCAGATTTTCGTCCTTTGCGGGGGCGGAAGGGGGTGTGGCGAAATTTGGACATGAAACGGTCAAGGTCCGATATCACAGGAGTGTGGATACCAAATTTGGTTGCTCTGGCTCTTATAGGTTCTGAGATCCTTGAACTCATATTTTGCAATTGGCAAAACCGACCATGAATCCTGTGTGTTAGAGTGAGACAGAGCGAGAAAGAGTGAAATTGTTTTCGTGATTCTGGCTGTAATAATTATACGATCTGGTTCAGATTTTGCACTCTAGAAGATATAGTCATCTTCTACGATTCTGCGTTTTTAATTTTCTCGTATCTTTAAAATTGTGCATGCCACAGATTTTCGCCCTTTGTGGGGGCGGAAGTGGGCGGGGCAAAGCTTTGAAATATTTTTGGAGCAGTGACATATCACAGAAGTCTGGATCCAAAACATCGTTGCTCTAGCTCTTATAGTCTTTGAGCATTAGGCGCTGAAGGGGACGGACAGACGGACGGACGGACAGACGGACAGACGGACGGACGGACGGACGGACAGACAGACAGGGCTCAATCGACTCGGCTATTGATGCTGATCAAGAATATATATACTTTATGGGGTCGGAAACGATTCCTTCTGGACGTTACACACATCCACTTTTACCACAAATCTAATATACCCCAATACTCATTTTGAGTATCGGGTATAAAAAGAATTTGTTCCTCATGCAACATCTTGGTATTGTACAGTCTTTGGTTCTATGTAAACATCGAATAACTTGGAAAAATCAACGGATTTTTAAATATGCGGAATTTTTTTTTTTAAATTTATTTCTTTACAATTTATTCAGACTAATTTTTGAGCACAATATTAATCCAGTGCCCGCCTTTATTGGACACCATAAAATGTCCCCTTTTTGCTGCGTTTTTCAACATTTTTTTTTGGAGCGTCTCGGTTTTGGGCGGTGAAGCGATGTTTTCGGCATGATTATTTGCTAGAGCTCTTCAATGCTATGAGGCTTAATGGAGTTAAGTTTTCTTGTCAAATAACCCCACAAAAAGAAGTCGGTAGACTTCAAATCTGGTGTATTAATATTGGTGTGTATTTTTTATAAAGAAAAATACAACATTTTCTCATGGCAATGTGAATGAGAATAAATCTACAAAAATCTTTGAGAATTTTCTGGAATTTTTTTGTATTCCTTTTCTGAAAATTTATTGAGCTCTTAGTATGTTCTAGTATTTAAGAGATTGATTGATTCTTTCGCTCGAAAGTATTTCTAGGTAATTTTCTGAAATATTCCTCCATCTGAAATCCCCTTTGAGTCCCGGACGACGCCTCTGTTCGACCCAAAATGAGCCTTCACTGACTAGACCGCATTGCTGTGAACCTCTCTGTGCCCCCAAAAATCGCCACCCTTTACCCCCTTCCAGATGCCATACTTGGGGCTAGTTTTGGGGCTGCTTGTGCTTCTGCTACTCCTCCTCCTGCTGCTCCTCCTGCTGCTCCTCCTCCTGCTGCTCCTCCTCCTGCTGCTCCTCCTCCTGCTGCTCCTCCTCCTCCTGTTCCTCGTCCTGTTCCTCCAGCTCCTCCTCGTGCTCCTCCTCCTGCTCCTCCTCCTGCTCCGCCTCCTCCTCCTCCTCCTGCTGCTCCTCCTCCTGCTACTCCTCTTCCTGCTCCTCCTCCTGCTGCTCCTCCTCCTGCTGCTCCTCCTGCTGCTCCTCCTGCTGCTCCTCCTGCTCCTCCTCCTCCTCCTCCTCCTCCTCCTCCTCCTCCTCCTCCTCCTCCTCCTCCTGCTGCTGTCCACGTTTAATGTCACTGGCAAAGTCGCAAATTGCTGTGCATGAGCTTTTTATGTTCATGCAAATGTCACCAACTGCAACGCTTTCTGATGCATCAAGGGGGGGGATGGGGGGGCCTCCTCTTTTTCAGCTATGAAAACTCAAACTTTGAATTGCACTGAGAAAAAACCAAAGAAACTACCCGAAGAAAATCCCCATTTCGGTGGCACTTTATGCGGAATTTCTTTCGGTGTACTTGGACCAACGCGCTTCATAATGTGCCCCATTTGGCCGGGTCTCCAGCTCCAGCTCCGGCTCTTGCCTTTTGTTTGGACTGCAACGAAAAATGCACTCAAAAGTTTACACAGAAAGGCCATAAGTGGCCTCCCGAAAATTCAGAACGACAGGCCAGGAGCAGGACCAGAGGTATCCCCCCCTCCCCCTCCCCTCTAGAGTCCGTACTGTCTCCTGTGTGTGTGTGTGTGTGTGTGTGTGTGTGTGTGTGCTCCTCTTTATCCAGTCATTTCTCGCTTAGACAGAGAGTGGACGAGGAAATCCCTACTCTCTTCTCGTCCCCGTTTCTCGTTTCGTTTCGTTTCTCCATCTCTTGTTTTCCGCTTAAAATCAGATGTCGAAATAATTTGCAACACGTCGCTTGCCACGTGTGGTGGCAGGGACAGGGGCAGGGGCTGGGGCAGAGGGAGATCAGAACTGGGAAAATGGCAACGGAGATGTCTCCAAAGTGGCACGTGTCTATGCACTTTTTGGGCGGCACATTTGCTGCCACAACAGCAGCGGCTTACAAGGCGGCAATAGAGGGGTGGCATCATTGCGGGGGAGGGGGGACAATGCGCAGATTACTCAGAAATTAATAATTAGAGGATTCTTTGGATAAATTTGAGGAGATATTGTAGGAAACCTGGGGGGTTCCTGCGGGTTTCACTGCATGAAAAAAAACCTTTCGTCAGAACAGGCACGGGGCGGCCTTTGTACTTTGGGTATATAAGATGTCTAGGGGATTCGTTTGCAGCCTCGAGCTTTTTGGAAACTGAAAACATTTCCATTCAATTCTGCATATGCACGATCCCCACAGCATTCATAGGCACTGAAAGGAATCTATTTCAGGCTGGAGTTAAGCTCCGCTTGTCCAGGGTCTGCCACAACGAATTTATAGTTGTTGAAGAGACTTTTTTGGTGGGGGTTGAATCAAAAGGCCGTGCAGTGCTGGTCTTCAAGAGAGTCTGAGA
Organism: Drosophila pseudoobscura; assembly: GCF_009870125.1. Classification (NCBI taxonomy): domain Eukaryota; kingdom Metazoa; phylum Arthropoda; class Insecta; order Diptera; family Drosophilidae; genus Drosophila; species Drosophila pseudoobscura. Next base: position 23,841,482 of record NC_046681.1, on the reverse strand, counting down.
CAAAGGACGTGGGAGATGGTTGTCCTTCGCTCTTGGAAACGTGGCAGAGCGTGGATCGCAGGCCTCTAGAGGTCAAGGACAGATGTTGTCGGAGCAGTGCGTGAATGCAGGCTCTCTATTGCCGAGACAGCTCAAGCCATCTACTCTACAGTGAGGCCTACTTATAGTGTGCTTTGCATTGACATCCCGGGGAGAGGGTAGATGGCAACTCGCTCTTAGATTATGTTCTCAGCAAATTTGATTCTAAACAAGATACAAATATCGGCCATCAATCGTTCCAAGTAATATTTATTAAATATCCCTAGCTTATTTCACAACAAAAAACGCCACATTATATCTCAATCTCCGACAAGGCACTCTCTGCTTCTCTTCGTTGAAGAAATTCATAAGTGGTTTTATTAGTATTTATTTAGCCCAGAAACTAGGTTGCATGCCCCCAAATGCAATTAGGGGAGATCATTATGATGTTCGATGCCCTGCCCTGACCAGCCATGTGACAATGAAATTGCCCCCCGAATAAGGCCGAAATCTGAACTGCAACCGAAACAATCAACTGACAAGAACAACAACAGCAGTGCACTCAATCGAGAGGCACATCTGGGTCCGTGTCGAGTGGTGGATGGGTGCTGTTTAGGCAGAGAGCAACAAACTTAATTAAATTGTACAGGCTATATCCAGATATACAGATACGCAGATACCCAGATGTGTGGATCGAGTTCCTCTCTTCCCTCCCATGTTTACATGGCCCAAATAATTCGGAAATAACAATAAATTAAGACAAAGCTGGGCCTAAAACCGTATACGTATTATTGGGATAGAAAGATATGCAGAGTTCTGGTGGTGTGGAGGGTGGCGAAGGCTGCAGACCCCAAGAAAAACTAGACGAAAACCCCGAATGAACGATTGCATTCAAATACAGTTTTGATCGGTTGTGATGATATATGGGGGAATTATTTTATAAAGCGGATGCTTAAGGTGTAATTATACCCGATACTCAAAATGAGTATTGGGGTATATTAGATTTGTGGTAAAAGTGGATGTGTGTAACGTCCAGAAGGAATCGTTTCCGACCCCATAAAGTATATATATTCTTGATCAGCATCAATAGCCGAGTCGATTGAGCCATGTCTGTCCGTCCGTCTGTCCGTCTGTCCGTCCGTCCGTCTGTCCGTCTGTCCGTCCCCTTCAGCGCCTAATGCTCAAAGACTATAAGAGCTAGAGCAACGATGTTTTGGATCCAGACTTCTGTGATATGTCACTGCTCCAAAAATATTTCAAAGCTTTGCCCCGCCCACTTCCGCCCCCACAAAGGGCGAAAATCTGTGGCATCCACAATTTTAAAGATACAAGAAAACCAAAAACGCAGAATCGTAGAGAATGACCATATCTTTTAGACTGCAGAATCTGAATTGGATCGTATTACTATTATAGCCAGCATCAAGAAAACAATTTCATTTTTTCTCGCCCTGTCTCTCTCTAACACACACGTAGCATAGGCGGCTTTGCTTAGAGTAAAACATTAGCGCCTAGATCGCAGAGACTATAAAAGCTAGTGCAACCAAATTTGGTATCCACACTCCTAATATATCGGACCGAGACGAGTTTGTTTTAAAATTTTGCCACACCCCCTTCCGCCCCCGCAAAGGATGCAAGTCTGGGGATATTCACAAATCTCAGAGACTATTATGGCTAGAGTAACCAAGTTTAGTATCCGCACTCCTGTTAGATCTCACTAGAAAAAGTATATCTCAAAATTTCGCCCCACCCCCTTCCGCCCCCACAAAAGACGAAAATCTGTTGCATCCACAATATTGAGGATACGAGAAAACTAAAAACGCAGAATCATAGATAATGACCATATCTATCAGATTGGTGAATCTGGATCAGATCAGATCATTTTTATAGCCAAAAGGAACAAATCAATTTGCAGTGGCTACGCAGCGCCCGACGTCACGCTCATACTGATTTTCTGTCTCTCTCGCACGCACTCTTTGTCGTGTTGTTAAATATTAGCGGCGTCTGCCGGAGGAGAGCCATACTGATTTAGTATCGGGTATAACTTTAGAGTTGCGGTGTCCGCAGCAACTCACAACGTTCCCCCTCGTTTTAAAAGTATATTTTATACATAGTGTGGGAGATTTATTATCCAAAAGGGATCAATCATCGCCTTATGGCATCAGAGATGTTGAAATTGTTGATTCTTGGAACATTTAAATCTTTTGAAAGTTTTTTTTTAGTTTTTTATTTTTAAATTTTTTTTAGTTTTCTTGTTTTAGGTGGTTTTTTTATATTGTTTTTTTTAAATTGATTTTGTTTAAATTGTTTTTTTTTTTTAAATTGTTTTTTTTAAATTGTTTTTTTTTTAAATTGTTTTTAGTTTTTAAATTGTTTTTAGTTTTTAAATTGTTTTTTTTAAATTGTTTTTTTTTAAATTGTTTTTTTTTTAGATTGTTTTTTTTTTTAAATTGTTTTTTTTTTAAATTGTTTTTTGTTGTTTTTTTAAAGTTGTTTTTAGTTGTTTTTTAAAGTTGTTTTTAGTTGTTTTTTAAAGTTGTTTTTAGTTGTTTTTTTAAAGTTGTTTTTTTTTTGTTAGATTTTATTTTTTTAAATTTTTTTTTTAGAATTTTTGTGGATCAGTTTTAGATATTATTGATAGTTTTTAGACGTTTTAGATCACTTTCTATTTTCGACCATTTTCGATATTTTAGAACACTTGATATTTTAGATCGCGTTTTATATTTTAGATAGCTTTTAATATTTTAGTTCACTTGATCGTTTTTAACCTTTTTGGATATTTTAGTTCATATTTTAATTCTTTTAGATAAATTTCAGATATTTCAGATCTTTCCTTGCAATCTTTTAGCCCTTATTTTGTTGATTAATGATTTTTCAAATCATTCCTTCGATATTTCACATCTTCCTGCTTTTGCTTTGGATCTTTCTAACCTTTCTTCAGTTAATTCATTAGATCTTTCTTTAGATCTTGTCTTGTAGATCTCGTCGATCTTTGTTTTGAATGCTTCCTAACACAGTGGCACGTGCAAGGACGAAGAGAAGCAGAGAGTAGAGCCAACAGATGTGCACCATAAAGTGTGTTGACTGTGCCAAAAACAGACTATTTACAAACTGAATCCAAATGAGCGGCCGAGCACAGCTGAGACGAGACGAGCCCAGAGACCAAAAGTGCAATAAATTAAAACAAAGTTGAGGAATAAATTCGATATTAATATCATCTAAAAGTGTCACAGAGCATTACCTCCGAAATTGTGGGGCGGGAGGGGCGTGGCCACATAGAGGCCACGAAGGAGAAAGAAGAGAATGAGAACTTAAATTGGTAGCAGCTGAGCAATCGGGGCAATAAACCACAATCGAATAAATTCGCTTCTCAATGGGCTACTTCTGCTTCTGGCTCTGCCCCTGCCCCTGGCTCTGCCCCTGGGGATTCTTCTGTTACTCCGAACTCCTCCAATAATACCCTTTCTTGCCCTCCTTGGTTGGTACTCCACATCCTGGCCAGAAACACGGATATAAATTTCAATTTCCGACACTCTAAGTGGCGGCCAAATGAAATAACATTTTCATTTAACCTGCATTCGATTCCACACACAGAAAAGGGGCGAAAAGGAGAGAGAAAGAGCCACAGACAGCGACTACACGTCGTCTCTGCATCCATCCATACATCCATACATGTGGGGGGGGGGGGGGGGGAAGGGTGTGTGTGTGTGTGTGTGTGTCCATTATCGACTGCTCTCCCTCTGCTAGAGATGGGAGCGTGAGCGTGGCTAGAGAAGAGCTTTTTCTAGGAATTCCCTAAAGATTCCAATGGATTTACACCTTGAGTATCCTTTCGACTATGGGAAATTTGCACAGCTCACGCTTCCATCACCAACAAAAAAATAAATAGCTTGGCCTGCTCCTCGTTCTTTCTAGTTCGACTCGCCTTTTGCATTACAGATTTCATTGCATTCCTCGGCGATGCACAGGCATCAAACACGCACGCATTCCGGGGGCAAGCCTTCCTGCCAAGAGGAATCTTCTCCACTTCTCTGGACGAGAGAGCAACAGGAGGCACCAGCAGCCGCACCAGCAGCCGCACCAGACACTCATGAAATTGGCCATAAATAACATTTTCTTTACATTTCATTTGGGAGCCAAGTCGTCGGGCATCCGTGTGTTTCTTAATAGTGTTTGGCAGCTCTCTACGGTTTCTGGTCCTCCTTCTGCTTAACCAACTGGGCGTGGCTAAGTTGCAATTAGACAGAGACGGCAGCGAGAGGGAGAGAGAGAGAGAGGGGGAGAGAATGTGTGCACTTCAATTGATTTCCGCCTTGCAACTTGGACGCTAATTAAAGTTGATTTTTAATTTTTCGTTGGCCAAGCGAAAAGGTTTATTGCGAAAAAGGGAGGATTTCTTTGTGACGGGCGATGTTTTGGTGGATTCTGGGACTAACTTTTGACAGATTTCGAACCCAAAAGAAACTCGAAATTGAAGGAAAGCTAATGGAGGGGATTAAATGATTGGTATTTGAAGTGTGTGCAAGGGTATTATCGAATAACGTAGTTTACAATCAAAAATATGGCATAGAACATATTATATTCATAAGACTAGGATTATTTAAAGGCACGTAACAAGATTAGGCTTGGTTTTGGCCATTATTGAGACAGTGGTTTTGTGGAATAGGCCTACCTTTTGGGGATACCACATTAAAAAAAGCGCGCCCTGAACTTTACCTCAATACAAGGTGGTGTGGAAAGAAGTTCAAATGTTTTCAAAAACAATCCAAAATTAAATTCACAACAAATCTGAAGAGAGATATATGTATACATATACAATTATATATATATATGCAAGAGTGCAAATTTGCACTTAATTTAACTCTAAGAACACTGCTACAAATCGGCTTCCTTTAAGACAGCCGTTGATACTAGCCATCGTTTGCTCTCTTTTTCGGCCTTCGCACTGGCCGTGTTTGGGGAACAATGGAGCTTACAAATGCTTTTAAAAGCGGCTCAAGTCGACTCGAAGGTCCCCAAGAGTGACCCCATTGCAATGCTTTGCAATGGCCTCCCCGTGGTGTTCCCTGGGTACCAATTTATTTATTAAATTGGGAGCTAATTCGAGCGGCGTGAAAAATCGACTGAAAAGTCGATTAAAAAAGCGATTCAAAAGTCGATTGAAAAGTCGATTGAAAAGTCGATTGAAAAGTCGATTGAAAAGTCGATTGAAAAGTCGATTGAAAAGTCGATTGAAAAGTCGACTGAAAAGTCGATTAAAAAAGCGATTCAAAAGTCGATTGAAAAATCGATTGAAAAATCGATTGAAAAGTCGATTGAAAAGTCGATTGAAAAGTCGATTGAAAAGTCGATTGAAAAGTCGACTGAAAAGTCGATTAAAAAAGCGATTCAAAAGTCGATTGAAAAATCGATTGAAAAGTCGATTGAAAAGTCGATTAAAAAAGCGATTCAAAAGTCGATTGAAAAATCGATTGAAAAATCGATTGAAAAGTCGATTGAAAAATCGATTGAAAAGTCGATTGAAAAGTCGATTGAAAAGTCGATTGAAAAGTCGATTGAAAAATCGATTGAAAAGTCGATTGAAAAGTCCACTGAAAAGTCGTTGAAAAGTCGACTGAAAAGTCGATTGAAAAGTCGACTGAAAAGTCGATTGAAAAATCGATTGAAAAATCGATTGAAAAATCGATTGAAAAATCGATTGAAAAGTCGATTGAAAAGTCGATTGAAAAGTCGATTGAAAAATCGATTGAAAAGTCGATTGAAAAGTCGATTGAAAAGTCGACTGAAAAGTCGATTGAAAAATCGATTGAAAAGTCGATTGAAAAATCGATTAAAAAATCGATTGAAAAGTCGATTGAAAAGTCGATTGAAAAGTCGATTGAAAAGTCGATTGAAAAGTCGATTGAAAAGTCGATTGAAAAGTCGATTGAAAAGTCGATTGAAAAGTCGATTGAAAAGTCGATTGAAAAGTCGATTGAAAAGTCCACTGAAAAGTCCACTGAAAAGTCGTCTGAAAAGTCGATTGAAAAGTCGACTGAAAAGTCGACTGAAAAGTCGACTGAAAAGTCGACTGAAAAGTCGCTTGAAAAATCGAATGAAAAATCGATTAAAAATGTGCTGAAAATCTATTGAAAAATAAATCGATAAATCAATTGCATTTCAATTGCTAGCAAATGTGTTACAACCGTTATGTGTTTTACCACGCAATATAATCGCGTTTATTATATTATTCTATTAATTTATTTATTTATTAAGTATCGTGTATTACGATTGAAAAGAAACAAACAAGCGTCCCATGGTGGCACCATAAACACGGACACATCTCTGGGAATTTAGTTTGGAATTCGCTTGAAAATCGTAGCTTGGCCATAAATGAAAGCAAATCAAAAAGCAAAATACCAAATAGCAAGCAAATCAAAAACAGAACCGAACCAACGGCAAATGACAACGAAAAGAACAGCAAATAGGAAAACAAATGAAGGAGAGCAGCGCGCACACACAACGAACGAGCTTATCCTTATGATTTCCCCATGGAAATCAGTTTAGAACGCAGCTAAAGAGCAAAAAAATCATAAAAATTTGTGCTACAAATAAACAAATAAAACCAATAAAAGTGACGTCGTTTGTGAAGTGCCTGGCTCCTCGTCTGTTGTTGTCGAGTCAATGAAATCAAAATGGTAAGGCCCCACAAGGCATATCAACGAGGAGGGTGCCACCGAAGTTGGAAGCCAGCGAAAATGCCTCACCTTTTCCCATGCGATCCAGGGCCAAAGCTGGTATGCGTTACGCATACGCCGTGTAAAACGCTTGAAAACAATTTCTATGAAATTTGCAATTCATTGCCAGAAGGAAACCCATAGACGACTCAACAGAATAACTCCAGCCAGTCTCCAGACTCATCCTCTCCAACTCCTTGCGAATTTACTTCCTGTCTGTGGCTAGGGCTGTGTGGCTTTTGTGCAGCCAAACAGACAGACATCTTCTACTGTCTACCACTGCCTTCCTGCGTCTCCTGCTTCTGCTTTGATATTTACTACTCTTTGGGCATTAAAAGCTTTCCGTGTTGAGCTCTCTCTTTCTCTCTCTCTCTCTCCTTCTGTCGTGTGGGTGTCTATTGTTGTTGTTTTGCTGTCTGTGGCCTGGAAAAACTTTAGCAATTGTTTATATACCATTTTTGATATTTCTAACTCCTTGCAACTATGTTTTCCACCGATTTTCATAGCTTGTAAGCATATTCGATTTTTTTTTTGTTGCTTTGCTTCGAACTTCTCCTTCGCAGAAGGTCGAGGGACACCTTCTCGTACTTAATAGCAGATATAAATTGTCACGAGTTCCTCAATTATTTAAGGGGATTTAATTTTTTATTTTTTACAACATTTTTGAAAGAAAAAAGCAGATGAAAACTGGATTTAGTTTGTAAAAATGCAAATTTTTTGTTGAATTTTTGCAAAGCTTCAAAAGAGTCACAGAAATGGGACACCTGCAGGGCTGACAAGGCTGGTTAGACGAGGGGATTCACTACCAAAAAAACATATTTCCCACCGACTTGCTTTGAGGATTGCATTCAATATTAAGAAAACCAGAGAGAAAGAGCCATAAGCACTGTTTTCCAGCTATGAAATTCGTATCATTGATCCAGTATTCTTAAGCCTTAAAACTATCGTCGCCAATTTGTGGATCATTTTCATCAGTGGGAAGTCTAGAAATTTTTCAATTATTTGCCACATTACGCCTGGGGAGGGGAGAACAAACAACCTTTGAAATTTATAGCCCCATTGGTGGCGCAAAAACATTGTAATAAATTCTAGCGCCACTAAACAATTGTTTGGCGAGAAAGCGAGAGGGAAGGAGGGGCGGAGGGGCTGCAGATCGATGCATAGATGGCGGCGGAGGCTCCCGTGAAAGTAATAATGAAAATTTTCGATTGCAAAACAGAACGAAACGGAACGGAGCACAGAACGGAACAGAGTGGGATGTGGAAGCACTTATCCTTCTTAGTTACACGCCAGCTGATGTGTTGCCCCGTCGGACTTATTGATACTTATAGCACCACACACACACACAGACACACACAGGAGGCACAACATATGTAGCATCCTTGCTTCCTTTACTGCCTGTAGGAGCAGCGAGCCATCGAAATAAATTCAATTTTATAAAACTGATTCCCCACACAATTTTCAAAGTCTGTTCTTCTTCCCTGGGTATCCTCCCGGTGGCTGCGAATGTGTGCGAAAATTTTGCCAACAAAATGAATATGTATTGGCATTAAGACTGAAGTGGCTGTTGGGAAAGGTAGCGCCGGCATCCACAGGAGGAGCAGCAGCAAAACAGTGCACATCATGTGGAGTAGATAACAATTTATTGCCATCAAGCTGGCCTGGCCCCAAAATGCTATAGTAAAAGTTAATGAAACCAATTTGTTACGGGATGCATCGCGTGCTGGCTACACAGCAGCACAACAATGTGTTGTAGAGCGTGGAAAACTCTGGAAATAGATACAAAGAACCCATGGACGGACAGCCGCGAGTCAGAGCCAGTTACAGACAGGGCCAATGCGCTGCGAATGCATTCAATTGTTCCAAATGTCAATAGCCAATGAGCTGAACATTTTGAGCCTCATCAGCGATAAATCATTTGCAGCTCTGTTTCATTTAATGGAAATGCAGAATATTTACACGTCAACCAGGCAGGCAGTTCACCCATCAATGGAGGGGGACAGACGGTAGCCCGAAGAGAATTCGTGGAGCCAAGAGAATAATGATATGAAATGGAGACAAAATGAATGAGCCTTTGATCGAAGACTTAAAGATAGATTTCTGGGAATAAATTCAATGACACATTATTTTGTTGGTCATCGTGTAGTGTATCTACAACTCTCGCTACAGCTAATGCTTTTCCATCCTATTTCAGCTCAGAGATACTTTGTAGGAAACCATGAAAGACTCGAAGAAAGATTTATTCGAAAAACGTTCATATTTTCTATTGAGTATTATTTTTACATCTTGTCTTTCAGATAATGTTTTTTTAAATTATTTTTTAAATATTTTTTTTAATATTTTTTTTTAATAATTTTTTTTAATAATTTTTTTTAATATTTTTTTTTAATATTTTTTTTTATATTTTTTGTTAATTTTTTTTTAAAATTTTTTCTTTTAATTTTTTTTAAATATTTTTTTAAAATATGTTTATTTATTTTTTTTGTTAAAATATTTTATTTTTTATTTTTTTTTTATTTTTTTTTTAAATATTTTTATTTTTATTTTTTTTTTTAAATATTTTTTAAATATTTTTTTTTATTTTTTTTTATTTTTTTTTATTTTTTTTTATTTTTTTTTATTTTTTTTTTTAAATATTTTTTTTAAATATTTTTTTTTAAATATTTTTTTTTTATTTTTTTTTAAATTTTTTTTTTATTTTTTTTTTATTTTTTTTTAAATATTTTTTTTAAATATTTTTTTTATTTTTTTTTTTTAAATATTTTTTTTTATTTTTTTTTAAATATTTTTTTTTATTTTTTTTTAAATATTTTTTTTTTATTTTTTTTTTAAATATTTTTTTTTTAAATATTTTTTTTTTAAATATATTTAGTTTTTTTTGGTAAAATATTTTTTTATTTAATACATTTAGTTTTTTTAAATATATTTAGTTTTTTTTTTGGTGGTGTCCTATCCTGCAGCAATGTATCGGGTCGTTGTCCTGTTATAATATCCAGGCAAGTGGCAAATTATCGGCATATTCTCCGGATAAATTATTACTCAGAATGTCCCTCTACATTTCGGCGTTCATATTACCTTGAATCTAAACACGATGCTGTCCATCATGAATGTTAAAAAGCGCCTTCAATTCGCCACAGTGCATACCCACCAAGGACCTAATTACCTCCAGAATACACAAAGAAGACCGTTAAACATTGTGGCGCTTCGATCATGGTCTGGGGCTGTTTCACCGCATCTTGTTTAGATCTCCTGGTGAAGATTCAAGGTATTATGAACGCCGAAATGTAGAGAGACATTCTGAGTAATAATTTATCCGGAGAATATGCCGATAATTTGCCACTTGCCTGGATATTATAACAGGACAACGACCCGATACATTGCTGCAGGATAGTCAAGTGGTGGCTTAACCAAGAGGGAATCAATGTTTTGTAATGGTCTCCGGAGAGTTCCGACCAGAACCCTATAGAGAACTTGTGGGGAATTCTAAACCAAGTCATTGCCCAAAAAAAAACAGCAATTAAAAGGATTTGTGCCGAATTTTACAGGAAGAATGAAGGAAAATCACCCCTCAACAGTGGGCACGTCCTGTAGATTCAATACCAAGGCGTTGCTTCACTTTTCTTAAGCAGAAAGGTCATCCTACAAAATATTAAAATAGTTTTATTAAAAATACTAGGAATACTGGACAAATTTTAACTTTTTTAACCATTTTTTTTGAGGTGGCCTAAGTATATGAGCAGGATATTTTGGAGATGATTTCAGATTTTTTAATTATTTCGCTGACTATATATTTTCATAACTTGGTTGTTGTTGTATTAAAACACTGACATATAGAACTAATTTGAGACACAAAATGGGAGCTGTAAAATAAAAACTTTTCTTGATATTCGCTTAAATTCTTGGTGTAGTTCTTGTGGCTTAAGTGTATGAGCACCACTGTATATTTTGTTTTTTTTTAATATTTTTTTTTTTAAATAAATTTAGTTTTTTTTTAATATTTGTTTGTGTCATTTTTTTAAAATATTTTTTGTTGTATTCTTTAAAATATTTTTTGTTGTATTCTTTAAAATATTTTTTTTTGTTGTAGTATTTTCTTTAAATATTTTTTTGTAGTATTTTTTTTTTGTAATATGTTGTTAAATATTTGTTTGTAATAGTCTTTTAATTATTTAAATTTTTTTAAATTGTTTAATTATTTTAATTTTATTTTAAATTGTTTAATTATTTAAATTTTTTTAAAATGTTTTTCTTATATAAATTTTTTAAAAACGTAAATTTTTTTTTTATTTATGTAATGTTTTATGTTTTTTTTATATTTTTATGTATTATTTATATGATTTACCTTAGTACATTTTTTTTCAACACTTTTTTTCTTGATTTATTTTATATTTATCTTTGGGTTCTGTTAATAAGTACAAAACAAAAAGGCACAAAAAATTCAATATAAATTTTTTTAATAACAATAAAAATAGTTTTATACGTTTCACATCGAAAATGGCGATAACAGCAAAATATATTTTGTATGGAAATAAATTTCTTAAGAACACGTTTTTGGGAGACTTTCGAGAACAGAGTATTTTAAAGAGAGACTTTCGAGAAGAGAGACTTTCGAGATGAGAGACTTTCGAGAAGAGAGACTTTTGAGAAGAGAGACTTTCGAGAAGAGAGACCTTCGCGAAGAGAGACTTCGAGAAGAGAGACTTTCGAGAAGAGAGACTTTTGAGAACAGAGACTTTTGAGAACAGAGACTT